>NC_054871.1:3486906-3834077 GCF_018320785.1 Cheilinus undulatus | reverse complement strand
GAGCTGACTGAAAAGGAAAAAGTCCGCATTAAAGCACTTCATGATGCTGGATGGTCTCTGAGACAAATATGACAGGTGGTCTAATAAATTTGTTAAGCACTGTATATCATATATTGTTCAGTGAGACAATACCAAAACACATCCTGCATGGGTTACAACAGCATGGCTTCACAGTGAAAGCTGGCGGGGCCTTGACTGGTCTGTATGCAGTCCAGACCTTCCCTTTTTTTAAGTATGGCTCAATATGAAGTGAAAAAATGACAAAACAGACAGAGGCTGATGGAGTGTTAGAAGAAAAAGCGTTCTAAAACAGTGGTAAACATGTTCCTGTCCCAACTTTTTTGGAGCATGTTGCAGGCATCAAAATGAGTGTTTATATCTAAAAATAGCTCGTGAGTTTTAACATTAACCATCTTGTCTTTCTGCTGATTTGCAAATCACTGTATTCTGTTCGTAGACATTTTACACGACATCCAAACTTTTGAGCACCGACCTATGGTCAGCCATGACCCTGCTGTATCTGTAGGCCTAATATTTCTGTAGGAAGAGTCACTATTTTTTTTACTCAAAAACTCAAACTCAAAAAAAATTTCCCCGGAGTAGAAATGTTGGTATTTTGGTGGAATCGGGCAAGTCCATCTTGCAGGGGCCCCAAACATGAGATAGGGGACTGAGTAAGAGCTATGTGCATGAAAATTGGTTCACTTATGTATTATGATTAGACAAAAAAAAGTCTCTTGGGGCCATAATCTTAAATGTACATGAAGTGCACTACAAGCAGCTTAAGTTCAAATTTTGGCGTTTTTGGGAGATTCCCAAGTTCCATATTTCATCAAACTAGTCCTAGGGATTTCATCCAGCTGACTCCAGGTTTTTTAAATTCATGATGGACAACCTGGAGATCTAAAGTTGTAAGAACTGCAAGTTTTCACCACAGGGCGGGGCCTTGACCGGAGCACAAACTTAAACGACTTTTTTGTACATTTTTTTGCAATGAAAATACACCAAAAATGACGTATACTTTTTAATGCTTGTGTCAATCATCACCAAACTTCACAGGGATGATCACACGTTGATCCTGAACACATTCATACAACAATGTCAACAATGTCATTCCCCTTCTGGAATTTGAACATTTACACCTCTGATTTTTTTAAATGTTTCAATCTAAGTTTTCAGCCCCTGCGCACTACTCAGCCCAGGTTTATGATTTCCACTGTGCATATGGGTCATCATCAGACCTACAAAAAAGTCTCTTGGACCCATGCCAATATCCCAACAGGAAGTCCAGTATCTTCACCTCAATTTCAAAATAAGGCATTTCTGATGGTGCCAAATGACCTTAACCTACTGTTACTTTAGTATACAATATTCTGTGATCTTCTGCTTTTTCTTGCAAGACAACAGTAAAATATTGTGTTGTTAAATGTAAAGATTTGGAGTTCAAATTATCTTTAACCTGGCCTAATACACATGTATGTATGTTTTCATCTTAAAAAATAGCATGGAGGCTTATTTCTCTGTAGTCCTGGTCTGAGGACCCATCTCTTTGATTCTTTGTCTCTGTTGAGGTTTTATTCTGACGTGTGCATCTTTGATATTTTCTCATTAATCTGAGATGAAACATTTCTATCTCCAGGATGTGATTACACAAACAACGATTGTCGGGGTGCATTAGTAGCTGGAGGAGGTGATCAGCTGGTGAAAAAAAACTGATTGAATGTTGTGATCAGAGAGTGAAGCTGCAGATTTTAATCAGACAAACTGAAATATTTAAAATATTTACACCTTTCTGCAGCAGCTGTTTGCATCTTAATCACCTCCACTCCTTCAGATGCGACTTTGATTCCTCCATCCTCACCTCTCAGGAGGGAGGAGTCACACACATTCATTTATATTCATGAATACAGCCTGTGTGTTTTTCTATCTGTGTGAATAAAAACATGATGAAGGTTTAACTTTTATTCATGAAGAGATTTATTACACAGCCTCCAGCTCTCTCTCTCTCTCTCTCTGACAATTACTGAGGAGTGCTGAGGTTCACAAACTCAAACTCTGCTGGAATAAAGACCAGTGGAAGTAAACAGCATCAATGGAAGAGAGAAGAGTCAGCTGAAGCGTACAGTATGTATGAGTTTGAAGGCTACAGCCTGATAGGAAACCATATTATGTAGGCTGCTAAGGAACCAAATTATATACTCTGTTAAGAAACCAGATTATAAAGACTGCTAAGAAACCAGAATAAGTAGCCAGCGTAGAGCGTTCAGACCAAAGAGAGAGGGAGAGGGACAGCCCGGTCTATGGGGGAACTTTGCCAGGAGAACAAACTGGATGCTCCCTCTCCTCTTTAATCCACAGGACACGGCGTCCATGGTTTCATCTGACCACAGAACAGTTTTCCATGTTCCCTAAGTCCATGTTAAATGAGCTTTGGTCCAGAGAAGACGGTGGTGTTTCTGGATCCTGTTCTCATATGGCTTCTTCTCTCCATGATCATTGATCACTGACTTCCTTTTTTTTTTACATTTTACAAAGTAACCCAACTTTTTTGGAACTGGGGTTGTAGATTGTTTCGTTAAGCCAGTTGTGATGGAGCTGTCTAGGATGTGCATTTCTACTGAACAGTTCATTTTCAGATGTAGATTTATGTGAAGTAGATTATCAGAACTAAAGTTTTAACCAGGAAATGAATGAATGTTAGCATTAGCTTCAATCTATTGGTTGCTCTGTAACTCTATAAATGGGATTCTTGATCTCAGTGAGGCTTTCCTGGTTGATGAAAGGAACCAATTATATTTACATTCTATTCAAATCCATGTACTTTGATATGGCCCCCCCTTTTGCAGCTTCACCAGCCTCAACTCTTCTTGGAAGGCTTTCCACAAAAATCTGGAGTGTTTCTGTGGGGATTTAAGCCCATTCATTCTGTAGAGCATTTATGAAGTCCACATTCCAGTGTCAGTGATTTACTCCACTCCACCATTATAACCATTATACCCATTATAACCATTATAACTATTGCAATTATTATAACAATTATACCCATTTTAACCATTATACCCATTATACCCATTATAACCATTATAATCATAAAAACTATTCTAACCATTATAACCATTTAAACAAGTCTAACCATTATAACTATTATAACCATTATACCAATAATAACCATTATAACTATTATACCCATTCTAACTATTATAATCCTTAAAAACCATCATACCCATTATAACTATTATAACCATTATACCCATGATAACCATTACAACCATTATAACCACTATTACCATTATACCCATAATAACCATTATAACCATTATTCCCATCATACCATTCTATTATAATCATTAAAAACCATCATAGCCATTATAACAATTATAACTTTTATAACCATTCTACCCATTATAACCCTTATAACCATTATAATCATCATACCCATTCTACCTATTATAACCATTATTACCATTATACCCATTATAACCATTATAACCATTATACCCATTATACCCATTATAACCATTATAACCATTTTAACCATTATACCCATTATAACTATTATACCCATATAACCATTATAACCATTATACCCATTATAACCATTATAACCATTATACCCATTATAACTATTATAACCATTATAATGATTATACCCATTATACCCTTTATACCCATTACACCCATTATAACCATTATACCAGTTAAACTTGGACATATCTGAGCATCCATGTTGAGCGTTACGTCACAGTTACATGACCGCTGTGAGAGAAAATGAACTATTCTGGCTGTGGGAGGAAACTGCAGCTGTGTCACTGTTTGTGTGTGTTTTTTTTTCATATGCTCAAGTGTCTCTTCTCTCTATTCTAGTGTGTATTTGTGTGTATCTGTGTGTGATTGTGTGACAGTCTGGCAGCAGGTTTGAGCGGGATAAAAGGTTTAACTGCTGCGTCGAGTTCACTGACAGGAAAAGATCAAACACGTTCTGAGTAAATGAAATCACATTGAGAGTGAGAGATGAAATCCTCGGAGGACAGATTATCTGCTGCAGAAGAAGAAAAGAGGAGCGTGAAGAAGAACAGAAAGTTGAGGGTGTTAATAAGAAATCAGATCACACAGAGACACCTGAGCTCAGCCGATCCTCTCCGACGCTACACCAGGAAAGTCAATGAGCAGAAAGAGGTCAGGAGGACGGCCGCTCTACCGACCATCAAACACGCTCACATTTAGCCCGACAGGTCGGCGTGTTGGAATCAGAGACGCTAATCGTGAGAATCATTCCAATGCTTATTCTGGACGTTTAACATCCAGTTTGATGTCTGAATGAAACACGTGTCAGGATGAAGGTCATCCCCCATCAGCTTGCCACGCTTCACTTCCTGTCCGTGACTCCTCATTAATGAGGGCGGGCAAATGTCACTTCCTGTTCACCAGAGAGACCACGCCTCTATTAGAGTGAAAAGAAGCCCCAGGAACAGTGGCAGACTCAGGATGGGGCACCTGCTGTGTGGTTGATAAATATCGTGAAGCATTTACAGGAAATAGTCGGGAATCCTGGTTCAGATTTAAAGATTTCCTGATGATTCAATCCAGACGAGGAATTATGAACCAATTAACTGTTGTTTGAACAAAGATGCACAGGAGAGGACGTCAAGACGCTAAGAGCATTTTCTCCACTGTTGGACATGTGGAGAGGAGAGCCTGTCCACTGGAGGACGACCAGGAGGCCGCCACGTTTTGGGCCGGACTGGAAGTGTGACGTCACCTCGCCGCTCCTCTGCAGTAACCGCTGTTTCAGACTGGCAGCCAGTGTTAGGGCTTCATCTCAGAGACGCTGCACGTCTAACGCATGGAGAATTTCAACCTGTTAAGCCCAAGCCTCTTTTATTAGGCTACTGCTCAAATTTCCAGGCCATTTTTAAATGAGTATAACTCTGTAGCTACAAGGTCTATTTGAATGATCAAGGTACCATTATGGAGAGGACACTAGTGGAATTTGTTCAGAAATGTAAATATATGTATATATGTTACTGGATCACAGAGAATCAAGTTGGCAAAGGAAAAATTTCATTTTCGTCTAATGTTTTTTGTTGCAATTTTAGCATATATATCCAATTGAAATAATACAGTTGAAGTTCAAAAATCTCCAGAAGGCCAAAGCACCACATTGTCACATTACCTCTTTCAAATTTCATGCCACTAGAGGGTTATTAGGACAAAATAAGAGAGATTTTAGTAAAAAAAAATGTCCAGGCATAATCCCCTCTTGTGCCATTTGGACACAATTTGGCACAATATCTGCCATTTGAAAAATCTCAGGTATCAAACTTATTTTTACTCATATGCCCTTATAGGTGGTCTCTGCACCTGGTGAGTTGAAAAGCTTAAATGTACTCAAAATGCTGACATCTACTGAGTTTTCTTGTTCTTGTTCTATTTAGGTGAGTTTGTCTGATCATGTCGGGTTTCTTTTTAAGATGACACTTAAACTTTTGTCAATTTAGAGGTCAGTGATGAGGTAATTTGTCCAATTTTTGTTCATTGCAAAGGAATTCAAGAGGGAGTTTTGTGTTTATTTTTTTTTTTAAGAGGGCACCGATGAGGGCTCTTTACCAAATTCTGTCTTTTTGGAGGTCACTAAGGAGGGCAATTGGACACATTTCATCTAAATGAGTGTCAGACTCTTTCCATCAAACTGGACCCCTTGTCAGTCCCTTTCTGACCCCTGACGGTCCCTGGACCCCACTTTGAGGACCCCTAAAATAAACCTTAGAATAAACATTGGATAAACCTCAGCTTGGAGCCTTATGATATAAAAAAAATACTTACATTCCAAATAGAGACATGACTCACCAGGTTTACTTCTTCATGGATATTTTTTCATGCAGTCATATTTCTTAGAGTTTAGTTACACTAGCTCTGCAGGGTTAGGCTCTGTGCTGCAGGTGTCTATGGATCATATATGATGGTTCTCTTCATGTAGTCATAGAGAGTTCAGTTACACTAGCTCTGCAGGGTCAGGCTCTGTGCTGCAGGTGTCTATGGATCATATATGATGGTTCTCTTCATGTAGTCATAGAGAGTTCAGTTACACTAGCTCTGCAGGGTCAGGCTCTGTGCTGCAGGTGTCTATGGATCATATATGATGGTTCTCTTCATGTAGTCATAGAGAGTTCAGTTACACTAGCTCTGCAGGGTCAGGCTCTGTGCTGCAGGTGTCTATGGATCATATATGATGGTTCTCTTCATGTAGTCATAGAGAGTTCAGTTACACTAGCTCTGCAGGGTCAGGCTCTGTGCTGCAGGTGTCTATGGATCATATATGATGGTTCTCTTCATGTAGTCATAGAGAGTTCAGTTACACCAGCTCTGCAGGGTCAGGCTCTGTGCTGCAGCTGCTGCAGGTGTCTGGATGACTATTCTCTCATGATACAGTTTTCCTCCTCTCCTTGTGTTGTTGATTTCAAAGATGCAGTGAGATTTCTGGCAGGTTTTGCTGCCATGGCTCTCCTGTTCGTCCCTGTTATTGTAGCAGCATGCTGTGTTGGGTCAGCTCACCTCTGCGGACTGCTGAAAACTCCTGACAGCAGACACACAGTTTTGGTGGAGTCATCAGTGACCGGCTTAAACCACGTCTTTGTTGATTCCACTTCCTTGATGTAGCTGCAAAGCTGTTTCTTTTCAGTTTATCCATATTTTTAATCCACATTTAAGTGTGAACCGAGTTAAAACACCCAAAAACTATCTCAGCAGGATTTTGGCTTTGATGCTGTAGGTATCACCGATGAACCAGAGGGCTGTGATTGGCCGACAGGTGTCACCTGACTGATGTCATCAGTTCATGATGGGATTCTTGCTGTGTCAGATGATCTGATCCAGGATCAGTAAAGATCAGTCTAGTGGAACAGAGAAGTAACCTCAAAATACAGGGCGTCCTGATCCAGACAAACCAATCCAGCTGAAAATACGGGACGTCCTAGCTAATGCGGGACTGTTGACAACCCTATAGGTAGCTAGGTGTTGACATGGAGCATTGCTGAAAGGGCTCAGTAATTTTGCATTCACACCAGACACAAATGTCAACACACCAATCTGAGCATGGACTACAGGGAGTTTACTCGCCTCTTTTTTGTAATTCGTGCAAATAACTCTCATGTACCTGGATGTGTGCGAGTGTGCAAGCACCATGAGAGGGGAGCTCTTTAACCACTTTTCAACTCTTATTTTTGCCGAGTTTTGCCGCTATAAATACTTTTGTTCCACTCAAGGCCCATGTTTTCCACTCTTTAGTTGCTTTTCACCCTCTTTTCCAAGCCATTTTTTACCACTGTAAGACAAGTTTTACAACTTTAAGCCAAATTTTGCCACCTTCAACCTTTTTTTGCCTCTTAAAGCCTAGTTTTTCCACTCTTTAACTGCTTTTCACCCTTTTTACTGTCGGATTTTGCAACTTTTCTACAAATTCTGCCACTATTAAAGCATTTTTGCCACTTTTAGTCTTTTTTTTCTATTCTTTAACTGCTTTTCACTCTTTTTACTTCCCAGTTATGCAAATTTAGGACAAATTTGCCACTCTTAAAGCATTTTTTTTCTGCTTTTAGTCCATTGTTTTCCTTTCTTAAAGTACTTTTCACCCTTTTTGGTCAAGTTTTGACACTTTTAGCCAAATTTTGCCACTGTCAATTTATTAATGCCTCTTAACCTATTTTTTTTCCACTCTTTAACTGCTTTTCACCCTTTTTTTCTACCCAGATTTTCCATTTTAGGACAAATTCTGCTTGTTCACTTGTAGTCCATTTTTTCCCACTCTTTACCTGCTTTTCATTTCTTTTTTCGGCCGATTATTGCCACTAAGACAAGTTTTGCCACTTTTAGTCAAATTTTGCCACCGTCATTTTTTGCCTCTGAAAGTCTAGTTTTTCCACTCTTTAACTGCATGTTACCCTTTTCATTGCCCGACTTTTGACACTTTTCTACAAATTCTGCCACTTTTAAAGCATTTTTTTCCAGTTGTAGTCTGTTTATTCTTCCTTTTAACTACTTTTCACCCCTTTTTCGGCCAATTTTTGCCACTGCAAGACAAATTTTTGCCACTTTCAACTCATTTTTGCCTCTGAAACCTAGTTTTTCCACTCTTTGACTGCTTTTACCCCTTTTTTGGCCAGTTTTTGGTACAGTAAGACAAGTTTTGCTACTTTTAACCCATCATTGCCTTTCAATGCCTATTTCTTCCACTCTCTGACAGTTTTTCACCCATTTTTCTACATATTTCATGCCCTTTAAGACTAACCCTCCTACTCATAGCCAATTTGCCATTCTTGCCCCTGTTCTACCACTTTTCACCTTCTTGTGCCAATTTTTCCCACTTTCAACACATTTTTGCCCCTTTTCATCATTTTTTCCTTCAAAGTTATTTAAATTCCTTCTACTTTACTCTATGGTATGCTGATGTTTGTGTAAATCTTGCCTTGGATATGAAGTCTGACATTACTTAACAAATAATGTGGTTCAATATTCTTATTTGCATAGTTATCATCATCAATAATCATTTTAAGAAACTGATTTACCTTTTGAAAAACAAGAGTATTGATGAATAAATAAAATTCCTTGTTTGTTTGTTGGAAACCAGTGGTTATAATTCGGGTTAGAAATAAATATGGTTATCAGAGATTAACTTTACAGTAGATCATGATTTTGCTGGTCTCCATGGGCACCCCATTTGGCTGGGCCCCAGAGAGCTCTCCCCTTTGTCCCCCCTTACTGTCAGCCTTAACCTTCTGCTCTACTTTCCTTCTCATTAGAATTTTGCTCCTAATAGCCGTTAAGTTGTTCCATTTTTCTATTTTAAAGGTTTAAATCACTTAAGACCCTGTCTCTCTAATTTCTCATACTTCATTTTAGATGAAAGATTTTCATCCAGTGGGGGCGGGCCGCCATCATTTTAACAGGCTACCTGGATCGGCTGTTCTCATTAATCACCTAGTCACGCATCACTTCCTGTCAGAGATGAATTAACCAAGCTGAAACGCTGAGAGGAGCTCAGGCGTTTACCTCAGATCTGTCAGGGACAAACACGTTCCTCTGTGCTGATGTGATTCTGTGTTTTTGCTCCTGCAGGTTCCTGTCCAACACCTCTTTCCTGGGTCTGACCGGTCCGGTCCGGGTTCAGCTGAACCACTCACAGGTGGTGACCTCGCAGCGTTTCCATATATGGAGTCTGCGGCGGGACGCGCTGGGTCAGCCCACCTGGGTGACGGTGGGCAGCTGGGAGGGGGGCGAGCTTCAGGTGGAGGACCAGGGAGTCTGGCAGGGACCCAAACCCTCTCACAAGACAGAAGGGGGGAGCGGGAGGACTAGGGGTCGCTGGAGGCCGGGGATGCCGGTGGCGGGCAGCCGGGTCCGCGTGGTGACTCTGGTGGAACACCCTTTCGTGTTCACGCGGGACGTGGACGATGAAGGTAGCTGCCCCGCCGGTCAGTTCTGCCTGGACGCTGGGACCAACAGCTCAGAGATGCTGCATCGGTTCTTTAAGGAGGTGGCAGGTGGGAACAGCAGCTTCCTGCCTGCAGAATACACAAAGTGTTGCTACGGATACTGCATCGACCTGTTGGAGAAGCTGGCCGAGGATCTCGGCTTTGAGTTCGACCTCTACATCGTCGGAGACGGGAAGTACGGCGCGTGGAAGGGGGGCCGCTGGACCGGGCTAGTGGGGGATCTTCTGAATGGACTGGCAGACATGGCCGTCACTTCCTTCAGTATCAACTCAGCACGGAGCCGCGTCATCGACTTCACCTCGCCCTTCTTCTCCACCAGCCTGGGGATCCTGGTCCGCAGTAAGGACACTGCGGCCCCCATCGGAGCCTTCATGTGGCCCCTGCACTGGTCCATGTGGGTGGGCATCTTCCTGGCACTGCACATCACGGCCCTCTTCCTCACGCTCTACGAGTGGAAGAGTCCGTATGGCATGACGCCTCACGGACGCAACAGGGTCCGGGTGTTCTCGTACTCCTCGGCCTTGAATCTTTGCTACGCCATCCTCTTCGGACGCACCGTCTCCTCCAAGACCCCCAAGTGCTGGACCGGGCGCTTCCTGATGAACCTGTGGGCCATCTTCTGCCTGCTGGTGCTGTCCAGCTACACCGCCAACCTGGCCGCTGTCATGGTGGGAGAGAAGACATTTGAGGAAGTTTCAGGGATCCACGATGCCAAGGTGAGAGTCTTGGAAAAGTCTTTGAAAGTTTTGATCCCACACAGGTCTGTCCTCCAGACTCCCAGTAGAGAAGAAGGTGTTTACACAAAAACTGAGACAGATTGACTGAGAGATGTCAGCTTAGAGTGAGTCAATTAAAATATGTACCAAAGGAGCAGAAAGGATGGAAAACAACTGATCAATAAATCTGATCAATCATGACACAACGACAATATCATCAGTCAGATTATCTCAGAGTAACACAGAGGCCAGTCATCCTTGTTTTAAACTGTTTTATTACAGACAGAAGTCAACATGAGGATCTAATGACCGTAAAAACATGACTTCAGACTCTTCACTTCCTGTTTCCTGCAGTGAAATAATTACGGCTTAAATGTATTTGTGGATCACCTTTCTCATCCTGATTAAACTTTAATTCAGCGGCCGAATGAACCATGAAACACGTCAGTAAGAGCTTAAACAGCAGGGGCTGCTGGGAGCTCAAGGTGGGGGTGGGGGTGGGGGCTAATTTAATCTGTTTGATTAACTTTTTAATGAGCAGAGACTCAGACAGCAGCTCCACTCTGTGTCATAGACAACACTGCTACGCTAATGCTAATTCACATTATCTCAGTATTTACAATAATCCTGTGAACTTTAGCAACACTTTTTCTGAACTTTACCTGGACTTTACCTGGACTTATATCTGAACTTTACCTGGACTTTACCTGGACCTTACCTGGACCTTACCTGGACTAATACCTGAGCTTTACCTGGACTTTACCTGGACTTATATCTGAATTTTAAGTGGACTTTACCTGGACTTATACCTGGACTTATACCTGGACTTTACTGGGACTTGTACCTGAACTTATACCTGAACTTTGTCTGGACTTTCCCTAAACTTTACTTGCACTTTACCATAACTTTTCCTAAACTTTACCTGGACTTTATCTGAACTCTACCTGAAATTTCTTTGAAATTTACCTGAACTTTACCTGGACTTTACCTTAATATTTACCTGTACTATACCTGAACATTACCTCAACTTTACCTAAACCTAATTGAACTTTAACTAAATTTTACATGAACTCTACCTGAACTTAACCTGAACTTATACATAACTTAACCTACACTTCACCTGAAATTTACCTGAATCTTTCCCTGGACTCTACCTTGACTTTACCTGGAATGTACCTGAACTTCACCTGGACTTAACCTGAACTATACTTGAATTTACCTGGACTTCATGAAAAGCTGTACATTTGTGGTGATGTGGTCCTAAAATAGTAGTAGTGAGTAGTGAAGAAGAAAAGGAGATGTAGAAGAAGAAAAACTGAACAGAGACTGAAAATGGAAATCCTTCTCCTTCTGCTGGTCTTTTTTTTAACATAAGGGAGCTAAACTCAACTGGGCCAGGACTTGCCTCAACTCAACCTGGACTAACCTCAACTCAACCTGGACTAACCTCAACTCAGCCTGGACTAACCTCAAACCAATCTGGACTAACCACAACTTAACCCCAATTCAACCTAGACCAACCTCAACTCAACCTGGACTAACCTCAACTCAACCTGCACTAACCTCAACCCAACCTGGACTAACCTCAACTCAACCTGCACTAACCTCAACTCAACCTGGACTAACCTAAACTCAACCTGGACCAACCTCAACTTTACGTGGACTAACCTCAACTCAGCCTGGACCAACCTCAGCTCAACCTGGACCAACCCTAAACTTAGCCTGGACTAACCTCAACTCAACCTGGACTAACCTCAACTCAACCTGGATTAACCATAACTCAACTGGATTAACCTCAACTCAACCTGGACTATCCTCAACTCAACCTTGACCAACCTCAGCTCAACCTGGACCAACCCTAAAGTTAGCCTGGACTAAACTCAACCTGGACTAACCATAGCTCAAACTGGATTACACTCAACTCAACCTGGACTAACCTCAACTCAACCTGGACTAACCATAACTCAAACTGGATTACACTCCACTCAACCTGGACTAACCTCAACTCAACCTGGACTAACCTAAACTCAAACTAGATTAACCTCAACTCAACCTGGACTAACCTCAACTCAACCTGGACCAACCTCAACTCAACACAGACCAACCTCAACTCAACCTGGACTAACCTAAACTCAAGTCAGCCTGGATTAGTCTCAACTCAACTTGGACTAACCTCAACTCAGTTTGGACTAACCTCAACTCAACCTGGACTAACCTCAACTCAACCTGGACTAACCTCAACTCAATTTGGACTAACCTCAACTCAACCTGGACTAACCTCAACTCAACCTGGACTAACCTCAACTCAACCTGGATTAACCTCAACTCAACCTGGACCAACCTCACCTTAACCTGGACTAACCTCAACTCAACCTGGACTAACCTCAGCTCAGCCTGGACTAACCTCATTTTAAACTGGACTAACTGTAACTCAATTTGGACATATTCCTGACTCAAGCTGGACCAAACTCAACTCAGCCTGGACTTTACTTGAACTTTACCTGGACATGACCTTATGTTCACCAGGTTTTTACCTGAGATAAGCTTGAACTTTACTTGGTCTTTCCTGAACTTAACAAGGAGTGTACCCACCTTTTGTTTTTACCAATATTCCCTTAGACTTATCCGGTACTTTTTCAGCGGTTTTCCTGGATTTTAAGGAATTTAACCTGACATGAACCTGAGCTTCACCTGAAGTTTCCTAGGACATTCCCTGAGCTTACCTGGACTTTTCTTGACTATTACCTGGAAGTCAACTGACATTAAGGATAAGGACTTAACCATGTCATCACCTGAAGTTTCCCTTGACTTTACCAAGTCTCTACCTGAAATTACCTGAACTGTTCCTGGACTTTAACTTTAGAAAACTTGACATCTTTTATATTTCTTTGCTGAGCATAAATACTATCTCTGTTAATCTTTCCTTTTTCCTCTTCTTCTTCCCCTTCGTGTTCTTCTTCGTTGGTGTCTCAGCTCCATCACCCCTCCTGGGGTTTCAGATTTGGGACGGTGAGGGAGAGCAGCGCAGAGGATTACATGAAGAAGAGTTTTCCTGAGATGCACGAATACATGAGACGCTTCAATGAACCGACCACACCTGAAGGCGTCGCCACTCTCAAGTAAGAGACAGAAACCACACCCACACAGAGGTTAACTTCTGATTGGCTGCTAAAACGCCTGCACAGGTAAACAGGAAATGAAATTATAAAGAGGGTTCAGCAGCCTCTTAGTGCTGAATTAAACAGTTTTCTCCAATCTTAGTTTCTGTGATGAGTTTAACTTCACCCATAATCAATTAACCCAGCGTTCATGGCACACTGACACGTTACAGCACTGTAAGGATGGGGTGAACCTAACATCAATGTTACAGTAATGAAGTGCTGACAATGGAAATACACATCTGGATTTCTGATCCCACACTTGGAAAAACCCTGTCCTCTCAGCAGGTGACGGCAGCTCTGTGCCTCAGTTTAGTTAGAATAAGACTAGAATCTTAAATACTGTGATTTTAAAGTTTATTTTAGTGCAGAAAGATGTACAGCAGCTCTTCAGCTTTAGGGTTAGTGGGCTACTTTTCCTCCCAGCATGAAACAGATGTAATCTTTGGCGTCCTTCTTGATGCTGATTGTATCTGTAGTAGAGGAAATGCCAATCTGGTCTTTGTAAGGTTTTATACTCACGTCTACAGCTGCTGCAAATGTCAGGACATGATATCAGTACATTTTTTCATGTTTCCTATCTTCCCTCGAATAAATATTAGTATTAAGCATAGGGAGCTATTTCTAACAATGTTACAGATACTACAGAGAGAAGCCAAAGTTCAAAATCTGAGACGCTGTTGTGGATGCTTCCGGCTCAAAAAACCAGCAGCTGTGGACCCAGGTCCGGTCCTTATTGATCTACCTCTGATAAACAGACCTGTCTTTACGCCTTGAAGTTACTCAGACGACATCAACAAGCAAACAGCTTTCCCTCTGCTTATTAAAGGAGACACCAATTCTTCAAACTGTCAGCCTGCTCTGGGAATAACCAGGAGAAGATGGGATATCTGTGGCCTCAAGCTCACGGAATAAATTGGCATAAACCTCCTGGGTATTCTGCTGAAGCACCTACGGACGGCGCCGAGTCTGGGTCCTCTCTGTTTCTGGATTCTGCTTTGTTGAAATGTAGAATTGAAACTGTAATGAGTAATTCACTGTCACTGTCCTCAAATGCATCATGCATACATCTTTACTCTTTAGGGGCAAGAAAAACAGACCGAAAAATTACAACATTTAAATGTTAAAGAGGAGTCAGGTGATGAGATGCTGTAGTACACAGGTGTCTGAAAGTTCATCACCAGGTGTGTAGATCTTGAGGATTATGTGCAGCTGGGACAGCTGGGACAGCTAACGAGCTGCAGCCGTGATCGTCCATGAGTGATGGCAGCTGAGTTAAAACTTAAGTTTTACTCCTGCAGAATTTACTTTGTGTTTTCACTCCAACTCTGGCAATGGCTTCTAATCAAAACACTCAAAAAAGAGTAAATCTTTCTATTTTTGAGGAAAATATTTTTTACTCTGGAAAAATGGCTCCCCAGATTTTCCTGTGTGAGGTCAGGAACAGCATTAATTTTGGCAGCTATTTTCAAATTTTAGTCTTAGTTGTAGTCTTTAAATGAAATGTCTTAGTTTTAGTCACATTTCAGTCATTTCTATCCTTTTGTAACCTGACACACCAGATGTATTTGTTTCACACATCCATCTGGGAAAGTTTTAATAGGATACGTTTGGGAAAAGGCAGAGGATTTTAAAAAAATTTCGGATTGTGATTGGATGAACGTTCTGTCAGTCACATCTCTACAGGCCAATAAGAGCAACAAAACATGTGACGTAGCTGCTATCAAGCTGCGCGTGCGCAGCTACAGAAGAATAACACAAAACATGGTGACTATAGACATGTTAGTACTCGACTTTTGTCGTTTTTGAAAAGAAACTCACTGCTGCTCTTTGTTCTTTTAACGAAGAAATGTCATGAGGTTGTGATAAAACTGGTGCTTTAGCAGCATCCACGCTAATCTCTTCTGCCATAATTTCACCAGCCTCTTGCTGCTCCTTGTTTACGTCACGACTCTGCCGCACCTGAAAGTACTGCCCCTTGACGCCGATTGGTCCTGTGACTTTCTAACCGGGCCCAAACTGCTCAGATGGGAGCTTTGCAAGATAGATTCACTATTGAAAAACAAGGAAACAGGCATATCCATCTGCTTTGCAAGGTTAATCCTTTTTAGTTTTGGTCTAGTTTTAGTCCATTAAAACTCACATTTTCGTCTTAACTTTTAGTCCGAGCATTTATTTTCTTGCCTTAATCTGGTACCAAATCATGGTAGTGTGTTCTCTGCACTCTGCCAAAGCTGGGGTCCCTGCTTTCTACAGCTGAGAGGCAGAATAGATACAGATGTATTGTTTTTTGACAGATTTACCCACAGTGGAGAAATATCACAGATTTTGAACGTCCAACGGAAACTACATTACATTTTAGTCTAGTTTTACTTTCTCTAAACTTATTTTTTGTCAGTTTTAGTCATCACAGATCTATTTTTGTTAGTCATAGTCTAGTTTTTGTCATGGAAAGAAGGCTGTCAACGAACATTTTTAGTCATAGTTTTAGTCAACAAAACCAACACTGGTCAGGAAGAGATTTACTGCAGAGAGGTGATGTGAAAGTACCAGAGTGTTTGTGACTCTGTCAACTATTCAGATAAAAAATCTTGAGCTTGTTTTTAAAAGTGAAAGTAGAGTGGCAAAAATAGCTTAAATTCGTGACTAAGAAACGTGGAAGATATGGACTAACGAGGCGAAAACAAGATAATGCCATTTCGTTTAGAAAAAGTTTTCTGTAAAGACGGGATCATTTCAGGAAATATCTGCGTAACCACGGAAGCACTGAAAATGCTGAAAACACAGTAGTGCATATGCCATGTCTGTACGTTGCGCTGTAACGCTGCCACAGAAATGCATTAAAAAAGAGAAGAAGAACACAGAAAAAAACATATGGTGTGTGCGTTTTGCGGTGGTGGTAAAGGAGCATCAGATTTTGCTGTAAAAGCCATAATAAGCTCAGTCGCTTCTGCAGCATGAACACAACCCTGTAGTCCGCCATGTTTGTAGTCGTCCACACGGAGACGAAACGGTAGTCGTTTACAGATTTATGCACTCTGGGACCCGTTTTCGAAAAGTATCATTTACAGTCACCCAAAACGTTGCTTCCGTGTGGATGAAACACCGATATGACAGAAAACTTTTGCGTATACTCCTGAATTCATCTCTGTGTGGACGAGGCCTAAAAGCCTCTGTCTGAAGCAGGATTGGGTGTCTGACTGCCTGGGGGCCACATATGGCCCTCCATCTCACTCACTGTGGCCCCAAAACACCAACAAACCAAAAATATGACAAAAACTGCCATGAAAGCATTTCTCTTAAAATCGTTTTTTACTGGTTTATTTTTAGTTCTATGAGAGAAATTAGACCGAATCAGCTCTAACTGTTTCTGTTAAACTTTTTTATCTAATCATCACTGAATGCACTAGTAAAAAAATAAATATGACAGTAAATTATATCAAAACATCTAATTTACTGTGTTGAAAAAGTAGTGTGAAGTTGATTTAATTGTGTTTATTTCATTAGATTAATTATTTTTATTTGCTCTTGGGTTGAAAAACATAAATACTGAAAATATAAATGGTCATGAAAGCAGCATACTCTTCCTTTGACTGAATTATCCAAGAGTACCTGGATGCATCTGAGGACCTCCACTTCACACTGGAAGTCGTAAAATCGCCACCATATCTCGTCTTCTAATACTGGAAGTCACTTGAACTGAACGTCTTCTACGTTGTTTTGTCCGTGTGTTGCTGCCATATTAATTTATTAAAATTATTATTATTACCTAGAGGAAGGGTGTCCAAACTATGGTCCAGAGGCCAAATGCAGCCTACAGTCCTATTTTGATTGTCCCACAGCAAATTATAAAAGATAAAACGTGAAATAGCTCATACCAACATAACATAACATACCAAAGCAATAACAATATCTTTAATTAGATTGACACCGTGATTTCTATATGGAAGCCTCCACAGATTGGCTTCAAGAGCTGTTTGAGTCCACCTATTGTAAGCAGACGGCTGACGTCACACAGGCTTTGTCCAATTCTTTCTACAGTCTATGTCAGTGTTACTCAACCCTGCTCAACCAAAGAGCCAAATAATAACTTTGCAAAGTCACAATCTAAGTGGTGAAATTAAGGGAAAATGAGTTAAAGTGGCAATAAAAAATAAGCTGAAGTGGCACAAATGTGGCAAAAAAAAAAAGGATATAAAGGGGCAAAATATGCAAAAAAAATTGCAAAAACGGTAAAAGAAATGGCAAAAATGGGGAGAAATGTGGCAAAATGGATGACAATGTAATGAGTTATAGATGGAAAAAATGGTCAAAAAGCTGTAAAAACGTAGCATAAAAATAGTGACCTTAATGGGCAAAAGTAGCAAGAGCGGAAAAACAGGAGAAAAGTGGCATTCAGTGGCAAAGACAGCTTAAATAGGCGAGACGTGGCAAAAAAATGGCCAAAAAAAGGGAAAAATTGCAAGTAGCAAAAAGCAGGATAAAAGACGAAAAAACTGGTAATAAAGGGCCAAAAATAGGATGGCAAAAAAAGTAGTAAAATGAGCTTAAAAAGCAAAAAAATAGACTAAAAGTGGCAATTAAAGAGAAAGGGGGCAAAATTCCAAATAAGGGCAATGGAAATATACAGACAAAAATAAAGGTTGACACTTAAAGCTAGCTGAACAACAATCTAAACTTAAAAAAAAAAGTAAGGAAATTTGTGTTTGGTACATTATTTCTTTGCTGTAACAATGCTGGTAATAAATCTTATACCCTTGGAAAGCCTGTTTATTTCCCTTTTAAATGATGCCACATTTGTAAGGATCATGCATTTGTGGGATGAGCAGCAGAGCTGAGTATGTGGGTTGTGCCCATGAAAAATGTGCCAAATCTTCTCTGCAAATGCCAAACAGCTGATTCTACTGTTGCTATTGACTCTTGTTTTGAGCTTCTGGTACCCCCAGGTGCTGGCAGCACCTGTGAGCATGGGCCCTGCTACAGTGGTCGGTAGATGTCTGCTTCAAGAATCGGCATGCCATGTTTGACCTATCTGGATAGGGTCTGCCAGTTGGGCAACTTCAAGTTGCGGCATTGTTTGGAGTGATTTCTAGTACCATCTCCAAACCGAAGACCAGGTTCCATATAACAGGGAATGTCAGAGACAGGCCGCGAGGTGGGCGTCCCAAGAAGACAACACCCCAAGAACTGTTTTCTCACCCTGTCAGCAAGAACTCTATCCTCCAAGATGACAACACTCACCCTCACAGAGCGGGGTTTATCAGAGACTACCTCCAGAATTTGGGAGTGGAGAGGATGGAATGTCCTGCCAGCAGTCCCGACCTTAACCCCACTGAACACTTGTGCGTGCTTGGGCGTGCTGTTCATGCCAGAGTGACCAACACAACCACGTTGGCTGACTTGTGACAAATGCTGGTTGAAGAAAGGGATGCCATCCCACAGCAGTGTGTGACCAGGCCTTTGACCAGCATGAGTAGGAGGAGCCAGGCTGTTGTGGCTGTGTATGGTTCTTCCACATGCTACTGAGGCTCCTGTTTGTTAAATGAATAAATTGTTAAATCGTCAGTATGTCTTGTTTCTTCAAACTTCAATAATCCAATCCACCAAACACCAAACAAAAGTCAATGGCAGAATCAGCTGTTTGGCATTGGCAGAGAAGATTTGACACATTTGTCATGGGCACAACCCACATACTCAGCTCTGCTGCTCATCCCATAAATGCATGATCTTTACAAATGTGGCATCTTTAAAAGGGTAATAAACAGGCTTTCCAACGGTATAAGATTTATTACCAAGAAGCATTGTTATAATAAAGAAATAATGTACCAAACACAAATTTCCTTACTTTTTGTTTTAAGTTTATTAATGTAGCTTGCAATGGATAATTTCTGAGGTCAAAGTTGACCTTTTTAAGGTTTTCTGGGCGAAAAATATTTCATTTGAAGACTTCGAAGAGCCACAAATCATCACATGTGGCTCCAGAGCCACATGCTGAGTATCACTGGTCTATGGTAAAACCTCTGCTGTATTGCTTGTGTGTGTGCAGGTGTGCTGCTTCTCTATGCCTTTGTGCCAGTGTGGCACAGTGGATCTTTTTTTAAGATTTATTTTTGGGCATTTTTGTGCCTTTATTATATAGAGGAGGACAGTGGATAGAGTCGGAAACAGGGTCAAGAGTGGGGGAGAGACATGCGGTAAAGGGCCTCGGGCCGGATTCAAACCCGGGCCGCCTGCGTACATGGGGAGCGCCTTTAACCACTAGGCCACCTGCTCCCCGGCACAGTGGATCTTTGATTGTGTGCCATGTTCTATGTTTCCTGACAAACTTCCCAATACAGAGGAGCAGCATTTGACCCCTATCTGACCTTGGAGCATCATCAGGATTACATGACTGCAGAAGAGCTCTTTCATTGAGTCCAGGACTCATTTTAACAGGTTTTGCCATCCTTTTCTGCCTGTTTGTTTCTTTAGTTTCTGTTGTTAATCTAGACGTTGCCTTTGATCGACGTCTCGGTTTCTGCAACAGAAATAAAAAGCAGGAAACATGACGGCTAGCAGATGAACATCCAGATGTCTTCAAGTGTCTAAACTGTCTGAGGCTTTTCTCTCTGGTGTGATGAGTTGTCTAGGAAGCTGTCTAGAGGGTTGTTCTCTAAGTTGCTGTAGTTTCTCTTCCGTCAAAGTTGCAGTGGTTGCCAAAGTAAAGTGTTGCTCTGTGTTGAAGGACAGATCCTCCTCAGCTTGACGCCTTCATCATGGACAAAGCGCTGCTCGACTATGAAGTCTCCATCGACGCAGACTGCAAACTGGCGACTGTGGGGAAACCGTTTGCCATCGAGGGTGAGACAAACAGACAAATAAATAAATAAATGTCTGTGGAGATCCTCAGAAGGATAGAAAATCCATCCTGTTTCCTCCGCTTACTTCCTGTCATCATTTTTCAGAATGTTTCATCAGATTTCATCAGAGAGAAACTCACAGCCACACTATAAATATTAGAGATCAGTGTATGAGTTTGTTACTGATATTCATTATTGACCATTCATCGTTTATTATTGATTCTGGTCTCCAGGTTACGGGATAGGCCTGCCTCAGAACTCCCCTCTGACCTCCAACCTGTCCGAGTTCATCAGCAGGTACAAATCTGACGGCTTCATGGACGTTCTTCACGACAAGTGGTACAAAGTGGTGCCGTGTGGGAACCGAGGGTTCGCCATGACCGAGGTCAGTGTTTACAAACAAAAACATGTTTATGTTTATGTAAACAACACGCCTGGAGAGACAAGTCACAGCAGGATCATAATACTTTAATGGGAGGGTTATATAATGGTCCTGGGAGCCTGGATCAGAGTGGAGCTGCTGCCCCCTGCTGGTCTGTTAAAGTTACACCAAGATATTGTAGTTCATTTAAATATCACAGCTTCACAGAATCATTAAATGTCCCTCAATAGTCAGATAGGTTTTATTTTTATTTCACAACAGATGCTAAATGTTCCTGTTTACTTCCTCTCCTTCATCACCTCTCCTTCACCTCCTTCCTCTTCCTCTACCTCTCTCAGACTCTCCAGATGGGGATCGGTCATTTTTCAGGTCTCTTCGTGTTGCTGTGTGCTGGAGTGGGCGGAGCTTTATTGACCCTGGCCTGTGAGCACGCTTTCTACAAACTCGTCCTCCCCCACATCCGCCGCCGTCAGAACCTGAAGTACTGGCTGCACACCTCACAGGTAAGAAAGTGGAGGTTCTCCCGGTTTAATAGGTTGATCTCTGATTAAAGGCTCATAAGGACTTATAGAACAGGATGTAGAGGGTTCTGATGACATGTTGATGAAGAGTTTTAGATATTTAAACAGGCTTTAAAGGGTTCTGATGTGGCATACATGAAACATTTGGGTATAAAAGGCTCGAATACAGGGGTGTCCAAACCATGGCTTGGGGGCAAAATGCGGCCTGCAGCAAATTCTATGACAGAAGTGAAAAAGGGTCTACATTAGAACATGAACCTCGTGCTTGACTGTTTTCTTATTGAATGTCGAGTATAGTTTTTTGTGACCTTGGGGGCTCGTCCGGGACGGTAGCACAAAACTGCACTTTTTCAACAATAAGAAAACACACACAAAATATAGTTTTTGAAGACAGTATGGATTTATTTGGATTAGTGTTTAGTGTGTATTTTAGCTTCAGCAATAGGTAGTGCTACCATGCTAATTCTGTAAACAAACATTTTGACAGGATAATTAATTGATGTGCTTTATTTTGGGACTTAACCTGAGACAGCACTGTAAATTCTCTGGTACATGGAGCGTCATTCTCATTCTGACAGATCCACTGCAGTCCAGGGTGATAGCCAGGGCCAACCAGGGCTCAACTGAAATCTGACAGGACTTCTTAAAATCCTTGGAATGGCTCTCTATTTATTTAAGCATATCCAATCACTAAGCAGATCTGTACCTAAATTACACAGGATTTTCTTACTTCAGCAATATAAAGGTGAGGTATTTGAAAGTGGTCCCACCATCTTTATAACTTTCATTATGTTACCCTCAGTGGAAAAAGTTTAGACACCCTTACACTAATAGGTAAAGATCTGAAACTGTTCTAATGAGGTGCAGGTGCTGAACAGGTTCTGAAGGTTTTTGGTATGAAAGGAGCAATCTTTGAAATGTTCTCTCTCCACTCTGATCAGCTGTTTATGTTTAACAGAAAATCCACCGGGCTCTGAACATGACGTATGAAGACGTGAAGAAGCGATCTGAGAAAGAAAAAAGGTCTGTTTATATCTGACGTCATTTCAGATCTTAAATATTTAAACACTGATAGAAATTCAGATCTGGAGCCGCAGTGTTTCAGTCTGTACAGAATTCTGTTGGGGTCCAGAGAGTGAGCATCTTCCCCTTCTCTGACTTCCAGTTTCTGGTAAATCAGCTGATTTTAACCTGAGTCTCTGTTTCTATTCAGCTGTAACCTGCAGAAAGCCCCGCCCCCCTCAGGCCTGCCGGCTCCTCCGGCCCCCGGAGCTTCGGCCCGCTGGAACAATGAAACAAGTAAAGAGGAGGCGGCTGCTGCTGCGAAGGACGCCAGAGACTTTAAACGGGTCCAGTTCAACCTGGAGACCCTGAACACCCGCCGCCTGCTGGCTCGCATCGCCAACTCTGACGCCAAGGGAGGTGGGGCCAAAGGTGAGGGGGATGGCCCGGTGAAACCACCAGCAGTCCCTAACAGTCGAGTTTGTCAAAACGGAGGACCGGCAGCTTCATTTACTAGTCTGGTCCTGTCTCTACCCTCGTCCTCTAACACCTCAGCCCGCCCCAACACCTCAGCCCCTCCCTCTGGAGTCTCAGCCCCTCCCTCTGCTACAAAGACAGCTCCTCCTCAGGTAGTGGCCCCTCCTACCAGCGTGGCCCCGCCCCAGCCAGGTGAGCTTCAGGAGCTCCAGGAGCAGATTGAGGAGATGAGGGAGAAGCTGAGGACAGCTCTGGCCAGGAGAGCCGAGATCCAGACCACCCTGACTAAACCTGTCGCCACGGAGACAAACAGTCCTGCTACTGTTACCACGACGACAACAGCAACAACAACATCAACGGCAACAGCAACAACTACTACAGCCCCTCCCAGAACCTCACCCACTGCTGCCCAGGTAACACTGCCCGCCAACACCAAGTGTGTGACCACCATGACGGACCCGCCCCACAAAGTCTTGTCCAAAGTCCGGCCCCTTCAGAGCAGACTGGCCAATCAGAGGAGGTGATCCTCTCTGGTCTCTGTCCCACTCCACACAGTGATGGTTTCAGACTGTTAAGAGGGTAAAATACATTCATTAAAAATAATCAATCAAAATGATTGATTAGTGTTCAAATCTGATGGAAGAGGAAACTGATCTGTGACCACAGGGGGCAGCAGAGAGTAGAGCTGTTAAGTATCTGACCACAGGGGGCAGCAGAGAGAAGAGCTGTTAAATATCTGACCACAGGGTGGAGCAGAGAGTAGAGCTGTTAAATATCTGACCACAGGGAGCAGCAGAGAGTAGAGCTGTTAAATATCTGACCACAGGGAGCAGCAGAGAGTAGAGCTGTTAAATATTTGACCACAGGGAGCAGCAGAGAGTAGAGCTGTTTTTATGAGCACAGGGTGCAGAACAATGTAGAATATTTATGGATGTTAAAGGATGTAAGAACAGATCGAATAATCAGCTCACTGATCAGTTTCCTCCTCAGACTGTGAAAATGACGGTCTTGGGTTTTGGGACACTCTGTAGAAACTGGACTTCTTCTAAGACTGAAAACTACAGGAGCCTCAGAGAACAAAAAATTCCTGCACAGACCAAACACAGGGGCCCGAGATTGACAAACAGAAAGATGTCAGACTGAATCTCTGGAGCAATAAAATATAAAGTTTGATGTTTGTTGTCTCATTCAGGTTTATATAGTAAAAAAAAAAAAACAGTTAGACCTCCACACGGTGAAGGTCAAACATGAACTCTATCTGTGAAGTTTGAAATATTTAAGACTTCTTTGTGTTATTTATCACATCAAAATGAAACATGAGCCCTTCTCTTTATTTCTTATGACCACATTCATCTGTTACGTGGTGATTTTTAATGAGAGGATCATTGATAATTAGTTACTATTTTAGTAACACTCAACAATAACTGCACACTGTTAAACATTTATAATAGTAAATACTTAACTCCACATCTATAAACCATTATTAAGGGATATATGCCATTCATAAACAGAGCTATAACTGTGTTTAGATTATGTGTCCATCAATGGTGCTTTAGTGTAAAGCCAACAACCTTGGTTTCAGAGTGCTTCTTACTTGATTCTGATGATTTCCACCTTTCATTTAGGAAAAATATGAACAAACTGCCACGCTGGAGAAAGAAGTTTATCTTTTACGATGACATCGTATTGCTGGTTTGACTCTCTGTCCCTTATCCAGGCACAATTGCATTCACATCTCAATCGAACCATGCCAGAGTCCACTTGAATTGCGCCTGAGACCCCCTTCCCAAGTGCCCACAGGTGCAGGCATTCACGCTGACCAAAACAAACCAGCTTTGGGCTCCAGTGTACTTGGATCCTGGACTGGGCCCCTGAGCCGAAGGGATCTTGAAGTAGGACCACTGGTCCTCCACATCATAAGGAGCCAGCCGAGGTGGTTCAGGCGTCTGATCAGAATGCCTCATGGTTACCTCCCCCTAATGGTCATCCAGGCATGTCTAACTAGGAGGAGAACCAGGGCAGACCAAGGAGGCAAAATATATCCCATCTGGCCTGGGAGTGCCTTGGAATCCCTCAGGAAGAGCCGGAAAACGTTGTTGTGGAGAGGAATGTCTTGGTTGGCTTAGTTTGCCTGCTAGCACCATTACCTGACCCTGGATTAGAGGAAGATGATGCAAGAATGGATGGATTGATGATGCATGGATGGATGGATAGATGGATAGATGGATGGATGCATTGATGGATGGATGGATGCATAGATGATATATGGATGGATGCATGGATGGATAGATGGATTGATGGATTGATGGATGGATGGATGATGCAAGGATGGATGATGCATAGATGGTGCATGGATGGATCGATGGATGGAAAAAGAGATGGAAGGATGGATGAATGGATGGATGGATGATGCATGATAGATGATGGATGATGCATGGATGGAAGGATGAATGGATCAATGGATGATGATGCACGGATGGATGGATGAATGGATGGATGATGCATGGATGGATGGATAGATGGATGGATGGATGGATGGATGGATTGAAGGATGGATGGATCATGCATGAATGGATGGATGGATGGATGCATGGATGGATGGATGAATGGATGATGCATGGGTGGATGGATGGATCAATGGATGGATCAATGGATGGATCAATGGATGGATGATGCATGGATGATAAATGAATGGAGGGTAATGGATGGATGCATGGATGGATGGATGATGCATGGATGGATGGATGATAGATGGATGATAGATGGATGCATGGATGGATGGATGGATGGATGGATGCATGGATGGATTGATGATGCATGGATGGATGGATGGATGGATGGATGCATGGATGCATGGATGGATGGATGGATGGATGGATGATGGATTGAAATTACAGATTTATATATTCATCTGTGATAAACCATCTGTAGCAACACTGATCAGTCGTTCGTTCAATGATGAGTTAAGAATTTACCACGTTTAATAAGGTGCAGTTGTAAAAGCTTTTTATCATGACCCAGTAAAACTGATGTTTTTTTGTTTTGTTTTTTTTTAATGCTGGAGATATACCTGCTGTTTCTCTCTGTAGAACCTGAGCTTTATCATGAACTCCTATGTCAATATTCTTGTGTATACATGACAGGTGTTACTGTAGGTGACCTCCATGAGGAAACCTGAGAGAGCTGAGCTCATATAGAAGTTCGTTAAACCTACAAACATGGAGGCAGTGAGGAGATCACTATGATGTTGATTAGAGACCAGAACTATCATCAACATCAGATCTGATGACTGAAGGTCAGAATACACCGCCTGAACTTGTTTCAATATTTTACTCCATGCATGGATGGAACAGTCCTGGTGTTTTAGTTTAATTTGTGACCGTGCTAACTGGTGACGGGCTGGCGAAAATAGAAACAAAGCCTTGCAAACGTCTCTTTATTTAGTTTTCCCTTATAATGTCAAAACCTCATCAGATAGTTCAAGAAAAAACAAAGTAATTCAAACGGCCATGGATGTTTCCAGCTGAAAGTCACCAGTTAACATGGTCACTCATTAAACTGATACACCACTCTCATTCTCATGAGTTTAAACCTGGACTTTCCTGTTAGTCTGACAGACATGTTGGTCTCTGTGCAGGGACAATAGCTCATCAGAAAGATAAGGAGAACTGTAGACTTGGTTTGTCAGGTTGTCTTTAAAACCATCGTTGTCTCTGCTGCTGTGTTTAATATCACACCACCTCCACCCTCACACAGACTCTAAGAGAAAAGTTTACTGCATGTCATGTTAATCTCTGAGGAAGTGCACAGCTGACATGGGGACACATGACGGTCATCATGTGACTGCATTAGTTAACAGCAGGTATATCTCTGGGCTTTAAATCTTCTCAGATTGTTTTCAGGGTTTTATTTTCACACCAACGCCTCTTTAATAAACACAGACACTCAGTCTAAGGTTTGAGGTATTTAAAGTCTGACTCTTTCAGAGTAAATCGGGTGTTTGAAAGTCTGAAGGTATTTCAGTTCAAATGTCGTCTGTAGCTCTCATGAGCAGACGTAGAGAGAAAAGATTTCTAATGTTCTGAGTGAATCAGTGTTTTTATTCTCAAGAAGACTTTTAATCTTAAAATCTGTCACTTCCTGTTCAGTGTTTTTTTTTTAATTCCAGACAAACACTGCTAATGATGCCAAGTTCATTATGCTACTTCAGCTAACAGGCCTACTGTTGGCACCCCCTTCTGTTTGTTCTGATTCTGCTGAACTTTTTTAAACATTTTCTCTACAGGAAGGATTCAGACTGATCTTAGTTGTTTAGACCTTCCATCAATGTTCGTTTTAGGCATTCAGATATCAGGTTACGTTCTCATTAATAAATTTTTTGAAAAACTTCAGTGACAGTCTGCAGTCATAACTCATTTTCCCGCCTTTTCTGAAGATAACAGCCCATACTCTCTCAGGCTTATCTGTCCATGGTGGCCTAGCTCATCATTACGTATTCCAGCATGCCATGTGCACTGAAACTGCTGGCAGTAAGAATGAATGGAGGCCAACTGACCACAAGCTAAGAGGCTAGTGGTGCCGCTTTAACAGCTTTTCTCCTTCATATCATAAACATTCTTTTTAAGGAAATACAGATATGTTGTTTAGCTAACAAGCCATTTAGAGTACTGTTAATTTTAAAGTGATGACTCAGTTTAAGAAGAGAGGTCAGTGGGACATGGGATCAGCTCTTTACTCCTGCAGGATGTCCAGAGGAATCATGGGAGTTTGCTCACCCAGCCTACAGGTGTATTGTGGACTTGGAAGAAGGTTACGATGGATGGATCATGGTCATGTGGGGGCAGTGTGTACAGTAACCAGTGGTTCCTTAAAATAATGAATCATGGCAAGGTGCTTGGCTCCAGAGCTCAAGGATCGCCTCTCCACCTTTCTTTTCCAGTGCTCTCAAACAGAGCTGCCATTACGGCAGCTGGGATGGACAAAACAGCTATTCTCTCCAGGACACACTTTGCCGGCTGTGGTTGCTGGCATTAGTGATAGAGAAGTGTCCTAAAATGCCCTGTGAGTTTGTTTGTAGAAAATAATGGGGTTGATCATTTTGACGTGCGCCGGATGGCTCTGGTGACCAATGAGAAGCATCAAGTCTCCATACACCTGTTCTCACTGACTAATGAAAATGTTTATATGGTGTTGCTCCATGGTTGCTGAGATACTGCAGAGACATGACTTTTGAAAGCCAGAGAGAACACCCAGGAGAGAAGGCTGTAAAACTATCGCAATGAATGGCTAGACAATGAGGGAGAAAATGTTTGTAAAGGAAACTGCACTGTCTGCCCCAAGATTTTCACAATGATGGGTTAGTGGCACACAAACTGCTTGGAGCCAGTTCTCTTTTTTAAAGACTGGAGGCACCTCTCTTTGAGAGCCAGTTCTAAGAGCCAGTCCTCTTGTTTCAGGACAGAGGTCTGCTCCCATTTTAGAGCCAGATCTAAGAGCCAGTCCTCTTATGTGAAGACAAAAGCCAGCTCATGTTTGAGAGCCACTTCTAATAGGGAGTCCTCTTATGTGAAGACAAGAGCCAGCTCCCATTGGAGAGCTGGTTCTAATAGGTGGTCTTCTCATGTCGAGTCAGGGGCCAGCTCCCATTTTAAAGCCAGCTCTATGAGCCAGCCTTCTTATGTGAAGAGAGAAGCTAGCTACCATTTGAGAACAAGCTCTAAGAGCCAGCCTTCTTATGTGAAGAGAGTAGCCAGCTCCCATTTGAGAGTCAGTTCTAAGGGCCAGTCCTCTTACGTGAAGACAAGAGCCAGCTCCCACTTGAGTGCCAGCTCTAAGAGCCAGCCTCCTTATGTGAACAGAGTAGCCAGCTCCCATTTAAGAGCTGGTTCTAATGGGCTGTCCACTTGTTTGAGGACAGAAGCCAGCTCCCATTTGAGAGCCAGCTCTAAGGGCTAGTTCTTTTACATGAAGACAGGAGCCAGCTCCCATGTAAGAGCCAGTGCTAACAGCCAGTCCTCTTAGGTGAAGACAGGAGCCAGCTCCCACTTGAGAGCCAGTTCTAAGAGCCAGTCCCCTGTTTGAGGACAGGAGCCAGCTCCCATTTGAGAGCCAGTTCAAAGAGCCAGTCCTCTTGTCCGAGGACAGGAGCAGGCTCTCATTTGAGAGCCGGTTCCTTCTTTCTATTTCTGATGATGTTTAAATAAACATTAAAAAGCCACACTGGTACAAGTTAAAGAGCTGATAAGGAGAATTATTGCCCTCATTAAGTTGGATGGATGCCAATAAGCCATATTGCAGATTGAGCGCTCTGTGTGCAGTCTTAGCTCTCGTTTTTATTCAGGTGCATCCTCATTTAACATCAAAGAAGTTTCTGAATGCCTAAAACAGATGTTACTGCAAGGTTCAAACACACTCTTTAAGTTGTTTCTCTGTGTTCCATTCAGCTGTATTTTTAGCATCAGGAGATATATTCATTTATTTTGATGTGTTTATTTAAATGTAAACAGAAATTAAAACGTTTTTCTCTAAGACTGTGTTCATGTCATCATAACTCTACATCCTGACTGAACTATTCTCTCTGTTTAATTTTTCTGGTGAAGTTTCATCCTTAATCAGTGTTTAATTTACTTAATCCAGTTAATCAGTGTGACCAGCAGTTATTGCTCATCCTTAAAGGCTTTACATGTTGAAGTTTTTGGCTGAAATGTCTACATCAATTCTGAATCTGGGTCTAAACTGAGGGCCTAACTGGGTCAACATTTCCCATAAACTGTCAACCTCATCTTCACCGGTAACCAATTATAGAGTAAAAACGTAACATTGATGATAAACAATTTAGAGATAAAAAAGAGTCAAAGTTAAAATCATGATTTTTAACAGTTAAAGTACTAAATGAAAGTCAAAATCATGAGTTCGAAAGGTGAGAATATGAGATAAAATTCAAAATTATGAATTATAAAAGCAAAATACGAGATAAAATTCAAAACAATAACTTACATTTTTTAATCAAAAAGGTCAATAATTGGAAATAAAAGTTACATTTAAGAGTTAAAAAGATCAAGATATAAGAAAAAAAATCTAAATCAAGAGTATCTAAGGTGAAATATAAGAAAAAATGTAAAATTATGAGTTTTAAAGGCAAAATACAAGATGTAATTCTAAATCATAAAATTTTGAATACAAGATTAACATTAAAATATTGAATTATAAAGGTCAAAAGATAAGATAAAAATTTAAGATTTTACATTGAAAAGGTTAGTATTTGGAATTCAAATTCAAATTCATGAATTTAAAATGTCAAAATATGACTTAAAATTTTAAATTGTAAATCCAAATGGTCAAAATATTATATAGAAAGTCAAAAACATAACCTTCAGTCATAATTGTGAGATGCAAATTAGAAAATAGGAAACGAAAACACAAAATTTATTTTCCCACATTCCTGACTTTTTATCAAATTATTTGAACTCTTTACTCTTTCGAAGTCTTATGATTTAACAAGGATCCTTTTAATCGAGGTCAAGGTCGAGGATAAGTTTACATTGTTATACTGAAGGAAATCTGTAACTTCATACTGGTGGGCCAGTCATAATAAAAATATGTGATCTGGTGGACCAGGTATAACTTTACCACAGGCCGGATTTGGCCCCCAGGCCTTGAGATTGACACCCCTGGTCTACAGTAATTTAAAATACTGAAGTATTTATTCTACATCTAGTATTTTAGTTATTTTTAAAAACAGAGAAATCCTTCATTTTTACTGGATAACAGGATGGGTCCGCCATGACAGCATTTAAAAGAGTACTTCTGGAGCTGATGTTCTGCTGGATTTACTGTCTGTTAATGATGACACCGGCAGGTTTTCACCACAGGGATCCAAGACCACCCTGTCTAGGGTTCCAGTCTAGTTGCAGGTGTTTCAGACTGTCTCTGCTATGCCATTGGTTTTTATTTCAGTGAGAACAAGTCTGAGCTTTCAGACTGACAGAGCAGTGATGTTAACCCTCAGGCCCTCCTAGAGCCTTTTAGGCCTTTTTAATTGTATTTTTTGCCCTCACTTTGACAGTTATCATGCTAAGATGATGATATTTGACAACGATGTTTATTTTTTAATGAATTTTTGAAATTTCACTACCCACACTGTTGACGGAATTTTCCACTGTGTAGACAAAAAACTCACACTCTTCCTCCTAAAGTCCTTTTAGGCCTCACTGACTACCATTAAAACCACTTATTTTCAATCTACTGCCACTGCAATACAGAAATAAGAAATCCTGTTAATTCCTCTGTAATTCAGTCATTCAGAGGTAAAACTATTTGCACACCAAAAAATGTAGCCAAATTTCTCCATTTTTCAATGTTTGCAGAGAGGCATTGTGGGAGATAATGACCTTGTTTGAACTGATAGGATGTATCAGTGACTGTCGGCCTGTGGAATTAATTATTTCCACTAAAAGTACTTTGGGTGTTTTCTATGGATGTCAGAGTCTGATGAAAAATTAAAATTATGAAAATGAATTCACATTTGCTTTACATGATGAGGACTGGAGTCAAGGACCAAAATAAAAAATTGTTTTCTTTCATGTTTAATTTTTCTAAATATATCCAATGTCCTGAAAGGGCTTTAAGAGGAAGAGTGTGATTTTTTAAATTTTTTTATTATTACACAAAACTTAATCGTACTTCAAAATCAGTGTTGCTGCTAATCGCTGACATAACCAAGACTAGTTCATTTTTTGTGTCATTATGTAAATAAACTGGCATTTATAGGGTTAAAATTATGAAAAATAATTCCCATCTGCTATACATGAGGAGGACTGGAGTTAAGGACCAAAACTTAAAAAAAAAAAAAAGTCATTCATTTTTCAACTTTTAAATATATATATATAATATGTCCTTAAAGGGCTTTAAGAGAGAGAGTGTGACTTTTTTAAGGCTTAAACTCATGGCTCTTTACCCTCATGCAGATCTTTTCTGTTGTACGGGGGAAAATTATTTCCCCAGAAAACTTTAGAAAGGGACACTTTGACCTCAGAAATGATCCATTTACAGTAACATCAGTCAGTTTATTTCCATCAATGTGTGAAAGAAAGAACATGATAATCTAAAGTGGATATTTGTGAAGGCTGAGGTCTAAACTAACAGTTCTGTGTGGAAATAGATTTTTATTTCAACTTTTTTCCTCCAAAATTGGACTCTTTACCCGTCATGTCATGATTTCTAAAAGGTAACAGGGGATTAAGTTGCCACCCACTAATTCTATCAAAGGATAAACTGAAAAACTGACCCAGAATAAGGACAGGTAGGAGTCCTAGATTATGGGGGAGGTAAAATAACAAAAGAAAGATTTGTGATTCCCTCCCCCGCACTCAAAGGCACTCAAACACAATTTCTTTTTTAAACTCAGAGAGATGACTGATGAGATGACCTTCCAGACCAGCTGATTACCGACAGCTCTCAGCTGGAACAGCCACCAAGGTGCACCCAGTTTTCCTTAATGAGCTGGGGAATCTTCACCAAGCCCTGAGGGGAGAACCGCTAAATTTCCCACAAATCTCGCCATTCATAATGAACGAAAAATAACTACAGAGCCATATGTACCTTGTCTTAGCTGATATATTTGTCCACATCAGTAATATGTTTGCAGAGTTTCTTGATGACCCTGATGGAGGCTACGAGCTGAAAAGTGTCGGTATAATGATGCTCGGCTAAAGTTAAAGCAGGTTGACTGTTTCACTCATGCATTAGTCACCACTTGCTCATGTCTCTCCCTTCTTTCATTCCCTCTCTCTCCTGCTCTGCTGATCAGCTGATTATGGACATGCCTTAATCTCTTTTGACCAATCACCATGCACCTGTCACATGTTAAATCTGTCATCCTCTTTTCCAGTCTGCCTGTTGTTTCAGTGCAAAAACTGCAACCCTCCTCCACCCCAGCCACCTCCATTCAAGCTCATCAGCATCCGGCCCAGGTTCTCAAAAGTCTTCTGCTCATCTCATCCTGCATACCTCATCGGTATCCTGGTCCAGCTCCTCAGAAGTCTACTCTTCACCTGATCCTTCATCCCTCATAAAAACCACCACCAAAGTCTAGACTCCATGAAGTCCCCACCATGGAGTCTAACCCATAAGGACCCACTGTAACACAAGTGCCACATGACAATTTAATGTCTTGTAAGAGACCTTGCATTGCTGATATCTGTTATGCTGATACTTACAGATTTATTTTAGCCAATACCGATATTTAAATACCCTTTTTGGACAAAAAAAGTCAGTCCTTTTGGACACTTTTAGGTTTAAGAATGACCAAGGAAACAAGTTTTAGTCCTTAAAAAACACTTTCAAGTTTAAAGAATGAGGATAAATAAAGAAAAAGACCTCACCTTACACACGCCTGTTGGTTCAGACTAAAACTCCACTAATTTATTAGTATATATGGACAAAACTTACAATCGATACATGCTGTAATACACAGGAAAAATATCAGCAGAAATTTTGATATCTGCCAATACTGATATTTGTCTTTTAAAGCTAAAATCTGCTGATACTGATAATATGGTGCATCCCTACTAATAAAGTCCCTGATTGAAGCACACTGAACATTCCTGCGTAGTCATATGATTGGTTGAATAGACAACAATGGGATTAAAACGGCAAGAAAAAAATTATAGAAATGCAACAAGATAAAAAACGTGAAGAAAAATGTAAAAAGTGGTTAAGAGTGACAAAAATGGGTTTGAAGAGGAAAAAAACAGGTAAAAAAAAAAGCCACACTGTAAAAAATGTCCGTAGAAAATACGGCAAAAGACTGTCAAATAGCAACAATAAAAGACTGTAAAACAAATAAACATATATTACTGTATAAAATACACAGAATTGCTGTAAATCAGGCAACGGTATGAAACAAAATTTTTTACAATTAGAGTACATAATAATTACAAAATTGTACCATTTAAACGAAAGAAGATTGAGAAAATAAAGGAAAAATACTGTAATCTTCAAGACGGGCAATTATTCTAAAAATTACAGTAGTATTTTGTTAAAATTACAGACTTTTCTCTCATGTACATTTAAATTCACAGTAAAAATCTGTGAGAAAAAATGCAATCACATACCGTAATTTTAGCAGGGACAAGAGGTTAAAAATACTGTATGATCAGGAAAGTTCTGTAGAAAATACAGTAAAAACCTGTCAACCTGCAAAACCTGTGAACAAGCACCAATTTGTTGTTATGTTCACATTTGTTTCTCAGTGCTACACCACATGATGCTGCCTTGTGAAATAAACGGACAGTTACAGTTAATATGAAAACCTTATTGAAACAAGAATGGTACCAAAAATCATTTTGTCTGTTCTTAATTTGATGGATGAAAGTGGTCAATTATTTTAGTTTAACTGATTTATATGAAAAGAATGATGTTAATTGCTCTCACAAAGAATGCCATTGCATTTGTAAAGCCATTCCACTTCCTTTAATGCATCTAACACAAAATACATTGATGTACTTTAATATTTCGGTCAATCTTCCAGGACTGAAACTGGATGACACATATTACTGATAGGAAATATAACAACAAGGTTATTGGAAGAACTATTATATATATATATATATATATAGAGAGAGAGAGAGAGAGAGAGAGAGAGAGAGAGAGAGAGAGACATACTGTGTATGTAATGTGTATATAATACAGTTGAATATATAGTATATACATTATATAAATACAATAGTTATTTTTACTGGTTAAATAATTTAAACATGAATGCACATGGAATGACAAGAAACCCTCAATAATCAGTTTTAAAAATGAATGTGAACTGTACATATAGTCTATCAAATCGATTTCTAAGGAAAAAAAATCTTTGAAAACAATATGAAACCATGGTTTAGTTTCTAAAATTTTAATGAACTTCTCCTACCTTATGTAATTTAATCTAAACTTCTCTTTAGCTTTATGTGGGGTTATTTATGTCTAGTAAATACGTTTTGTTTCATGTGCCAATGCTGTATTTACTATTGGAATCTGTTCAATAAATCAATAAATAAAAATAATTTTGAAAAACTGTTTCCCGTCGCCATTCAACTCTGTCTACACAGGAACGTTTCTATTCTGTCTGCACTAGAACAGCGATTTGGGTATTTAAAAATCGAACAATTAGGAAACGAGCTCAGAGTGAACAGTTTTCAGGCACCTCTGTCTCCATGGACACAAACTGTGCTGCTTTCTCAGAATACGTTTGCGCACTATGGTTGCAGTCAATTGCCATGTGCGAATACGGTTTCGCGCAGGCGCAGGGAAAGAAGGACCTTATACACATGCGTGTGTGGTTCGTTGGAAAATCAGCGTCCAGCGTTTTCGTGTGTTCTGTGGTCTCGTGTGTGCGGAAATATTTCATAAAGTTGCTGTCTGCTCGTAGAACGAGCTGCAAACGAAGATGGAATACAAAGCAGGACATTGGCGTGTATTAATTCAACGTCACCCGGAGCTTCAGCCTACGAGCTATTGGTAAGGTATGTAGAACTTCTTTTGTGTAGTGTCAAATATTTCTTGAGTTCTTTTCATTCAGTAACACCACGTGTTTATAGGTAGAAGTTAAATGGGTCAGGAGGCATTTTGTTTCAGTTCTAGACCAGCCAACATTGCTGTTTGATTTGTATTGTTTGCTGTCATTTTAGCGTGGAGAACGTTTAACACTTGCTGTGTTGGGGTCCATAAGTGAACCCCAAGCTCAGAGCTAACTCCGCCCACTTCAGACTTTGAAAAATGCACAAAAATGGGCGGTTGGGTACTGGGAACACTGGGAAGGGGGAGAGAAAAAGGGCGGAGTTTTCCAGATGAGGTGGTGACCGTGAAGACCGTGATGTCCCCTAGCCAAAAAGTGACACAGAGTCCCGCCGCAGCACTGATGCTTCAGAGCGACCTAAGGTGGAGGATTTTTCCCCTTCAGAGTCACATTCATATCTGTGTTCAGAGTCATATTCATATCTGTGTTCAGAGTCATATTCATATCTGTGTTCAGAGTCACATTCATATCTGTGTTCAGAGTCATATTCATATCTGTGTTCAGAGTCATATTCATATCTGTGTTCAGAGTCACATTCATATCTGTGTTCAGAGTCACATTCATATCTGTGTTCAGAGTCACATTCATATCTGTGTTCAGAGTCACATTCATATCTGTGTTCAGAGTCACATTCATATCTGTGTTCAGAGTCCCCTGAGGCAGGCTTTCCAGCTTATTCCTACCCCTCCATGAATATGGGCGCAACTTCCGCTCCGTTCTATCTAAATGGGACTTTGCATTGAAATGAGATGCTAAACGTGACTATTAAAGCAATTTTGATACCAAACTACATAAAGTTAGACTGCTTCACCTCAGACGGGATAATATTATTATTATTTCTCCGCCCTCTACTGCAGGGTTCAAATTGATGACATTACTTCAGATAACCTACACGGGCATATTTAGCTAACTTTATTAGCTTTATATCAGTATAAAAAGATACATTTCTAGTTTGTGGGGTCTCTGAAATTCTTATTTTACAAACTAATCCCTCTTAAATATGGGAATTATATTGATGAAATTATCCATGACTCAAGTTGCCAGCTCTTCAGTTTGGTAAATGTCAAGTTTTGTATTAAGAATTAATGGTAAATTAATACTGAAAGAATCACATCCCCGATGCACTTAGACAGTGGACAGCATGTTGTGAGAGACATATTTAACTTTGTCATAATATTAGTACCATGAACATAGCAACAGGTACTGAGCATTACAGAAAATCTGATTTAAAAATTTCAGCTCATTGATTTAACAAAAATGAAGCAGTATTTATTACAGCAAATATTTATTTCAGAACAACCACTGTTGACACTAAATCACTTTAGTAAGCCTTTGGAAGAATCATGTTTTTGCTATTATTGTTACTGTACTGGAAGTTCCACTTCCATTCATAGCTACAGTAGACCCCCAGGAATAATGTGGTATCCACCTTATTTACTTATCTACAGCTTATAATACAAACAATGTGAACATGTGATAACAAAAATATAAATATTTACAAACTCCAGAAGAGTCCTGGGCATTACTTGTTGGCTCCAGCACCTCCTAAATGCACAATGGGGATATGTGCACGTCAGTGTCATGGCACTCAAGATTTAATAGCTCACTTGATTCTTGCAGTTTTGCAGGATGCCACAAAGCTCAGGATTCAGAGAGGACAGTTGGAGGGCTGCTCAGAGGACATAAAGGGTATGGTGTTTCCCCTTCTCTTCTATTTCGACGAAAAAGAAGACAACCTCTTTTGCCTTGTTGACACATTCTTGCCAGATGAGGTACCAGTGGAAAGCCTGCCCCATGTATTGTTGTTTGTAGTAAGTGGATCTCAGAAACACTTTAAAGACTCATTTGGATGGTAATGGATGATTTGCTTGTAATTCTTTTCTACTTTTATCATCCTCCCAGGAGCCTCTTGCTAGGCTTCAAGGCAGCTCATGCTATGCATTGACCAGCATTGGGATCCACTCAGGAGTTCCTACAGAGGTAATAATTTTTCCTCTTTAGAGGTAGTTATATGGTATAGTGTAATGTTGGCAAAATGTTTTATTTCCTTCCAGCCATGTGCATCATATGGTACAATATCAGTTATTTTTATAACTGTGTTATCGTCACCTTTAACAACTGCTATCCTGAGGAAGACGGTTCAGGACAATAAGAGCCAAAACTAACAGACTGAAAAACAGCACATATCCCAGAGCAGTTGCAATAATAAACTAGAAAAGCACTCGGAGAGCACAGACCTCCGCCGTTAGCCCTATCTCCCAATAGTGAAGAGTCCTTTAAAAATTCCTAGATCCAGACGATGATCTGGATCAGTCCCAAAATCTAATCAGTTCTTCCTTATGCCATTTCTGACATTTCCTGGAAATTTCATCAGAATCTATACATAACTTTTTGGGTTATGTTGCTAACAAACTAACAAACCCTCTCGATCACATAACCTCCTTGGCAGAGGTAATAATAATTGCACTGAATGGAACTGTGCAAAATTTCATTGTACTTGTGTACAATGACAATAAAGATTCTGGTTCAGATTTTTAGGTTTGATAGTATTCAAATTTTCAAATTTAAAAAAACAAAAAAATAAATAGATGTACAGCATTTTTTCTAAACCAAAACTGTTGTGAGCAGAAAAAGCGCCAGGGCGAGCAAGATGACATGCAGAGCTGTGGGGTCAACACACACTCTAAGTGGAGAGGGTAGCACCAGTCACAGCTTACAGTGTTGATTTTAGAAGAACATATAAACACAGCAACACCAGTCTGATAACTGCTTGACAGCTGGATCACTCTACATGTATGTCTGCATTTTTGAGTCTGCTGTAGCTTCTGCCACAAAACACAAGGGATGTGACAAGACATTCAGCTCACGGGACGAGAAGAGATTGGGTCCACTCCTTTTTTGAGTGAATTCAAAAATTGGATAGTACTTTGCAATCAGTTCATACATAAGAGTTCAAAACTTTTAAGTTGACATGATGTGGTGCTTTACCTTGTCTTTCTATTTTTCCTTACCCTTTTTTAAGGTCCTGTTTCTTCTTCTAGTGGTGACTAGGACTCCATTACTCTATGCTGTCTCCGGTATTCCACTCTGCTAAAAAGACGCCAGTTATCAAGGATTAATAATGGTAAGCCTTGCACAGCATTTGTACATACCCCAATAAATTCTTTAGATTAATCTTTCTTTAAGCAACATGCAGCCATTTTATGTTTATTTTATGTAGTTTACACCAAGCACTGCATTAATCTGGTCATGTAGAAATACCCAGAATACTGCCATGCCACTGCTTTGTCCAGTTTGTTCTCAGTGTTCTGATGATCACACCATATGGGGGCCAATACAGTTTTCTGTGCAAGTCATATGTTTTCATTATGATTGATTTAAAATTCAGCGCCCACACATCTTTGTTACAGCAAAATCCTTTTGCACACCAAAGCATTTAGGGTAAGTGTGCCCATTAGGCCCACCAAAATCTAAGTTCATGTATTTTTCATAGATACTAAGATGGTTTATAAACATGATCATTTGTTAAAATGAAGGATTAATCCCTCATTTGAAGTTATATTTATTTACTTATGCATATTTTAAACAACAAATTAAAGAAATGTTATGAATAAAGTCAAAAGTCTGGCATGGGCTTAATTGGTGCCTAAGTACCATTTAAACCATTTAAGTACAGAAAAGTAACATTTCCTATCCTAATCACCAAAAGTCTAATCATCAAACTGCTGCTTCAGCTGCATCCACGCTAACCTCTTCTCTGGACACCGTTGTTTACATGCTGACGGTCAAACCACATCTGTAGCTATCAGCTCTTTCTCTTTAACGATGCTGATTGGTCCGGCTATTCTCTGACCAGAATCAAGAATTTCAGCTTAAAACCTTGAATCCTCCTGATGACTGACATGAATCTGGATGTGTTCTACAGATAGTCTTGACTCTGTAAAGAGTCCCCAGAGAGACTCTCTGGCCTCCAGGCTGCTCCAGATGATGTGTTCTGATTAGATATCAGTGACTGCTCCAGCCCCGCTGCTTTCTCAGCTTAGGGCAAGGGTCATCAAGTGCATTTGCACAAGGGCCAGACTTAATCTTGACAGAGACTCTGGGGGCCGGACTTTCACATAAACCAAAATTAAATAAATATTATGGTCTGATTAACATATTATTGTATTAGTATTTTCTTTTAAAACAGAGAGAAAAAGTTGAGGCATTACCAGTGAGATCTATCCCTATTATCTCTAATGCAGCAGGCCACAAGGAGACCAGCCTTCCCTCAAGATAGGCTGAGCCCCTAAAATTCCCAGAGAATGAATCCACCCTAAATGTGATTTAGCACAAATATTAAATCATGTTTGATACTTTTGAACCACTTTTCACTACTTTATGTGGCCGTTTCTGCAACACTTTTGCCACTCTTAACACATTTTGATCATTTTTTGGCACTTTCAAATCAATTTTTGCCACTTTTCACCCATTTTTGCCACTCTCTAACCCATTTTCAACACTTTATCTGGACATTTTTGCAACATTTCTGCCAGTCTTAACACATTCTTTAGGCTAGATTTTAAAAATATTTGGTAATAATGACTAACAAGTGAACATCTGTAAAAACAGAACAAATGTAAATGCAGCCTTCCTGCCAATTATTGACCCTTGTGTGCCACTCTTTAACCCATTTTCACTACTTTCCAGGCAATTTTTGTTATATTTTAGCCACTCTTGACCCATTTTTGATACTTTTTGCCCATTTAACCAAACCTCAAAAAATTGAAACTTTTTTGCTATTTTTACCACTTTTAACCCATTTGAGCTACCTTTTGCCATTAAATACCCAATTTTTTTGGCCATTTTGCAACTTATTTTTGACACTTTTCCCAAATTTTTCCACTTTTATCCCATTTTTGCCCTTTTAAAAAACATTTTTTGTCCTTTTTTGTCCAAATAAGCTATGTTTTGCCATTAAATACCAATTGTTTCCCATTTTTGCCCCTTTTTAAATGTGTTTTTGCTCATTTCAGTGACCTTTTGCCTCTAAATACGACTCGTTTCCTATTTTTTGGCGCTTGTGGCACTTATTTTTTTTTTTGCTACTTTTGACCATATTTGCCACCTTTAATTTATTTTTATTGCTACTTTAAGCCATTTTTGCCACTTTTTACCACTTAGATTGTGGCTCTTAAAAATTTTGAGTCATTCTAAAAATATTTCAATATTAATAGTATTTGGGGTGGATTTAAAAGTTACAAACTTTTAAAAGATTTTCTTAAAACCACCACATCTTCCTTTCCTCTTTTTCTGAAAGTAATGTTCTTCTGGCGCCGGACAGGACGCTTTGGGGGGCCTGATATGGCCCTCGGGCCGCCAGTTGATGGGGATGGCTGGGCGATGCAGCATCATAAAGCTGGCTCCACGGACCCTGATGAGTAGCGGGTTCTTGTCCGGTACATGTGGTGCAGAGAGAGTCTCATACTCAGAGAACCAGGCTTACATTGTGACCCCACGTTCTCAGAAGAACATCAATAATATTAACGAGCATAACCTGCATTTATTTCATTCTAACAGACTTCTTTGTCTGGTTTTTAATCTCTCTGAAAACCAGACTGATGAGGGACATTCTCAGCTCTCGGGCAGTTTTAAACCCCAACCAATCACAGCTCAGCTCACCTTCTGTTACCCGTTGGTTTCTGTTTTTGTATTTGTTCATCCTCGAGGAGATACGCGGATGAGGAGATGCACAGCTGATATTTTTGGATGCTGACAGGCAGATTTGACTGGTTGTATCGATGTTTGCAGACGTTTATCTCACAGCAGAGTGAACACAGTAAATTAGAAAGTCATCCTCACTCAGCTTCAGCCGTTTCTGGGAGACAATGATGAAGAGTACCAAAACAGATCTTCTCTGTTGATGCAAATCATGAACAAATCCACATATCAGTCATTCAGAGATCAATCATTAAATTATTCAAACAAAATAAAGGCAATCAGAGCCCATTTGAATCATTTAGTCTTTATTTTAGTCTGCAGTTTTTGTCTTTTATTAATCTCATGTTTAAATGTATTTTCTGATATTTTCACTGATATTATTGATTTTTATATCTAAAGCTTTTGCATCAGCTGTTTTTGTGTTACAAACAGGATGTTTAAATAAAGAGGCTTTTATTTTGACGGTGCAGCCAGGTCACATGACCTCAGTGCCATCTCTGATCAATCTGAAACCTTTAAAGGAAATAAAAAAATAAAACTACACTGACTATGAGCAGGAAGAAAAAAAATAACATCCACGAGAGAAACACCTCAGCTCACTGGTGTTACAGTTAAACTGGTACTGTTTTATCTGGTGCCACTGATGTCAGTCAGTAAGTTTACCTGAACAGTTCATGATTTAACTAGATGACTCTCTCTGTCCCAGTATACAAGAACCAGGAGAGAACTGGTTTACTGATGCTAATATATCAGACTCCACAACACTAGGTGGCGATATGGCGCCGTTCAGCTCACTACTGTTGGACCAGGCTCCAGTAGGCGGGTTCACAAGTCGCCAAGCAGTTCACTGGATTTATGCTGATTGGCAGAAACATAAATAAAAATGTACATCTGGGTTTATAAAGTCCAGTTTGAGTTGACCTAGCAGCCACTGCATGTAAACACACTCTAACTGCATGTAAACATACTGACTGATTCACCAGTGCTACATCTGAACCTGATACTGGTTTAACTGGTCTAAAAAGGAATAGCAGATCAGATAAAGTTGATGAGTCGTCCATTGGAGGCACAAAGAGAAAAACTAAAACACATCAGGTGTGATGTCACTCTCAGGCGCCGCCTTCTTCACAGAGGTGTGATGAGCAGGCTGAGGGAGCGTTCAGGTACCAGGTGACCCTTTGTTAGCCCTCTGATTGGTCCTCTGACCTACCAATCAGAAAGCCCTCTTTAATAGAAAGTTGCTGGGCTACTTCTGGTTGGGCAAAGTTTCAGTTATGTCATCTTTTCAGAGCACTTGAGTTAAAGTATGACTTTAATTTGGTGACTCAGGATATCTGCATCATCCTGTTTCCTTAACGAAGGCTAATTATGATCTTCTGTGAACCACACTGAGAGCTCAACCCAACGACGATCACAATGAAATATTACATGTGCTTGTTGGTGGGCTAAAACTCTCTAATAGTAATAATAATAATACTAAGTTTGAGAAGCACTAATCATGTAAAGTTGCTAGAATGTTCTGAACAGTAAACTTAATAACATTATATTGCTTGTAACAGCATAATGAAATTCTGACACTGCTGTTCTGTAACGTAAACCAGGGGTTGCCTAATGTTCAAGCCTGTGACCATGAAACTAACAGTGCCAGAGACCGGGGACCCCCCACTGTTCCTGGAGGTGGTTAAGCATGACCTTGTGCACAACGAGATGGAACTTTCGCACCGGCCAAATTAGGGTGCTTTTAAACAGTGTCTGGTGAATCTGCTCAACTTTCCAGCCTCTGAGGCAGGTAAATAAAAGTAACATTTAGAGTGGTTTTGAGATGCTAAAATGATCCAAATCGAGTCCACTTTTTCTACCAACTTTAGGAACAGGCCCAAAGGACCCCGCCTGCTCTTCCCTTTATAGTCAGCTGTAATGATCTGGTCTACCTGAAAGGTCTTTATACCAATGTTTGTACCTTTTAAGTCCAAGATAGTTTAAATAAGGCCTGAATACTGGTGTAGATTACAGGAATCGTGCACAAAATATGAAATTCTCTTAAGTCTGATGATAGCAATGCAGGAAAATCCCAAATGAATTTACAGACAGGACAGGTTTCGGACAAACCCTCGCTTAACTTACTAGTCTTGATTGAGAAACAAGATGTGCACTATTCTTAATTTTCATGATACCTCATCTTGTTATGCTGCTTGTTAAAATAAAGTGGCTGTTAGATTTTTGAATCCACCAGGCATAAAGACTGGTAGGTGAGAAAGTTCATTTCAACCCTGATGCATAGCCAGGCATATTCATGGATAGTTGTGTGCAGACAAGCCCACAGATTACTTTTATATCAGCAGAAATCTCAGCTAATGACTGAGGGTTTCAATTTCAGTTAAAGGTCACATATTTTACCCTTTAAGACAAGTTTAAATTGGTCCCAGAGGTCCCCAAAACATGCCTGTGAAGTTTGTAGCTGAAAAAAACACTCCAGTATTGGATTTTTGCATGTCTAAAAACCCCTCTGTTTCAGCCCTGCTCAGAACAAGCAGTTTCTCTCTGTGGCTTTAAGCGTTAATGAGCTGTCTGACTCCGCCCCTCTCAGGAAATAGATGTAGCTTAATGGATGTGGCTCTCCTGATGGATCAGGAGAGGAGGGCAGAACCTTCTTCCTAGCAGGGAGGAGCAACTGAACCTGGGGGCGGGGCTAAGTTGATTTTATTATTGCCCCAAATGTCCATTCAAGTTTAAGATATTTCCTTGAAATGTTGGGATAATTTGATGTTTGGATATTTCAGGGAATTTCCTTGAAAGTTATCAAAGTATTTTCATGGAAATTTAGAGGATTTGATTGTTTATTTTGGAGAGTTTCATTGCTTCAAATTTATTTCATTGTTTTGTGCATTTTCATGGGAATATAGAGAATTTATTACCAATTTCTTTTGGAATTGGATTGGGAATTTGGGGCTCAGGATTGTCATTTGAAATTTTTAGGATTTTTCTTAGAAATTTTTAGGGTGGGATGTTTCCATCATTTTCATGGAATTTTGGGGAATTGTTTTGAAAAATTTGTCAAGAAATTTAAGGGAATTCGCTTGAATTTTTTCAGGAATTCACATAGAATTTTTGAGGAAATTTTTATTGGAATTTTCAGGCTTTATGAAGAAGTTTCCCTGAAAGAGTTGAGGAGTATCTAAAGAAATATTTGGGTAGTTTTTCTTTTTTTAAATTATTGAATTGTTTGAGTTCTGGACAGGAAGAGAAATTCCTGTTCAACTACAAGACTGATATTTATCCCAAATAAGAGGGAGAAACTAAAGATGATCTCCAAACAAAGGCTCAGGTCTCAGGAGGTTAAACCAATATTTTGTACATATCTTCACAATAATGGGTAAAAAATACCTTCTGAAATTATTTTCTAAAAATTGTTATATGGAAGGCATTTTGTGATCACTGGCATCAACTAAAAACTTACTAGTGGTCTAATACAGCAGATCAGAATGTATGACATCTCATTTCTCTTTTAGTAATAGAGGCACTTAGCTGTATTGTGCGTTGTCATGCAGTTTACAGAGGGAAACAACAGCTAACTATGGCCCCATCTGCTGCTCCTGACTGGTGGGATGGATTCCTGACATGTCTGATATTTTGGTTGTTCACGCTCCCATGGTGAGAGAGGAACCATGAGCAGAATCCTCAACTTTAGAGGCATTTTTCCTTTGTAAACTGTCAGACAGCATCTTTAATTAACATGACATCAGCAGGTGTGACTAGGAAGGAAATAAACAAGCAGGAAACAGGCCTACTGTCAGACCTACAGCTGACAGAGTATTTGTTCTTATTTAACTGCTAGTTGTGTTGGCTGGCAATGCTGTCTATGTTTGAGAGAGATGGTGAGAGCAGTTTTGTGGCTGACAAACCATCTGACTTCAACCTCCCTGTGTGTCTTTTTAAAGCAAACTCCACTGACAATGTCACTGTCTGTCTTTACTTCACCTGTACAGTGAGTGCTCATGCATGACCTTCAGACCATGCAGAGTAAGCACATAAATCGTGCCAGACGGTTGTGCATCGATTCAGTTTCACAGTGTGAGCTGACAATCTACGACTGCTGCAGAGTTGACCTGAAGTCTCACAGTGAACCTCAGCTTTAGCTGACATCTCTAACATCAGACAACGGTAATATTTCATTTGATTCTAACATGTTTTTAGAGTTTTGGAGTTCTCTTCCTGCACCCTAATCAATCTATTGATGGGTTAGGAAAGACTCAGATCAATTCAATATTAGGGTTGGGAGAAAAAAATCGATACAGCATAGTATCGCAATATTTTGTCTGGTGATACATTGATTTTTTCCAAATTCATTGCTAATATGAACTGAACTCTGTGATAAAGGAAAATAAAATCAGTTTATGGAAAATTATTTGTCCAGTGAGGTCAGAAGAGGTGACAGTCATGGAGCAGGAGAAACTTAGTACAACAAACATGGCAGCACCAGGGGAAGGACAAGGGTGTTGCAAAATTTTTAAAATCGCAATAATATTGAATCGTGACCCAAGTATCGCGATAATATCACATTGCCAGGCCACTAGTGATTCCCAACCCTATTTAATATGAATAAAATTGAAATAACAGGATATTGTCAGTTGTATCAACGTGGAAGAAGCCCAGCAACCAGAGATTCTGTCTAACCTTGAAGCAGTAACCAAGGAGGGCAGGGCTGACAAAGGGTCAGTTGTAATTCACTGACAGCAGATTTTAGTAAACAGAAGAACTCTTCAGACATCATCAGATTAATAATCAAACAAAAACATGATTCCTCTTTATTCACCTGTTTTTACCTGCTCTGTCTCTAAGCTGGGGATAAGACCAGGTTAAACCTGAAAATGTCTTTGTTCAGCTGTTTAATTTTCATCTCTCATCAGGTTGAATTTGGCTCTAATATTTCCCAACATCCATGAACACACGGTCTCTGTCTGCTCAGTACATCACAGTGAGAGGCCACGCCTCCTGTTAGGAGGCGCAGCCTGAGGAGTGACACTACCGGCGTCATATTGCACATCCAATCAGCTCGCAGGGCTGTCTGCTGGAGTGTCCACAGACGTGAGAGGATTATTGATAAGGCATCGATCTAACAGGAGTCCTGATCAGCTGATCCATCAGTCCACCAACGTGACTTCCTGTTCTCTAAGAGTCTTCCTCTTCAAAATAAAAGCATGTGAAGGGAAATCTACAGAGTCCAGTTTGTGCTTCAGTCTGTCAGAATCAGGCTGATCAATAACCAATCGCTAATCAACAATAACTGAATGAGACATTGATTAAAAAGTCATTACTGACCCTGACAGTCCAAAGATCAATCAGTTTATTGATGATGGAAGTGGAACTCTGTTGATCAGTTTCTGATCAGACTGATTGATTATTTCCTGTTTACCACCTCATTTAGGCCACGCCCCTCTACCAATCAATCAATCAAACATCTGTATGGATTAAAAAATAAAGTTTAGAATCAATCGATGAGCTGATCATTGATCAATAACCTGATCAGACAGACTGAGGGGGGATGAGGTCATCAGGATGGGGTCTGTGCTGCTCTGCAGTCTGATCCTGGACTCTGTGAGGGGGGGCAGTCTGTCTGTGGGGGAGCCGGCTCAGAGGGCCCCGCCTCCTCCACAGGGAGCCGTCTGATTGGAGGATCAGTTCCTCCGTCTGTTGAGGGTTTATTTTCTACTAAATCCACTTTAGGTTCTCCTCCTCCTCCACTTGAAGCTGCTCCTCCTCCTCCTCCTACGGCCCCTTCTCCACTAGAGGCCCCACCTATTCCTCCTGAGGCCCCTCCTCCTCCCCCTGAGGCCCCTCCCATCCAGAACTCAGCCACCACACTGAGCTCTGCTGCTGCTGACCCCTGACCTCCTGAGGCCCCGCCCTCTGAAGTGGGGAGGTGCTGGGTGGAAGACAGGGCCTCCGTGATGATGGCAGCGGTCTGTGCGACCCAGTTTAGCTCCGCCCTCACATCTCTTGTCTCTCCGGCTGCAGGACCTGAGGAGGAAGAGGGCTGGGCGTCGGTCTGAGGCCCTGGGGCAGGGCCGCTCGGGGAGCCGGGCTGGGTGGCGGGCCCCGGTCCTGGACCAGGTCCCGGCACAGGTCCTGGTCTGTGGTTGTTGTTCAGGTTGTCCTGTAGAGCTGTCTGGTTGTTCTGACCCGCCTGCTGGTTCTGGAGCAGCATCTCCTGGATCCTGATCTGCTGCAGGATGGCAGGTAGCTCGTAGTGATGGAAGAAGTAGATCATGGAGTGCTGAGGAGAGACAGGAGGACTGTCAGAGACCGGTGGATTAAACCACAGTGTGTCCTAAACCACTAACTCTAGCATTATTCATACTCAGTCTGACATCTCATTTTCATATTCAGTGTTCAAAATTCAGTTTTTATTTTCAGAGTCTGTGAGAAATCCTAGTATGTTTACCAGTAGGGTCTGAATTTTAAGTAAGAGACAGAAGCTCAGTTGTCATAGAAAATCACCTCACAATACATCAGGACTCTACAGCCAGCCAAACAGGAGGAATACCTTTAAATAAACAGATACTTGAGCCCTAGACTGGAATAAACATACTGTTAGCTATGCAAACAGACCATATGCAGAATACCATATCATAGAAACAGGGGATGAGAGCTAATTATTGAAAAGGTTATTTCTATACTCTTCGATGAGAACTTTACTGAAGATTTAAGGAGAAATATGAATTTTCTGTAGGTTCTGTAGTACACTGATTGTTGCAGAATGGCTGTACGTTGATTTCTCTATCATCTCTAACCATGTACCTTTTAATGAGCTACCCTGTTATTCCCAGCCCAAAGTCAAAGGTCTCACCTGGATAAATAGCCAAGAGGTGACGAGTGCGAGGCTGCTGTACTGCCCATTGAAGCGGTAGTGATAGGCGTAGAAGGCAAAGTGGTACAGGTAGAAGAACCTGCAACATGAACACACCTGTAACTACAAAACTACGGACACATTCATCATAATAGAAAACATTTTTAACAAGTCATTCTAAGGATTAATAAAACGATTTATAATCTAGTAGCTGCATGGTTTAAGGTTAACAACTGCGATCTTAATGCTGGGCTGTGATTGGTTATTACAAGCCAGTGGCGGTGCTGCTGGTCATGTGACTCACCTCAGCCAGTGGCGCTTGCTGGTGTTAGTGTGGCAGCAGATGGCGTCGTACTGATCGGCCAACCAGACGATGAGGATGATGTAGAAAGCTGTTGTTGTGTCGTTGAAGAACTCAGACATAATAGCCTCCATGCCTGACAACAGGAAGTGACATCACAGCTCAGCTGCACTGATAATAAACCTGACTCTGAATCTGGATTAAAGTGATCCTGATCTGAGTGGACTAGTGGACTCACCGACAAGTGCCAGGATGACAGTAAGCAGAGGGGCTGCTGGGAAGGCGATGGTCATGTTCATCTCCAACATCTGAAGCAGATCCACTGAGGGAGACGGACAACTAAAGATCAATAATTCATCAACACCTGAGAAATACCTGGTTATTAACTGAATAAGACCTGATTAATACCTAATTAATACCTAAATAATGACTGATAAATACCTATTTAACACCTAAATAATACCTGATTGACACCTGAACAATACCTGAAAAGTATCTGATTAATACCTGAAAAATACCTGATTATTACCTGATTAATACCTGAATACCTGATTATTACCTGAATAATACCTAAAAAAAATACCTGATTATTACCTGAATAATACCTGATAAATACCTGATTATTACATTATTACCTGATTATTACCTAAATAACTGAAAAATACCTGAATATAACCTGGTTAATACCTGAATAATACCCAATTATTACCTGAATAATACCTGATAATACCTTATTAATACCTGATTAATACCTGAATAAGACCTGATTATTACCAGAATAATACCTAATTAATACCTGAACAACACCTGATTATTACCAGAATAATACCTAATTAATACTTTATTAACACCTAAATAATACCTGATTAGTAACTGCACAATACCTGAAAAATATCTGATTAACACCTGATTAATACCTGAACAACACCTGACTGATACCTGTCTGAGGTGACTTGGCTCTTTAAACAGAGTCACTGACATCTGAGTTTACCAGACCACTTCTGTTATCTCTTATTTTTATGGCTCCAAAATACCTCCAGCCCAAAAATTGACCTAAATTTGATCTTTATGTCAGCACAGGAACTTCAATCATGTCATGGTAATCATGTGACCAAAGAGGTCCATACAGCTTTGTTTTAAACTGACCAATGAAGACGAAGATCTGGTGGTGAGAGTATCTGAGCAGCATGGACACGGATAGAGTCTGAAAAATACAAAAACATGGTCATTGAAAGCATCACTGATAAAAATTATATAAACACTAATTTATAATCATCATTGCCCTCTCAACCATCATCATTTTAACCTTTAAACTGTGATTGATTAATGATTAACTGATCAGTCTGTGAGTTTGTGTTCAGCCATGATGGAACTTACGAAGATGACCATGATAACGAAGGCTGCCAGGTACGACGTTCTCGCCATCCACATGCTGACGAAGCGATAATGTTCTCCAGACACCACGTTCCTCAGGAATCCTACAGAGAACCATGGTGACATCATCAACCTGCTGACCCCAGCAATAACACACCTGGCAGGTAAACACTCTCTATCCCAGGAACCCACACACCTGAGTCAGTGATCAGGGGGATCTATGTTCCATGTAATGGGGGAGGAGCTTATGGTGCATTTGTACCAGGCGGTCTGGTTTTGGTTCAGTCTGGCACTGTCAAAAGCTGGTCTTTAAGCTCCAAAACAAGTCCTCATTTGATACCATTTTGGCTTTTAATCTCTATTACACAAGAAAAGGTAAAAAAAAAAAGTTATTCACCTCTGAAACAAGAGCCATCTCCCATTGTTAAAAGGAGCCAGCTCTTTAAAACAAGCTAATCTGGAAATAATATAAGACTATGGTTTGTATCATGAGGTCTTGAATTAAATCTAACCAGTAATCCATAAGCTTTATTTGATAAATATTGCAACACTCTCCCCTTAAAGAAATGTTTATGACAATGAGGGAGGAAAGCTGATCAGCTCAGTAAAAAGCATGTTGCGTTTTGTGCCGTTTCACAGGAAGTCAAGATGTTTTTTATATAACCAGTGGACTGAAGTAAGCCTAGCTCATCTCTTTAGGGTTGGACAACCTCACATAACCACACAAGTTACAGCTCAGCTATTCTGATACGCTCCCCTACTTTTGACAACTGAAAAGCAAATTACTGCATGCCTGCCATTGATCTACACTTCTCAAGGTTCACAGATCGAGTTTATTTCATGTTATAGATACCTAGGCATTTTGATTGATGATGAATTCCTGTCTTTTACTCCTCACATTCAGCAATTGGTTAAAAGGTTGAAGCTGAAACTGTGTTCTTATTTCAGGATCAAATCCTGCCTTTCTTTTGAGTCTAAGAAAAGACTGCTTGCTGCAACTTTTACGTCAGTGTTGGACTATAGATATGTTTTGTGCATGCATGCTTTGTCTCAGAGCTTAAATGCTCTAGACACCATGTATCGTGGAGCTTTGACGTTCATCATAAACTCTAAATCCTTCATTCATCACTGTTTTTTGTATAAATGTGTGGGCTGGTCTTCTTTGTCTTCACGTAGACTTTAACACTGGTGTATTCTTATCTATAAATCTATTCTTGGTCTTCTATCTTCCTACCTTCTGACCTACATCAGTCCAAAGACCTCTAGAACTTACAATCTCCGATCTCAGGATCTTTTCTTACTGTCTGTCCCCAGGGTCAGAACTGAACTGGGAAAAAAAGGCCTTTAAATTTGCTGCTCCTTTGCCTGGAATGACTTACAGAAAGACCTAAAACTTAGTGAACTGCTCTCATTGGAAGCTTTTAAGAGGAGGTTGGTTGATTTGGAGGAAGTCAGATCTGTCTGCAAATGTTTTGAATGATGTTTTTGATCATTGCTGGTTTTAACAATTTCTTGCTGCTTTCTCTTTCAGTGTACTGTTGTTTGGCATTTTACTTGTATGTTTACTCGTTGTTTGTCTGTAACTTTGTGCTTCTGCTGTCTTGGCCAGGACACTCTTGAAAAAGAGATTTTTAATCTCAATGAGGTTGTTCTCCTGGTTAAATCAAGGTTAAATAAATACCATACCAATAAGATCTAACCCGCACTGCTTAATGGAAACACAGCAGGAAACTGTAATACCTTTGTTCTCCTCGTTCTCAGCGAGCGCCTTCACGCTCGACATCAGGATGTCGTCATATCCCAGAAACTCGTCTAACAAGAAGCGACTGAAACCATCGCCAAAACACTCGTCTTTCATCGGGTCTGAATAAAAACAAAACAAATCGAGAGTTAGAGTTCTGTGGTTTAACTATGATGTACAGCAGGGGTCATCAACTACATTTTTACGAGGGCTGAATTTTGTCTGGACAAGCACTTCAGGGGCCAGGTTTGATTGGGGAAAACACAGAAAACTGCTGATCTAATCAGGTCTGGACTGATAAGTGCATGTTTATCATGCATCATATTTAGTTATAGTAGCTGACAGGTTTATTTCTGTAAAAAAGGGATCAAACATTAAGTAATTCCTGGTAAAACTGTTACACTCTATCACTTTGGAGTCCTTTTGATAGCTGCAGAAATTCAAAGACAAAAGATACCCTAAAACCCACATCTTTACCCTCTCACATTTTCTAAATTTAATCATATTTTGGGGGCCAGATGGGGGGCTTTGGGGGGCGTGATACAGCCCTCGTGGCACCAGTTGATGATCACTGATGTAAAGTATACAGGTAAGGCAGACAGGTGTGTCTCACCAAGAGTGACAACCATGACGGGGATGTTCAGCCTCTGTCTGGTGCTCTGAGAGAGACGCAGGAAGCCGTACTCCAGTGAATACTCCACCATGTACTCCTCCTGAGGCCACACTGAGAGAGACGGAGAGGTGAAACATGTTAGAAGTCGATACAGTGGGAGAGAGGTGAAACATATTAGAGGTCAGTAAAGCGAGAGAGGGGTAAAACATGTTAGCGAGATGACAGGTTAATACAGAGAGACAGGGAGGAAAACATGTTAGAGACAGATGTGTTAAAAAGAGGGAATGACAGGCTTACACTCACTAGCTATGTTTGCATGTGTAATATTTATTAGACTGGTTAAATAAATAAAGGATCATATTATAATGTGTATACATTCATCAACATTTAATGAGAATAAATTCCTTTAGACATGCTCAGAGGTGTCCCACTGGTCTAATCTGTCAGAAACAAAAATTCTTCCTTCCTGTCACTGCAAATGAAAAAGTAGCGTGCAACTTGTAAACAAAGGGTCTCTGACTGGTGTTAACTCATGACAAAGTGGAAAGTAGCAGCAGGCAATGATACACCCTGGTATTTTAAAGTAAGGTGAGTTAGGTACACGTTTCTATCAATGGGCTATGTCAGTAAAGTTGTACTTTAAAGGGAGATCTGATTTAATCAGTACCAACATCCCACTCGGGATTATTCTGCTGTTAAGCTCCTGTCTCTGACTCTGCCTGTGTTCTGAACAAACACCACTGTCCCCTCACAGTCTCCTCCACTCATACAGCCACTGTCCCACACAGAGTTCATTCTCCATCACTCTCCCATCCGCAACTCTAGCTGGATGAATTTTTTCAAATTTCAAAATGGCTCTACACTTTGTACTGCAGCATTCATTTTTCCGCTGTTCTATAAAAATTAAAACTCAGTGGGACGACCTTCAAACATGCTCAGTAAGAGCGAGGCAGACATAAAATCATGTTTGTTATTGTTTGTTTGTTACTGCCCGCCCACTAAGCCCGACTTCCTGGCAGCCAGCTAGCTAGCATTCTGGTTGACAGAAACGTAGCCTCTGCCCGCCGAGCTTTGTGCTATTGGCTTCCTTCTTCAAGACCAGAGGTTGCCACTCGTGGTAACCAGAGACCCCACCAATTAGAGACACTGCTGTGACACTCTAGGATTGTGGGTATTGTAGTTTTTTTGGCTGAGATCATGAACAAACTACGTTTTTCTTAAAATGAGGCTGATATCCTTCAAACTTGTCTTCTACTGGAGCATATACCATCGTTTCACACTCATGTAGCTCATGGTTTGTCTGGCTTACATACTGTAGATGATGTAGCAAACAATTAAATCCAAAATGGAGAAAATTAATGGGATTTTTGCTTCTAAAACCACACTGTTGAGACCTTCTGACAGGATGTTTGTCAGGTGATGTAGTTATGGTGTATGTCAGGTGTCAAATCAGTGTGCTTGAGTTGTGTGTCTGAAGTAGCTCACAGGTACGCTTCATTAATAGAGTGCACTTCCACTTGACTAGTCACACAATCCCCAAGCATGTTTGACCCCTATAGTCCTGTTTGTTTGTCCAGTATGAGTGCTCTAATATGTGCTCAAGCTCTGTACACTTCCTTGGTCTTGGCACAAATGGAAGAGATGGCACTTGGCATAGTACAAGCACTAATGCATGTGCACAAAGATGGGTATGCAACAGAGAAATCCAGGAGTGTTGAAAGGCTGTATCTGACCAAAACGACTAAAAAATGACAAAAAGTCAGTTCAATTTTAGTCTTGTTCTCTGTCATGTCGATTCTGCCTGTGTTTTTTTGTAAACAAAGCCAGCGGTGTGTTATATCAATCAAGAGCAAACCATGCTCAGGCCCAGTTGGAACATGGGGCAAAATGAGTGCAGGCCAGTAGAGAGGGGGGAGAGGGGGACAGTCATGCTTCGGCATGGCGCCAGGTCTAGAGTTAGTGCACCTTTACTCCAACCAGAAAGACACAATCAGAACAAGTTATCACAAGGACAGCAGTCGAATATCGATCGGCATGAGTCACCTCTTTAATTCTGAATCAAACTTCAGTATGAATGGGATAAGAATCTTCAGATTACTGTGTTTACATGACCCATTTTCACTCTGACTGGGCTTTTATGTCATTTATTTGTGTTCATGTAAACACAGCTATTGAGAGAAAAGAGGATGAGTAGAAAAACAGAAGCTTTGGGTTAAAAAAGAGAGAGAGGGGATCATAAAATAAGGAATAAAGACCTAAATGATTCAACCTGCATAGGATAACAAGAATACCTGAGGCTAGTGTTAGCCTCTGTTAGCTCCTAATGCTAGCTCTTATTAGCTGGGGATTAACAGAAGGACTGATGGATTAGTCAGTAAATACAGTTATGTTTGTGTCTCTTTGAATGATCATAGATTAAAAACCACACAGCACTATAAGATTACTATAAATGATGAATGAGAGTCACAATGTCACTAAAGTATAGTAAAGACAGCAGGTGCATCCGTCCGGATGAAGGAGGGGGAAACAGGGGAGGAGACAGAAGAAGAGGAAGGTGAGAAGGGGAGCAGAAAACTCTTAAAGAAGAGGAGGAGGAGAAGGATGAGGAGGAAGAGGAGGAGGAGGAGGAGGAGGAGGGTTTACCTGCTCGGGTCATCATCTCCAGCTCAGACACTGAGTCCTTCAGCGGCTGCATACCTTTAGTGGTCTGGCTGAAGGAGACGTCCTGACTGCCGTTCACTCCTCCTTCTGATCCTCCTCCCGCTCTTCCTCCTCCTCCGACATCTCCTCCAACCAGAGACGGCTTCAGACGAGGCTCGATGTCCAGCTCAAACTTCATCACAAACACACAAAGGTCGGAGGGCAGTATTAAAACCAAAGGATGAAACCAGACTGAGAAAGAGGGCTGAAGGAAAAGACTTTACCACTTTATTTCCCCCTGCTTAGACCAGCAGACACCAGATGAACTTACTCCATACTCCTGTAGTCTGGTGCCACCTGGTGTCTGTGAAGAGAACTGCAGCTCACCTGTACTGAACTGTTATCAAACATCTCCACCGTCATCTCCTCCTCTTCCTCCTCATCCTCCTGCAGTGCTGCCAGGCTGAGCCCTGCTACCGCTCCTCCTCCCCCCTCCTCGGCCTCCAGCTCCTCCTGCAGGCCGGAGGAGTCGTAATACTGCATGAAGACGGAGGCACGGCTGGAGTTTCTCTGGATCTCCACGCGCAGGATCCCATCACGCGGCCAGCGCTCCCTCACTGCCTCCAGACAGTTGATGGGTGAGCGAGAGAAGGCGATGTGGATGTAGGCGAGGATGAAGAGGACGAAGAGTGCCTGGAAATGGCGGAACAAATGAAGATTAGAACTCTACAGTGCATCTGTGTTGCTTAAATGAAGTAATAATGTTAAACATGTTTTAGTGCTCTGCTCATCAAAACACTCTGAGGTTGACTCAGCAGTTCATACTATTAATCAGGTGTTTGTATTTACACCGTTACTTTCATGTTCATATTTCTTTCCCCATTATCCATTATCACTATTTTTACTTAATCTTTATACAACCAGCATTATAAATCTCTTTTTCTAAAATGTCCCTGCTGAGACAACACATAAAAAAAGGTTTCTGGAAAAATGAGCAGCTGTCCATTCAGGCTAACAGATTTTGTAATATTATCGAATTATTTTGACTTCTACTGTGATTGTGATATAACCTATTGTATTAGAGCAACAACCTTTAAATCATTATTCTCTTTTTAACTGAAAAACCTATTGAATGATAACTGAAAGAGTAAAAACAGGATTGATGGGTATGATTTTTTGCGATTTCTGCATAAAGATATTTTGTATAAGAAATATGTGCCAGAGCATCTCTGCTGCTAAATATTAAAATAAAAATGGTCCTTGAAATGTCTTTGACACACTTTTCACCTTATGAGACATTGCAGTAGGGGCGAGCGATATGGGAAAAGTATCATATAATGATTTTTTATGGCCAGATCACGATCTCAATTTAATCAGGATTTTTTTCATTCATTTTTAAGAAAAAATAAGAAATAATGACCAGAAAAAACAACCTGTTTTTCCTAAATAATTATCTAAATGCAAAAATTTTGTGTTTACAAGTCAAGTTTTTTTCTTCTGTAACAACCTGAAAGTCAATGCATTAAACATTTTAAAATTTACCATTTCATAGTTGGTACCATCAGGTAAGGGAAGCCTGGGGGTCTTTTAGAATATTTAAACATTTATTTTCCTGCATTATTGATTATTTTATGGATCAAATTCCTTCATTTTCTGCACCACTTCAAAACTATGATTTGTGCATCCTTTCTTGTGTTTTATAATCTCTTCAAGTGGCACATTTTAACTCAGTGATTTTTTATTTTTAAAGCACATGGACAATAAATAGAAGTCCTGCAGCTGTAGAATTAAAGTAGCCTGTTCATATGCATTTTAATATTACAGAGTTCCTCCGCCTTTTTACAGACTGCCAACATAAGAAAATACAAACATAACCCAGAATATGAGTCATTTCACTGACGTGGTTATGCAGTAAAGTAGTGACTGTGTTTTATTTCAGCATAATCTTGATTTATCTCCATAAAACGGTCAGAAAAAGGTTTGTTCTGTCAGCTGCTCACTATGAAGGGGAGAGGATGGAGATGCATGCCTGCAGACTAAAGAAATGCATGGAGATCAATAATTATACCATTTTAAACATTTTCTAATGATGTCAGGACCTTGCGGACATTATCCACCCCCCTCTGTAAAGAGATCCTGATATAATAAGGTTTCCCTCATGATGATGAAAGGCTTGTAAGTAACTCGTGAAAACAATGGAAAGCAAAACAATGTCAGCTTTAACGGTTAAAACAGCCGCCTCTGACTGCAATGTGGATCTCTTTCCTGTTCGAACCTCGGCGGGATGCTCCAAGGGGGGCTGTCTTTGGAGCTCATCAAAAAAAAAAAAAAGTTCCTAAATTTTGTGGAGTTTGTGCAAATAAATGTTTTTTTGCACATTGATGGTTCAGAAAACCAAGACACAACTTTGTATAGTGTCAGTTATAATCTTCTTAAGGACTAAAATAGGGAAGCCCGATATTAACGGTCTGGTATCGGAAAATATTAGCTTAAAAAGGTAAATATTGGTATTAGATATCAAAATTTCTGTCGATATTTACATCCAAATTTTTCATCTGTATATCAGAATATATTGACTGTAGGCTGAGCCAACAGACCTATGTAAGTTGAGGTCTTTTTCTTTATTCATCTTCATTCTTTAAGCTCTAAAGTGTTTTGTAAGGACTAAAGTTTGTTTCTTTGGTAATCCTCAAACCTTAAAGTGTGTTCAAAAGGGACTGAGATTTGTTGTACAAAAAGCATTTTTAAATATTGGTGTTGATATCAGTATCGGCTAAAATAAATCTGTAAATATCAGCATATCTGATATCGGCAAAAATCCAATATCGTGCATCCCTAGACTAAATCTTAAGTTTCAGTTCCATTTGCGTAAATTGCCGCTGCATTGAGAAGCAGAAAGGGAGGGGTGAGGGAGCACAGAGCTAGAAGTAAAAGAACACACTCTACAATAAAACAGCTTTAGCAGATAGTAAATGCATTCTGTTTCTTCATGATCTGAGATCGTCCTATCCTGCACCCCTACATTCTAGCTCCTGTTAACTGCAGAAGGTCATTTTGCAATTCCAATAAAATTGGAACTATTTAGCCTTACCAGACAAATGAATTTATCACACAAACATTGAGAAGTTAGTAAAACAGCAATTACTTGCCAGAAGTGACTCCAATCAAAACTATATTTTGAAGTTTCAGCTCTTACTGTAGTTTAGCTCAGGCACAGGGAGAATTTAAGTTAAAGGCCTTTTCTCCACTTTATTTATGACCTTTGCAACAGAAGGTGAGAAAAGATCCACAGATTAAAGGTGTAGAAATGTGTGATCCGTTTTTGATACCATATGCTGCAAGAAAAACAATATCCACTGTATTTACACTCAGCAGTGCAAAAGAATGATTTAGTACTCGTGTAAAAAATTGAAATCACACTGCAGACACTTCTTCTGGTTTTTAAATGATCACTCAGGGGAAATATCTGATTTAGGTTGGCCATATACATTATATTTGGAAAAATCTTTTCTTACTGTAAAGAGTAGGTGAAATTTTGATATATGTTTCCAGTTAAGGTTGTAAAGACTGCATACTAACAAACATTTAAGACAGTCCTAACCAGCTGATGTGATCTACTGTATTCTGCTAGTAAACAAAAAGCACGGCTCAGTAAAAACAGCTGGTATTTCTGCTCCTGAATGGCTCTACATAAGGTACAATTTTGCCTTTTTAATCAGAAAGCAACAAAAATAGAAAAGTAGGAAACCATCTGTCCAGCTGGAGCCAGCTCCCGTCGTTCAGCTACTCTTAACAGCTCATCCATGAAAAACACATCTAACCCGTCACCTTGAATCCCCAGTCACTGTTAGTGGCAGCAGCTTCACTGCACAAAGCATGCAGGGACACTAAGCCACTGTAAGAGAGCCACTGACATGATGGATGGGCTGTTGATTGAATAAGAGCCAGGAAAGTGAGTTCTGACATCAGGCCAACACTGATATCAGATGGACTGTTCATGCAGAGTACAGAGAAAGAAAGAAAAGGCAGTCCCTTAGTATCAGAATGCACAAAACTCATCATTAATGCAAATGTAACCATGGCCTTAGTCTACACTGGTTCAGCTGGACATTTCTGCCTCTTAAAGGAACTTTTTCTGTCTCATGTTAGATTCATGTTGAGTCTGAGGATGACCGAAAGAAGAGCAAACTTCTATAAAGTGTCCTCGCATTAAAGTTATTTGTTGATATATGAATCAGTCTGGGTAGAAATCAGTTATGGTATCTGAGGTCATGCCCTCATAGACTCCTGTGCTTATGTAAATAACGGTCTGGGTGAGCGCACAGTGACTGTTATTAAGGTTGGCAGGGCGAATAGTGACTCGTCAGTTTGTGTAGCTGAGATAATCTTTGAGGTGTGACTGTGGTTAATCTGATGGAGCAACACCAACTGTTTATTGCTGTGCAGACTCTGTTTAGATTCTGTCAGTTTAAGCCTCATTCCTGCAGATTAGAAACACTTACTACACTTAAAGGAACACTGTGTTGTTGTTTTCCAAACAGACCTTTCTTAACGCTGACCACATTTAAATCAGGGTCATGTTCTAAGCATGCTCTGTTGTCATGAAACAGACCTTCCACTGTGGTGCTTTCTGCAACACTAAATATTGAACATCAGTTAAAATGGGACACTCGAGAAAGAAATGGATGAGGTCTGAGTGACGTCAGCCAGTTAGTCACAGAGGGCCAATTTAGTTTTAGGCCAATGAATGTCTGTTATCAAGTTAAAAATGCTGTCTTAAACTAACTTTCAATCAACCTAGAAACAGATACGGAGGGGGAACTGAGACAGGCCTTAAGCTACAGCGCAATGGCTCGTAGCTATTAACAATGTTCCTAAGCATCTATTTCTCCATTCAGCTAAACGCTAATTTAAATTTCGTTTAAGCAACTAGTCTTGGAGAAAATCCTCAGAAAACAGTCAAATTCCTCACAGGGTCACTGTGATAGTGGGTGTGATGTTGCCTGACATACTCTCTACAGCGTGGCTAACATTAGCAGCTAGTAGTAGGGGAGTAGTTATACATAAGCTCAAGCTTCGACCGCCTACATACCACTTTATTTCCATTTAGTACTAAAAAAAAGTCAAACCAAGCTGTTACTACAACAGCTGGGCTTGGCCCCTTAGTTCCAGTGACAGGAACTCTGAATGCTTCAGCACACCAAGAGATTTTGGACAATTCCATGCTCCCAACTTTGTGGGAACAGTTTGGGGATGGCCCCTTCCTGTTCCAACATGACTGTGCACCAGTGCACAAAGCAAGGTCCATAAAGACATGGATGAGAGAGTCTGGTGTGGATCAACTTGACTGGCCTGCACAGAGTCCTGACCTCAACCCCATAGAACACCTTTGGGATAAATTAGAGCGGAGACTGAGAGCCAGGCCTTCTGGTCCAACATCAGTATGTGACCTCACAAATGCGCTTCTGGAAGAATGGCCAAAAATTCCCATAAACACACTCCTAAACCTTGTGGACAGCCTTCCCAGAAGAGTTGAAGCTGTTATAGCTGCAAAGGGTGGACCCACGTCTTATTAAACCCTATGGATTAAGAATGGGATGTCACTTAAGTTCATATGTGAGTCAAGGCACATGAGCGAATACTTTTGGCAATACATTGAATGTCCGGTGAAATGCTGTGTGAAAGCTCCAAGCCAAAGCTCAGACAGGAAGGCAGCAGCCATTAACTGAAGCAACAGCGTCTTCTAGTGGCAGGAGATTCATTACAGTTCAAAAGAGCATGATAGACCGGGATTTCAAGCCTGTGTTTACAAAAAATAGTTAATTTAACCGACTTATAAATCTCATCAGCTAATTTGATAAACAAATTTTACTGTTTAACCATGCACATCCTTAGGTATATCTGCCATGCCTCTAATGATGCATACGAGTTATAAAAAAAAATCACCCCAGAGTTGACCAAAAAACATGAACTATTCCAACTAGAATTGTTTCTTTAACTGGTGAACACTTGTATAACTGCAGTGTTTTTTAACCTCCACACTGGCTTCATTTTTCAACACCAGAGGCAGAGGGTGCTTCTTGGTTAGAATGACGCCTTAGGATGCACTTACACAAGGCCCAGTTGCCCCATACTGTGCTGAAGCATGACTGTCCACCCTTCCCAGTCCCCCTTGGCCTTCACTCACACTGCTTCAAGCCCAGCTGAGCATGAGCAAGCATATGTCATCATGCTGTAACATCTGACCGAAGTTTCAGGAAGTGCAGTCTGACAGGCAGCCTGATGGAGAAATACACCAACAACACAACAGCAACTTCATTCTAGAGCTTTCAGCATTTCTGCTTTAATTGTGATTAATTAAGGTCCATAATTGTGGCATTGATTTCTTAAATCAGGATTAATCTCATATCTTTTTGTCAAGGAATGGGAACCAAATTCGGTACTTTTATAGGAATTCCGCTGGTAATCCCAAGTATTGATTCACGAAAAATCAAACAGTACCACATTTTGGTACCGAAACGCATCCTCAGGACTGTGAGAGAGTGAAAGAGTAGGCTATTTTCCATGCTGGACATGAACACAGCATTGCACCTACTAGAGTGTAATCAATGGCAGCTTATTCAATCAACAAAGCAAGCACGGCTGATAGGAAGAGGCCGAAGGTATGGCTCCACTTTTCAAAATACGATGCTGTTTACGCTGCAGTATTTTTGAGAACAAGTGCAAGGCTTCCCACGTTTATACTTGTAATCTGAGGAAGTGGTGTGATGACTGATGATTCAAAACAGCACCTGGTGCTTCCTTCCCTCTCTCTTGCACTGAAACCTCACTTTAAGGGTTTGCCCGTGTAAGGTCAACCATAGAAATATAACAGATAAAGGTACAAGTTTGTTCTCTCAGCCATCTAACAGAGACTCAGTTTAAAGCTGCTCTCCAACTTTCCAACTTGGCACAGCTGGTGCTGTATGAAGCAAACAGGTCAGGCAGTAATATGCTGTCCTTGTATCACATGGTATTTTTTCAGATTATTAAGAAGACCCACTGATGCTAAATTTACAAAACTGGAATATTCTTTATAAATATATATTCAGCATGACTGTTTATGGCTTTAATACGGCAACCTGTTCACAAAATCTGATCTGATCCTAGTTTCACCTGGCCTGGGATCAGTGCACAGAGTCCAGAGAGGAGATGAGTGAGAGAAAAGAGGGTAGAGACAAGAGAAAGAGCGAGAGAGATGAGGATCCTGCGGAGATGTATCCCTGACCGTTGCTCTATAGCTCTGCTCATAGAGCTACAAACCCTCACCTGCTGAGTGAAAACTTGACTTTTAAGCATGTGTTTGAGCCCCAGCAGTCGTTCTTCTGCACGTCCGTTCTCTCTGAATCCCCCTGACATCCGTGCACGTGTCATCAACCGGGCCATCTCCGTGCGTAATTATGTCTTTTAGTTGCACCAAACATGCCGATCTCTCATGTCATAGGACAGCCTGTGTCCAGATTAGGATTAAATGTTAAATTATAAAGAGTGTTTTATCATTATGAGAGGAAGTTTTTACCATTTGATGAGACCTGGAGTTAAATATGCCACAGGATTTATAAAAGATGTCCAGCTTTAACCTAAGTGATCAAGGCCACAACCTCACTTCTTGTTGACATAAATTTAAATCGTATGTTAGTAAATTTAGTTGATATTAGTTTGGCATCACACATTTTTATGAGGGATTAAATGAAGCTGGAGATTGGAGGCTGGCGAGATACGATGTCTGCGTTTTTGGCTGACGGACTATTACACAGGGAAAGTATTTGCTATCCTAAGAGCAGCTTCAATCCCTCACAGGGATAGATGTTTGGTTTTTTGAAGGCAAAAACCTCTTACATTCATTAAGGCTCGAGGAAGGAAACAGGAAAACTGAGGTGCAGACAGGACTGGAGTCTATGAGAGAGCAAAGTGCAGCTGTGCACCATGGTTACGGGTCTTCATCTTAATAAATAAATAAATTAATAAACAAAATAAATCCCTCTCCTTCAGTCTTAAAAATCATGCAGTCTGTATCAGCCTCTTTTTGGACAGCATGGTTGCAGAGCTGACGTGACAGAGCAGTTGTGCTGCTGTGCGCTCTGCTATGCGTCTTTTTACGATGTTCCTCCCTGCTCTAAAGAGGGTCCAATGTCCTGTATTTAACTCATTTATTGCATTGTATTATGATCTTTCTTTTCTACATTATAAATAAATCATGAGATATCAGTGAACATTTGTATTTCAAACACCTAAGTTAGTAAATATTGTAAATTAATACACGTTTTTTAAAATGTCCATCTTTTTCTCTTAACGTCTCACGGGCCATTCGGCACCTGCTGGCTGGCTGGCTGAAGTGACACCCCTGGTCTAGAACTATTTCTCTTGAAAAAAGCAAAAGTGACTGATTAAAAAAAAAGAACTATTTCTTATTACAGCACCCGATTAATCAATAGAATAATGGACAGAGCGCTTGATGACTAAAAGAACTGATTATTGCAGCCCTAGTTTAACCAATGAGGACAGTGTTGTAAAATCCACATCATGGCAGAAATTTAACCAGTGACTGTATTGATACTGGTTTATTGCCCACCACTACATGCATGTTGAGCACCTGTGCTCATGCATGTGAATGACTAATGATACCACGCTGAAGCCCGTTCTACCATCCAGGCCAGGGCCAAGGAAGTGTGCTGTGCTTGAGTGTGATGAAGAGCACTTAAACTGGTCAGACAAACTGGACTACAAGACTCAAGAGTGCTTGGAGCATTGTGTGGACTGTATAGTATGAGTTTGCCCTTAGTGTCCCTCAGACTTTAATGTAAATGATCCCCACAGTGCTGTTCAGACAGGATGGCACATAACAGAAACTCTAATAGCACTACTGATGAAAGGAGAACATCAATAGTTAATCTGTAGTTTAAACATGTCCTAACCTGATCCTTCAGATAATCTGAGCCTTCAGATAAAAAGCCTGTGATTCAAACAGTTCGAAGTTTGAGTAAAATCAAGGTTTAGGCTCTCACCTTGAGCAGAACAAAGAACTCAAAGACTCTCCTGAAGGATGGCGGGAACAGACGGGCGTACGTGACTGCCATCTTGAAGAAGAGGGCGTGGAAAAGTCGGTCCCGGACATTGATGAGGGGGTTCTGGTTCATGTTGGGGTTCCTGATCCGGTTTGGCCCCGTGTTGTTGTTGTTGTTGTTCAGAGGGACGTTGTTGTTGTTGTTTGGGGCGTTGTCTGACATGATCTCTGTGTGTGACGGTTCACTTTAAAACACTCACAGCAGATCCTACGTCAACATGTCTGACCTCTGAGCAGCTGATCGATTCACACACCGCTCACACTGTGGAAGAAAAATACTAATCAATACTTTGGTAAATGATCAGTTTACATTATCACTGAACAGACAGAGGGAGGAGAAATACTTGTCGATGCTCTAGTTATTAATTAGTTTGCATTATCAATGAGCAGACACACACAGGTCACACACACAGGGCAAGGAGCAATCAGGCTGAACTACATTCTGAGAGACATTCAGGGAGCGTAGCAATTCTCTGTGCAGATGTAGGTTAACTGTTCTGTTATCTGGAGTTCAACAGCTGATACTCAGCAGAGGGTCAAACACTCTCACCTGTTACAAAACATGCATGGCAACATACTGTATGTTCACACACCACACAAAACATACAGAACTAGCACATACACATATACATATATAGCAAGAGAGAGTGAGAGGGGGGAGAGAGGAAAAACTGGGATGAATTTAGATTTCTGTTGATGTCCCATTATTTCAAAGCTCTTCTTAGCAGACCAATAACAAAAGCATTATATGTTTGTTTTCCAGCAAAGCAGTGGTTCTAAACTGGTGGACTGGAACTGAAGGTGGGTCACAGAGTCATTTCCAGCGGGTCTGTGATGCTCAAAAGTAGAGCTGAACAATTTGGGAAAATAATCTAATTGTTTTTTTTTTTTACCCAATATTGCAATGGTGATTTAATACATGATTATTTCTTAAGTTACTTATTTAATGTATTTTCCAACAAAAACATACAATAATTCATTCTAAACTATAACCAACACAATATTAGATTAAACAAGGGCTGAACAATTTTGAAAAAATATCTGTGATGATTTTGACTCATATTTCAAATAGGATATGAACTGTTTGGTTTTAAAGGGATTAAAGGGAATGATGCTTTTATATAATTCCCATATTTAACAAGGAAAACATAAAAAATGAAAAGGATTTTTTGTACAGTATTCTAAAAATGTGCAACTACAATGATTGCACATGTAAAGCCTAATGTCTCTGCTGCAAAAACAATTTAAACTGGTATTTTGACACAAATTTCAGGTGAAACAAATATTGCCCCTACTGCAATTTGAAAATTGCAGCAGGCTACATTGTGATTCAATCTAATTTGCAATTAATTGCCCAGCCCAACTCAAAGCCCACATATTCTTTTTTGCTGTGGTAATGGGTACTTTTTTTGGTTGTATTCTTGAGTGTTGATTTATTGTACTTGTTTTCTGGGTCAGCAAAGCTGTTTTTTTCTGAGATAATGTGTCAAGATTGCAGAAAACAACCAAACCTGACATGTTATCACAGGAAACTGAGTCAAATAAAAAGCATGCACGCATGGCCTCCAACAGTTTTTGTAATGATGCTCCGTTTCAACGTGTTTAAACGTGAAATTTAGGTCACATTTTCTCATTGAGGAGTTATCAGCTTCCCGAGGACAAGCCGGTTGAGAATCACTATAGTACAGAACACCAAGTCCCTCTCCTGCACTATAACTGATCTGGTCCTCTTATTGAGACAGTCTATTTGTTTTTTAAACAGACTATGAATAACTGTTATTTCTTTGGATTACATGCAAATAAAAAAAAAAAACATATTTTTTTGACAGAGTAAAACCAAGCACCTCCACAAGGTTGTTGGTAAACACCTGAATACTTATGTCAATATGATATTTCAGTTTTTTAGTTTTAATACATTTGCATGCTTTTCCAATTCATAATCATAACACGCACCAGATATTAAACAAATATTGGGAGTAAGATTCAAGCCCTAAATCTGAGTCTAAAGGCTTTAAAGGTGAGTGCAGGTCAAGTTTCAAGTTGCATGAAGTCCAGACTGGTTGTATGAGGAGACATCAGGAAATGGAGTAAGCCTAAATGGAGAGTCTGATCTCCAGATCAGTGGTTTTCAAACATTTTTTGCCCAAGGCACACCTAAGGTTAAGCCAAAATTTCAAGGCACACCATATTTAAATTGATACAAAATAGACTTTTTAAATGATGTTACAGTCAAGGTGGCCTATAACGGGGGATAAAGAGGAGAGCTTTCTGGGGCCCAGCCAACTCTGGGATCATGGAGATGGCAAAAGTGGGCAAAGGGTGGCAAAATGGGTTAAAAGTGATAAAAAAAAACATGGAAAAATTTGGCAAAAAGTGGCAATACAAAGTCATAAATGGGCAGAAACAGGTTGAAATTCACAAAACTTGTTGAAAGTGTCAAAATAGTGGCAAAAATTGATTACAATTGGCCTCAAGGATTCAATGTTGTAAAAAGGTGATAAAAAGGGCAAAATTGGGCACAAAATGCCCAACGATAGCAAAATTGGGCAAAAAGTGGCAAAAAGGTAGCAAAAATTCTTAAATGTGGCAAATAGTTCCAAAAAAAAGGCTAAAACAAGTGGCAAAAATGCTGAAAAAAAAGCAGCAAAATGGTTTAAGTTGTCAAAAGTAGTGGTAAAATTGGTAGAAAAATTGGTTAACTTGGTTAAAAATAGCATGAATAATTCATTTCAACACCAATTTCAACCCAATAATAGCTTGCCATGCTTTTCAGCTCTTAATGACTAACTGTTGGCCAGGATGCTAACACCAATGCTACTGATCCAACACACATACTCATCAATAAATCACAACTGGAGCGGTCCCATTCTCTGGGGGTTTTCAGGGGTCCAGCCAGATCTGTGGGCAGTCTGGTTACAGTTCTTGCTATGAAGTTGTAGTGACAAAGTATTGTACAAATTCCCAGGCACACCTAGACTTGCCTTAGGGCAGTGGTTCTCAAATGGTGTGGCACACTAGTGTGCCTTGAGACAAGCCAAGGTGTGCCTTGGGAATCTGGCTGGACCCCTGAAAAACCCCAGAGAATGGACCCTCTCCAGTTGTGATTTATTGATGAGTGTGTGTGTTGGATCAGTAGCACTGGTGCTAGCATCCTGGCTAACAGTTACCTCATTTGGCAACCTATTATTGAGTTGAAATTGGTGTTGAAATTATCATTATCCCTGCTACTTTAAACCAAGTTAACCCATTTTCCTACCAATTTTTCCACTAATTTTGTCAACTTAAACCATTTTTGCTGCTTTTTTGCAATTTTGCAACTTTCTAAAAATACTTTTGACCCATTTTTTGCTTTTTTTTTTATGGTTGTTGCCTACTATTATTTGGACATTTTATGCCAATTTTTTTTGATCACTTTTACCATGTTTTAGCAACTTTAACCCTTTTTTTGCCACTTTTCTGCCACTTGTAACCTATTTGTCACCTTTTTGACACTTTCAATCCATTTTTGCCACGTCCTTGCTAATTTTCACTCACTTTGCCTCTGAATTGCCATTTTTTTTGCCTAATTTTGCCCAATTTTTAATAACTTTTAAACCATTTTTGCCACCTTTTTACAACATTTAAGCTTAAGCCTTTTGGCCACTTGTAACCCATTTTTGTCACCTTTTTGACACTTTCAACATGTTTGCCACTACTGACCAATTGTTTGGCCCCTCATGCCAATTGTTAATCATTTTGACTTTGTCTTGCCACTTTTTACCCAATTTTGCCATGTTTTATCATCACTTCAACCAATTTTGCCACCTTTCAGGCACCTTTTGCCCACTTTTGCCACCCCCAGTTGTCTGGGCCCCAGAAACCTCTCCCCTTTATCCCCCCTTATGGGCCACCTGGACTGTTATATTATTTTAAAAGTCTATTTTGTATTGATATGAATATGGTGTGCCTTGAGATTTTGGCTTAACCTTAGGTATGCCTTGGGCGAAAAAAGTTTGAAAACCACTGCCTTAGGGTACACTAGTGTGCCTTGCCACACCATTTGAGAACCACTGCTCTATATTATATTGAAAAATATTGTAATTAAAAAATGAGGATCTATCTGATCTGGAGAATGGATTTTTTTGGAACCCAGTCATACCAACAACCCATTGAAAAGTCTTATATGCTTGCCGCTGAAAAGCTAAGTTCGGGGTTTTACCCACAAAATCATGTCATCACTGCACGACTCCATACTGGCAGAAATGTTCGTATCTTCTGATAACATGACAATAACATGACAATAACATCCCTACAACAGCTGGCTAGCTGTCATATTCTTCAACTCTCTTTCTCTTCAAACTAACCAAAGGACATCATGGCTCCCTCTGCTCCTCACTTAAATTAAAGCGAGGGCCGTTTGAGTGGGAGGGGCTGAGCACACTGCTGTAAAGGAAATAAGATGACGTTCCTTTTACCACACATGACAAAACTAGAATGGCATGAGTCAAACTAATCGTTTAACAGCGACTATAATGTATTCATTTTAGAGTAAAACTAAATCAGAACTGAAACGATAACTCCATTATTCTCCCAGCATTTGCATTTATTGTGAGCTTTAGTGGAAACAGATCAACAATTAAACGGTAGTTAGATTAGCAAGTTCAAATCCTACGAATCAGTCTAACTTCACTTTAATATTAAGGTTTGTGATGTTTCTGTCGCCCTATCACTAACAATATTAGCTTTAGCCTGAGCTAACTTCTATCAACTTTAATTACATCAGACTATCTGGAAGAGACACGTTCACCTGCTGGGGCACAATAATCGATCGTTAAGTAATCGATCCTAATAAAATAATCAATGATGACAGAGCTGATACCTTTATTCAGCTCACCTGTGGACACGACCAGTTCTGTCAAGAGACACGCGATGTTCTGTTTGTTTGTTGTCTCCGCCAGATAAACATCCCTCTCCAGCTAACATTAGCTCTAATGATCGTTAGCATTAAGCTGTCTTACCTGTTCTCATTTATTCTTACCTGTTATTGTGGCTGCGTGTCCATGCTAACATGCTAACGGCTCCTCTTCGGTGTTTTCATCTCAACAGCTAGCTGGTTAGCAACGTTAGCTCCGTTGGCACGCTAGCTGCTCATAGAAAATAACGGTGACGGGGCTAGCAGCTAACGCTAGCAGCTAACGCTAGCTAAAGAGAAGAAGAGCAGCGGCGTTAGCTGGTAGCTAGCTCTGTCAGAGCTCTGTTTAAACTCATAACAGTCAGACGAGAGAGAAGAACTGACTCTGTTTGATTTATTTGGAGGTTTAAGATCTACTCCGAGTTGCTAACACCAACCAACCCAGGCTAACCGTAGCTAACGGCGGACTGACGGCTGCTGCTGAGACACGGAAGCAGAACCAGAGCGGAAATACGGGTCCTTAAAGAGGACACGCTTTCCCCTCAGCACTGTCTGACAGGTTCAATCAGCCTCCACATGCTCCTTCACTTTTCTAATGTTTATCTATTCCATACACGTAGAGCTGTCACGTACAACGGAGTATTAGGGCCACACGAAGAGAAAAAAAAAACTATATATATATATATATATATATATATATTTAAATATAATACTGTATATGACTATTCAACTCAATGTCAATACCTGTTTGATACCACAGAGACAGAAAAAGAATGGGTAATTTCTTGTTTTTTGCAGAAAACATGCATTGCATTGTTTAATTCATACAAAAAACACTGGCAACAACGGTAGAGGGTGAAGCTAGAACTTCTCTCCAGTACAGCTTTCTTTTATAAATATTGACAGTGTTTTGGCACAATTTAGACTGAAGGTTAAAGTTTTGACCAGGGCCGCCCACGAGGGGGGTTTAAAGGGAGAGGTTTCTGGAGCCCCGTTAAATCGGGGGCGAATGGAGGTCAGTAAAATCATGGTCCATTGCAAAGCTAAGCTGGGATAACCATGTTATATTTTAACCTGAATAATATCCACTCTGATCAGAGCAACAAAAATTATTTTATTTATTAATGTAGTACCTCAAGTGTGGGCGCAGATAGCCCATATAAGGTTGCTCTTTCACCACAAGTCATTCCTCTCTCTCTCGTGGTGAAAAAAGGCTATATTTGAGAGTTTTTTAAGCATACTTTTGGACTGAAAACTATAAACATGAAATACCCAACATGGAGAAATTTCTTGACTGTCAGTTTTGGTTGAAATAACAATGTCCAAACCAGGGGTGGGACCAGAAGTGTTATATAGCTTCTACTTCAGCGGGTCCAATGGCATGCATTTCCTTTTTTTTTTTTTTTGTTTTGTTTTTTGTTGTTTGTTTGTTTTTTTGTTTGTTTTTTCTTGTCAGGCAGGTAAACGTGCTAATTTCAAGCAATTTTCAATTTAAAAAAAGTATAATTAAGGTGTCAACAATCATAATTTTTGCGTAAATAGTGCAGTTGGACTAAGAAAAAAAGCATACTTTCCAGCATTATTTTAAAACCTTATTGTTCTCAGTGTCCTCTAAAATTATGAAAAATTATCATATTTAATAACACAGACAGAGTCAGGATTTATGTAGTATGGAAGAATAAATAGGAACTACTTATATTAAAAAAAAGCATAAAAAGCAAAATGTGGAGTTCCAGATATAAATTTATTTATGAATTTGTATAAAAATGTTCATATCTAATACACTGGTAAGAGTATTTTTTTGTATTGCAGTCTGTTTGAGCCCTTTAGTGATAGAAATATGTTTAATCTGTCTATGTAATGTTCAACAGAGTCTTTTTGTGTATTAGAATTGTGTGTTTTTGTTTTATGTATCACAACACTCAACTGCAGCATGCTTTTTTTTTGACAACCTAAAAGATTTTCAGGCCTTTAGAAAACATTTAGGGAACTAGCTTCCTCTTGTTCAACCTTGTGCCAAACGTTGCCAATGGTTTTATGCAAATTACACAGAATTCTATCTGGCTTGGTTAAAGATCAGACTGCTGAAACATTTCCTACTTATTTGCGCAATTTAGACACTTTCACTGTATGTCTAAATGCACAGACTTTTGAAACTTACAGTTAAAAATGTAACGCAATTACAGTGACACAAGTAAATGTATCATGTTCCTTTCCTTTTCCTGCACTGTACTTTAAGTTAACTTCACACTAATTATTTTGGTCTTTTATTTTAATAGATTTATTGAGTAACAACTCAATTACTTCTGTAACTCTGTATTTATCAAAGCAACGTTACTGTTCACCCCTGTGTATTAAACATTTTCTGATATTGCAAGTCCTTGCAGACGTACCAAACTTTTGGAGTTGCGCGGTTCCACCTGACAGACAGCGCTCAGGGAATACAGTCATAGCGACACAACAAGAGGAGGGTGAACGGCGACAGATCATAAAAACACAAACTTGTGATTAACAAGATAATACACAAACTAACCTGCTGATTAAAAACACAACAGAAGACACTACTGAGTATTTATCACACGGGTTTACTGTCTAATGAACGGCTGATAATTTCTCCTGCGATGTTTTACAGACAGGCAGGTTTAAGGACACCTCTGTGGTCTGTGGGGTCCTCAGACTCCGTGGGACTGAATGAACGCTGACAGGTTTGTTTATTACACCAGCGAACACTCTTTGTTTATTTTAACATTAACGGAATAAAACCGTTGATAGAGGTTTATTCGAGGTTTAAATTTCAAGGCCCAAGTTTAACTCCAGCTAATAAAATACACTTTAACTTCACCGCCTCACTGGAACTGAGATCACAGTAAGGTAAGCTAACGGCTAACTGATACTGCAACACTGTTATTGTTTATTACTTCATAACTACTAACTACAGCTAACTAAACTAACTACCAGCTTATATCACTGCTATAATGTCTGTTTATTAATTCAGCTGGTATATATTTAACAGGACAGTCTTAAACAACATGCAGATGTTCTCCTTAAATTAAGTTTTTTTTAATTATTATTATCATTAACATGCTTTATCAATTATTGCACCCCGACTCAGTTTGTGCTGCAAATATTTTTAAAATTTTAAAACAAATTATTGAATTTTGTAAACTTATATTTTGAAGTTTAATGCATGAATCTTGGGCACCTTGAGGACAAATTATTTAGCTAAATTAACTAAAATGTTCTCTTTAAACAGTTTTGTGCCCTTATAGTAATTAAACCAGAGTGGTACTTATTCCAGTTTGATTGGTTAATTTCAAAAAGAATTTCTTTCCTCAAGAAACTGTCATTTTAACCAAACTTTTCTTTATAGACTAATAGAAGTTTATTTTTATGTTCATAATAAAACAGTGACTGATGACTTTTTATATTAAAAAAATTTAAAGTGCACCAGGTCACATGACATCTGTCTTTCTTAGACTAATCCTAAGTTAACATTGTTTTAGATTTGTAAGCCTCTGTAAAACTAAAAATGTATTAATATCTAATTATTCCGTGAATTTAATTCGTGTGTTAAGTTTTTGTTCTGTAGATTTAAAGAGTCATTATTATCACTCTGTTCATCCCACCTTGTTAATGTGACTGATGAATAAATCAAATCATAGAATCAGATTAGTTTGCTGGAGCTGTTTTCTCCTAACCCTTGCAAAGCAGATGGATATGCCCATTTCCTTGTTTTTCACTGGCGAATCCATCTTGCAAAGCTCCCATCTAATCCATTTGGGCTTGGTTAGAAAGTGACAGGACCAATCAGCAATGAGGGGCAGTACTTTCAGGCGCAGCAGAGTCGTGACATAAACAAGCAGCAGCAAGAGCTGGTGCAGTTATGGAGGAAGAGATTAGCATGGATGCTGCTAAAGCGCCAGTTTTATCAGAACTTGACAACATTTCTTCGTTAAAAGAAGAACAAAGAACAGCAGTGAGTTGTTTTCTTTCCAAAAACGACAAAAGTTGAGGACTTACATGTCTATAGTTGCCATGTTTCGCGTTATTCCTCAGTAGCTGCGTAGGCACAGCTCGATAGCGGCTATGTCACGTGTTTTGTTGCTCTGATTGGCCCGTAGAGATGTGACAGACAGAACGTTCATCCAATTACACTCCCAGTTTTTTTCAAAGCCTCAAATATTTCCTATTGAAGTTTTCCCAGATGGATGTGTTAAACAAATCCATCTGGCGTGTCAGGTTAGTTTTCTCCTTGAATCTGAAAGGAAATATTCAACAAATAACTCAAATAAAAAACGTAAAATCTATAAGGTTACCTGATTGTCTCTCTCCTCTTTGCCACAGTGAACTGGATTTGGGTTTAAAAGGAGTTTTATCATGTTTTATATCCAATAATTATCAATGCTGACCCATATTTACTGATAATAGATTAGTGAGCTTTGCTTCTTTAAGAAGGACTTGCTGGTTGCACCGGCCAGGAAGCTAGGCTATACGGCATAACAGATGGGTGCAATTTCTCTGCGGTATTTCATAACATTTTGGAAAAAATGGGCCACAAAACAGTGTTGGCACAAACGTACGCACTATCCAAAAATTTTGAAGCATTTTCCTCTATACAGGAAAGCTTCTGTGTTTTTTTTTATTTATGTTTTGCAATGCAGGCTTGGGCTACCTGTTCTGTGCTCTTGCAGTAAAAAAATACGTGACAGAGTGAGATAGTGTTTAGAGTTCAGCAGGAAAAGTGTTTAAAGGTTTCACCAACAGGAGGGTTATAATTCAGTACGTGAGTTTAGGCAGCTGACCATGTGGTTCAGAGGTGGGGAAAACTGTAATTCACTTATAGATTTACAGAACTGTAAAGTTAACATGAGTTAATTATCTCACTCCTTTAACCGTGCGTTCTCAGGTGAGGCGTCCACCAGTCCTCCAGCTTCGTCTTCTTCTGTGGTGGAATCATGGAGCTGGCCTACGTGTGTGAGTGGGAGAAACGTCCTAAAAGTACTCACTGTCCCTCCATCCCACTAGTCTGCTCCTGGTCCTGCAGGAACCTGGTGGCCTTCACTACTGACCTGAAGAATGAGGATGACGATAAAGGTACCAACAGACATAATGCTGGCCTTACACTAGAGGACTTTACTAAAACTTTTAAAAGACTGTAGAAAGACTAACATCTGAGATCCTCTCAGATCTAGAGACGATTAATCAGCAAGTCCTGGAGTTTTAAGCTCAGACTAAGATTTAGCAAAGACTGATGGTCACTAACTACAAGACTAGAATACGATTCTTTTAGAGAAAAAACAAAGCAACTTTGCAAATTACTACAACTGGAGAACTATCCCAGATACACTTAAGAATACACAACTATTTAAGTCTCTTAGGCCAGGATTATGGCTCTCTCTTCCATCAGCAGGATGGAATCATTTTCTGCCCTGAAAACTAAACGACATGGACCCGTTAGAACCAGAATGGTTCTGTTGGTTTACTCAGTTACAAACAGAGTTTAATTCTGTGTTTATGTTCCAGATGTTAGTCACATGATTCACATCATCGACACAGAGCACCCCTGGGATGTTTACTCCATCAACTCTGGACACACTGAGGTCATTTCCTGTCTGGAGTGGGACCAATCAGGTGAGTTGACATCTGTCTTAGTGAATAATGTTTCATGTGATGTCGGCAGAACACCTGAGCGGTCTGTCAGAGAGCTTTCCTTCTTCTTCTGTAGTGATTACTATGTCAGATTAGACGATCACTGAGCCTTAAATTAAAAAAATTAGAGACACGACTGTCTACAAGGATGTATCTGACCATCATTATGGCATGATGCTGATGGGTACTGAAGCCTTATACTGTTGATCCGGCTATAGCCATGCTTCATTACATGTAGTCTGACCCTGGTATCAGTGAGAATTATGTGTTGTATTCGTCTGTAGGCTCTCGGCTGCTCTCAGCAGACGGCGACGGTCAGATTAAATGTTGGTCGATGTCTGATCACCTGGTGAACAGCTGGGAGAGCGTCCTGTCGTCATCTCTGGATGGAGACCCCATCGTGGCTCTGAGCTGGTTACACAACGGCGTGAAGCTGGCTCTGCATGTGGAGATGGTAACAACAACATGCTGTTTATGTATGTTAATGAGTCTGTCTGACGGTGATCAGGTTAAAATCTCCTCTGTTCTCTCTCGGTTCAGTCCGGTTCTACAAACTTTGGGGAGAAGTTCTCCCGGGTGAAGTTCTCTCCGTCTCTCACTCTGTTCGGGGGGAAACCGATGGAGGGCTGGATGGCGGTGACGGTGAGCGGGCTGGTCACCGTGTCTCTCCTGAAGCCGGGCGGGGCTCTGCTGACGGCGAGCGAGAGTCTGTGTCGGCTGAGAGGCCGTGTGGCGCTAGCTGATATCGCCTTCACCGGGGGAGGGAACATTGTGGTCGCAGCCACAGATGGTAGCAGCTCATCACCTGTCCAGTTTTACAAGGTAAGAGCCAGAACCACACCTAAGGATCTCAGAGATCTAAGTGTTCCTGCTCACCTGTTCCGTGTTCTCAGGTGGTCGTCAGCGTCGTGAGTGAGAAGTGTCGCATCGATACCGAACTGTTACCGTCTCTGTTCCTGCGCTGCACCACCGACCCGCTGAGGAGGGAGAAGTACCCCGCTGTCACACACCTCAAATTCCTCACCAGAGAGAACTCTGAACAGGTAACCAAGAAAAGTTAAGAACCAATCACGGAAGCCAGGAGAACCTTTAGAACCAGGAAGAACTCTTATTAGTAAACCAGGAAGAAATCTTAGCATTAAACCCGGAGAACCTTTAGAACCAGGAAGAACTCTTAGCAGTAAACCCGGAGAACCTTTAGAACCAGGAAGAACTCTTAGCATTAAACCAGGAGAACCTTTAGAACCAGGAAGAACTCTTAGCAGTAAACCAGGAGAACCTTTAGAACCAGAGAGAATTGTTCACAAGTAACTAGGAGAACCTTTAGAACTAGGAAGAACTCTTAGCAGTAAACCCGGAGAACCTTTAGAACCAGGAAAAACTCTTAGCATTAAACCAGGAGAACCTTTAGAACCAGGAAGAACTCTTAGCAGTAAACCAGGAGAACCTTTAGAACCAGAGAGAATTGTTCACAAGTAACTAGGAGAACCTTTAGAACCAGAGAGAACTCTGAACAGTTCTGTAGGAGATGAAAGTTGAACTGCTGCATATTTTTGATTAATGTAATTTGATTTTAGCTAATAAAAATCTTTAGTGAAGTTAATTAGAACCTTGAACCGCCGTAGAACCATAGAACCTGACATTCTTTGTGTCATTCAGGTTCTGTTGTGTGCGTCCAATCAGAGCGGCAGCATTGTTGAGTGTTGGTCTCTGAGAAAGGAGGGACTTCCTGTCAACAATATCTTCCAGCACCGCTCACCTGTTGGTAAGACTCAAAAACTGGTTCTGACTGGTATGGGCTGGTTGTGAATGGTTCCTTAATAACTGGGGTTATCAATGTTCTCCCTCTGTCTCCCGTGTTTCCCGTGGTTCAGTCGGGGAGAAGCAGCCGACCATCCTGAAGTGGAGGATCCTGACCACCACCAATGACCTGGAGCGAGTGTCTGCCGTAGCGCTCCCTAAACTGCCGATCTCCATCTCCAACACGGACCTGAAGGTGGCGTCAGACACCAAGTTCTGCCCTGGACTCGGTGAGGAGAACCTGTCAGGATACTGGAACACGTTTAAACTAAAATGGTTGCTGTTAGGTATGGGTGCTGGGTATGTGGACCGAATGGAATCCTGGGTATAACGGCTTTTTAAGCAAATTAAGACTGGCCGTGTCTTCAACCATTCTCAATTATATATTTATATGTTTGTTAGCAGCCCTCTGTAGCACTTTGGTTGGCTTATGCTGTTTTTTTAATGTGCTTAAAGAAATAAATTTGACTTTGATATATGTTCGGAAAGTAGAGCATCACTGAGCCTAACATTGGAGATAGGACTGACTTTTTTCATGCACAGCTGGTTTACCTGGCTCCAGGTGTGTTTTTCACTCTTAAACCCTCTGAGATCCGGTTCTGTGTGTCCTCAGGTCTGGCTCTGGCGTTCCATGACGGCAGTATTCAGATCCTGCACCGTCTCTCCCTCCACACCATGGGCGTGTTCTATGGCTCATCCTCATCCAACCAGAGACCAGGAGACGAGTCCGCCCTCAAACGCCAGCGAACCGGAGGCCCAGCCCTCCATTTCAAGGCCCTGCAGTTCTCCTGGACCTCACTGGCCCTGTGTGGGGTCGACAACCACGGCAAGGTAAGGGACACTAAACACCTGTAGTTTCATGAACTTGATTTAGTTCCATAAACATGTTAATTTTACACAGTCAGATTGAAAAATAAATAAAATATCAGTTCAGTTTTGCTCAAGAGGAGAGAAGTCTGACCAAGATGCGACTGAAGCATAGACTTCCAGCTTTAATTTAAGAGGTTTCACAAAAACATGGCATTTACCTTTTAAGAATTAAAGCTGTTTTCTCCGTTATCAAACTTATTTGTTTATTTCTGATCCATTGTCTCCACAGCTCCACATGCTGCGAGTGTCACCCTCCATGGGTCAGGTGTTGGAGATGAACACCACGCTGCGCCACCTGCTGTTCCTGCTGGAGTATTGCATGGTGACGGGCTACGACTGGTGGGACGTCCTGCTGCATGTTCAGCCCACCATGGTCCACAACCTGGTGGAGAAACTGCATGAAGAATACATGAGACAGAACCAGGCTCTGCAGCAGGTGAGAGATTTTAGTACAACAAGACTAACGAAACCTCCTCTCACACATCAATGCTGCATTTTCATAGACTTAAATGTTGTTTGTTTGCTCAGAAAAATCTCTGTTTTGCAATAAAACCCACCTATATTTATCTAGCTCTCAGAGAGAGCAGCAGCAGTGAACTGAACTACACTTCCCATAATGCCTCAACCAGTGCATCTCCAGCCTTTAACCTCGGTGTTCTCACTCTCAGGTTCTGGCGACACGCATCGTTGCCGTGAAGGCGTCACTCTGTAAGCTCTCCACGGCCACAGCGGCTCGAGCGTGTGACTTCCACGCCAAGCTGCTGCTGATTGCCATCAGCTCCACCTTAAAGTCTCTACTGAGACCACATGTCCTCAACACGCCTGACAAGAGCCCAGGAGACCGTCTGACTGAGATCTGTGCGAAGAACACTGACACAGGTGAGCATACCTGAGACCAGGCTGAGTGTAGACAGTGAGTTCTGAAACTGATGGGTCTCTGTGTTCCTAGATATCGACAAGGTGATGATTAATCTGAAGACGGAGGATTTTGTTCTGGATGGACCCCCTCTTCAGTCCCTGCAGCAGCTCATCCAGTGGGTGGGAGACTTTGTCCTCTACCTGCTGGCTAACCTGCCCAACCAGGTGAGCTAAGGATTCAAGACAATGAGCATCCTGACTTTTAAACTGAATCTATGATCATAGAGTATGGATAATGTGATTGGTGCAGGGCTCCATGGTGCGTCCTGGCTTCGGCTTCATGAGGGACGGGGCGTCTCTGGGGATGCTGAGAGAGATGTTGGTGATGATCAGGATCTGGGGTCTGCTGAAGCCCGGCTGTCTGCCCACCTTCACGGCGACATCAGACAACCAGGACAGCATGCAGCTGCTGTTCAGACTGCTGACCAAGCTGTGGATCTGCTGTAAGACTTGTTATATCACTGATCTGTTACTGAAGCGTAATTTTACTATAAAAGTGTCCTGATACTAACCCTGAGTTTACTGTGACCGTCACTAACATAGATCAGCTCTGCCCTCCTGTTAGTGATCACAGATGGTTTAATTTTTAATGTTCACTTCCTGTGTATCAGCCCGAGATGACGGCCCCCCCCAGGAGCCTGATGAGACTCTGATCGATGAGTGCTGCCTGCTGCCCAGTCAGCTGCTGGTTCCCAGTATGGACTGGCTCCCAGTCAATGACGGCATCATCGTGAAGCTGCAGGGGAAACACCCTCTCAGACTGCAGTTTGGAAAGGCCTCATCTTTGCCAGGAGGGGGCGCCGCACCGCTGGAAGTATTCACCAGGTAATACACACCTGAACCTGAGACCACAGACTCACCAGGAACATGTTTACTGGTAGACATTTTATCTCAATGAGGCTTTTCCTGCTTAAATCATAAAAAATGATAAATAAATCAGCTTTAGAGTTGGAACATTTGACCAAAAACCTGTATAAAACCGGGGGGGGGGGTCCTGGAGAATGCAGGTTTAAGACACATTAGTGTTTAAGGTATACAAAAGTAGCGTGACACTGTGATGGATGCAGCCTTTGCAATAGGACAGTTGACTGTGAAATTTCATCCCTGCTGGATATTCCACAGTCAACTGTCAGTGATATTTTTAGAAAGTGGAAGAGTTTAGGAACTACTGCAACTCAGCCAAGAAGTAGAAGACCAGGTAACATCATAGAGTGGGGTTAATGACTAAGGCTCATGGGTAAAAGTCTCCAAATCTGCTGATTCTATAGCTGAAGAGTTCTGAACTTCCACTGGCATTAATGTAAACACTAAAACTGCAGCAGGAGCTTCATGAATGGGTTTCCATGGTAACAGCTGCATGCAAGCCTCACATCATCAAGTCCACTGCCAAGCATCAGATTCAGGGGAGTAAAGCTCACTAACACTGGACTGAGGAGCAGTGGAAACTGTGGAGTGACCAGTCAGGCTTCTCTGTTTACAGTCAGATGGGTGAGTCTGGGTTTGGAGGATGCTGGGAGAGCGTTACCTGTCTGACTGTGAAGTTTGATGGAGGAGGGACAATGGTGTGGGGCTGTTTTTCAGGGTCTGGGCTAAAGGCCAATCTTAATGCTTCATCATACAAAGACATTCTGGACAATGCTATGCTTCCAACTGAGTGGCAAGGCCCTTTTCAATTCCAACATGACTGTGCCCCAGAGCACAAAGAAGGACTAGAAAGACATGGTTTGATGAGTCCAGTGTGGAAGAACTTGACCTGACCTCAACCCCATCCAGCACCTGGAACTGGAACAAAGATTTTGAGCCAGGCCTTCTGGTCCAACATCAGTGCCTGACCTTATAAATGCTCTACAGAATAAATGGGCACACATTCCCACAGAAACTCTCCACAATCTTGTGGGAAGCCTTGCAAGAAGAATGGAGGCTTTTATAGCTGCAAAAGGGGGGCAACTCCATATTAGGGTACATGGATTTGAATACAACGTCATTGCAGTCCCTGATGGTGGAATGGACAGGTGTCTGAATACTTTTGTCCATATATTGTATCTTTATCAGTACCTAGAAGGGTTTGTTGTGCAGACAGGAGTTTTTGGCATTCTAAGGGTGAAAACATCACTATCCCGGTAAAAATAAAAAATGTGTGATATGTTTGAATGCAGTATTCTAGTGTTGGTTTCCTTGTGAGCGTTATGGTAGTTTTTTTTTTTTTTTTTTTTTTGAATTGTAATGGATGTGTTTATTTTAGGAGCCAGGGTGGAAGCTGTTCATGCTTTCCTCTGTGCACACCTGTGGTGACTGCAGCAATAATTACTCTTTTTCTCGCTGTGTTTCTAAACCTGAAAATACATGTTGGTGTATTTTTTAAACTTTCTTTTCTCAAGAGAATTTGAGGCTTTCTTCCACTTTAGAAAACATCTTGAGTGCTTGAATCTGGACCATTTATACCAATGTTTTTGGTATTTTTTTTTTACATTCATAACAATCACTGATTAAAGTAATGATGTAGTGCCTTCAAAGACACCCACTTTAAAGTTGTTAATACCCTTTTATAGTTGAAGTGCATCATCTTGTGTCAGTTTTATCAAGAATTGCTGCAGCCAAAGGTGCAAAAGTGCTTGTGTAGCATTTTGAGCAAAAGACCAACAGCCAGCGGATGAAGCTAAATCTCAGCCATGAACAGAGCTCGGCCTATGCTGCAGCTTGAAGAATGAATATCTGATTGGTTAAGATGCTGCTCACCTGTAAATCTAGTCACCCACTTCCCTGCTTGGTTTTGAGCATGGCTGTCTTCATAAGATAGGTTACCAAACCACAAAACAAGGGAAAAAGACATTGATATGCCTTTTTTCAAATGGCCTCTTGTTCTTCCCAGAGGTCAGTTTGGAGTCCTGAACTGTTCCAAGATGTCTGCAGCTGTCTGCATGTTCAACATCTGTTCTCTTTTATTTAGGACTTGATTTCACGTTGTTTGTGTTTATGTTCAGGAGTCCTGGCTCTCAGAAGATGGATAACCTGCGATGTGTTCATATGGGCGTGACTCCTACTGAGGAAAGCAAAGCCTGCACCAGGTGAGTCAACAGGAAGTGATGTCACACTTCAGTCTGCAGGTGAAATAAGTCACAGGTGATGATCAGTAATTATCTAGAGCCTGTAGGTAAGAGACAAAAATTCACTCCATTTAGAGTTGATGTCTATGAGAGGATTTTCAAATTAAAAGCCTGCCACTATCAGTAATGTAAATATGTTTTAATTGACTCTAATGAGCTTAAACACAGGTTATTATAATTATTAATATTGCAGTTTCAGGTGTTTTGACCTTTATAGGGAACTTTAAAAGTGTTGTTTGTTGTTTCAGGTGTGGCTGTGTGACGATGCTTCGCTCACCTAACAAAACGAATGCCATGAAGCAGTGGGAGCAGCGCTGGATCAAAAACTGTCTGTGTGGAGGTCTGTGGAGGAGGATTCCCCCCACACTCACCTGAACAGCACACAAACACAAAAGATTACTGTTATCTGTCTCACCTGTATGTTCGTCTGCTTGTAAATAGTTTTGTTTTTTATTTTATTTTTGTTTTATAATAAAATTTCAAAATAAAATCCAATCTTTTTGTTTTGTATTTATGCATGGATTTATTTGTGGATGGATGGACGGACTGACAGATTTATGGATGCATGATAAATCAGTATCGGCAGAGGGACAGAAAAGAAAAAAGGATGATTAACAAATGTTGGATGTACATTTTCATGGCTGCATGTTTGTGCAGAGACGGTAGGATGTATGGATGATGAATGGAGGATTTTAGACTTGAATGGATGGAGGTTTTTATGGATGTATTCACATATGAATTTGAAAACAGACAGCTGGATGACTGGAGTGGACTTCCTTTCTACGAATGGATGGATGTTTATTGTATGGATGTAAATAGACATTTGGATTCATGGATACAGTGCCGTGAAAAAGTATTTGCCCTTTTCAGATTCCTGATTTTTTTTTTGGCATATTTAACACACCTAAATGTTTCAGATCATCAAACCAATTTTTATATCTCACAAAGTCAACCCAAGTAAATTCAAAATGTAGTTTCTAAATGATGATTTTATTTATTAAGGGGGAAAAAATCTAAACTTATCTGGCCCTATGTGAAAAGTAATTGTTCCCTGAACCTAATAACTGGTTGTTCCACCCTCGGCAACAATAACTGAAATCAAGTGTTTGTAATAACTGGTGATGAGTTTTTCATATCTCTGTGGAAGAGGGTTGGATGGTTTTCCAGCATGAACCGCCAGTTTAAGGTCACACCACAGCATCTCAGTTGGATTTAAGCCACTCCAAAACCTTCATTTGTTTTTTTGTTTTTTTTTTAGCCATTCAGAGGTGGACTTGCTGGTCTGTTTCAGGTCATTATCCTGCTGCATAACCCAAGAGCGTTTGATCTTGAGGTCATGAACTGATGGCCGGACATTGGCCTTCAGGATTTTCTGGTAGACAGCAGAATTCATTGTTTCATCAATCACAGCAAGTGGTCCAGGTCCCGAAGCAGCAAAGCAGCGTCAGACCATCACACTGCCACCACCATGTTTGACTGTCGGCATGATGTTCTTTTTATCAAATGTGTTATTTTTACTCCAGATGTAACAGGCCGCACACCTTCCAAAAAGTTCAACTTGTGTCTCGTCAGTCCACAGAATATTTCTCCAAAAGTCTTGGGGATCATCAAAATGTTTTTAGTCAAATGTGAGACGAGCCTTTGTGTTCTTTTAGTCAGCAGTGGTTTAGGCCTTGGAACTCTCCCATGATGCCATTTTTGCCCAGTGTCTTTCTTATGGTTGAGTCATGAACTCTGACCTTAACTGAGGCCAGTGAGTCCTGCAGGTCTTTGGATGTGGTTCTGGGTTCTTCTGGGACCTCCTGGATGAGTCGTCGTTGCACTCTTGGATTCATTTTGGTTGGCTGATCACTCCTGGGAAGGTTCAATGCTGTTCCCAGTTTTCTCCATTTGTGGATAACGGCTCTGACCGTGGTTTGCTGGAGTCCCAAAGCCTTGGAAATGTCTTTGTAACCTTTTACAGACTGATAGATTTCAATCACTTTGGTTCTCGAATTTCTTTGGATCGTGGCATGATGTGTTTCTTTCTGAGATCTTGTAGCCGACTTCACTTTGTCTGACAGCTTCTATTTAAGTGATTTCTTCATTCAACAAATCTGGCAGTAATCAGGCCTGGGTATGGTCAGTGAAACTGAACTCAATCACAGTTAACTCATGATTTAACAAGGGGGGCAATTACTTTTTCACACAGGGCCAGATAGGTCTGGATTTTTGTGTCCTAATAAATAACATCATCATTTAAAAACTGGATTTTCTATTTACTTGAGATGTCTTTGTGAGATATCAAATTATTGGTTTGATGATCTGAAACATTTAATTGTCATAAGTATGCAAAAAGATCAGGAATCAGAAACCGGTAGATACTTTCTCATGGCACTGTAAATGTTGGAGGTTGATTGGATGGATGGATGGATGGATGGATGGATGGATGCTTTCATGCATGTGAAATATGAATGTGACAGCAGACAGTTGGATGACTATGGGTGGAACTGGATGGAGGTTTATTTGGATAGATGTATATAGGCAGATGGATGGATGGATGAATGCTTTTACATATGCATGTGAAATATGTGAGCATTCAGGTGGATGGCTGACTGCAGAGATGAGTGCAGCAGTGATTTAATAGTGTAATTTCCTTGGTGGCTGAGAACAGGAGGCACTGATAGCCCGTCATAGACTCACACTGTAACACCTCCATGAGTCTGTCTCTAATACACACCCTCTCTCTCTCACACACACTGAGTGCAGCAGCAGACCGTCAGCCAACAGCTCTCCCCCTCAGCTCCCCGTTTTCCCTCGTTCCCTCGGTTCTTTGACCGGGACAGACAGAGGCAGCAGCGGGCGGAGGTGAGGCTCTCAGCGGCCAGGTGTGTCCTCTGCTCGGGCTGCTGCTGCAGGAGGAGAGACGTGACGGGAATCAGAGGATCGATGCTCTGAGGTGAGACCGAACCTGCTCGGATACACGGCGTGCGTGTGCGTGTGTCCACTATGCTCTCAGTATATGTTTGTACGTTCGCGTGCACGTGCAAGCGCGTGCGTGCGTGTGTTCTGCAGGCTGTGAGTCATTGTTGAGCTGAATCTGCACCAAACAATAAAATGGTACATCTGCAACGTGTGTCTGTGATATCTGCAGTCCTGTTGGTGTGTCTATCTGCGCCCTGATTGGTCGCCTGTTAATTGATGTGTGTAATGTTCAGGTGTACAGACATGTTGAGTCACGTGGCCTCAGCTGAAGATGGTTATAGTCTAGATTTGTGTGTGTGGGGTTACTTCAGGTCAGTACCCCCCAATCTTTACCCATAAGGAGTAACTAAACCCCATCTACACTGGAATACAAAAAAGGCTTCAGGACATCATGGGCAGGGATTGGAGGGGGGAGGATAAGACACGCCCACTCGCTCCTTCACTGTCACCATCACACAGTCTGTGCTGCTTTTGAGGATTTGATTAGTACCCGTCATGCCAACCGTTCAGGGCTGACGAACAGCGAGCTACATGAGTGCAGAATGATGGTATAGAGCCTCGCTTCTCAACTGGTGGATCAAGACCCAAAACTGGGTCATGAATCCATTTTAATTGCATCGCTAATGTGTTCCTTGAAAAAAAAAAATGTTATAGAACTCTATGATGTGCTTTTATTTTGAAGGTCATGTCTTCATCTACCTCCATTCTAGGGATGTAAGGGTCCAACAATTTATCAATTTTAAACATGAGTGAGTAAATGATTGTTTTGGAGATGATTCCTTTGTTGTACAGATGCTTCTTAGCAGTGGATCTTATACCGATGGAAAGTTTATTTCCCTTTTAAATGAAGCCACATTTGTAAAGAACATGCATTTGTGGGATGAGCAGCAGAGCTGAGTATATGGGCTGGTCCAGGAAAAATGTTTCAAATCTTCTCTGCCAATGCCAAATGGCTTATTCTGCAGTTGACTCTTGTTTTGAGTTCAAGGACCAATCAGGCAGCTGATATTCAGCACCTGTGAGCATGGGCCCTGCTACAGTGGTCAGTAGGTGTCTGTTCCAAGAACTGGCATGCTTGACTGTTCTGGATAGGGACTGTGTGATAGGTCAAATTCGAGCTGGTGTACAGTGAAACCAAGGTGGTCATTATTTGCAGTGAGGCCTAGTACTGAAGGCTAAGCAGGAGATGTCAGAGACACACCGCAAAGTGAGTGTTCCAAGAAGACGAAACCCCTAGAAGACCGTTTCCTCACCCTGTCAGCATTTCGGCACCGTAGGCTGTCTTCTACAGATTTGCAGTCAAGATTTGCAGGACAATATGGTTGACGGCTCTCTGCCCAGACAATCCGGAACAGACTGACCACAGCCAGTCTCTGGTCTCATAGGACTGCCAGGAGGCCTGCCATGACTGCCCTCCACCATCAGGCCTGTTTGGTGTTGGAAACACGTGCACTAGAACCTAAACATGTGGAGGAACGTTATGTTCAGCGATGAGTCCAGATTCTGCCGACAGCAGCTGGATCGTAGGGTCATAGTGTGGAGAAGACGTTGAAGAAACACATCTAAACACACAATGCATGATGGGAAACACCCCCATCTCAGATTTTGAAATAGTAGTGTGCAGTGCTTTGATTGATTTGCTTTCTTACGGGATTAAAATCCTATCTTTATTCGAGAGCGTGCTCAAGTATTTGAGAGCAAAGTTTCAAGTTTTAAGATCATTTTTCATGTTTGAGAGCAGATTTACGGGTGGTTTTCAGTTTTACAAATGAAAGACGGCAGGCTACTCAAAGTTGATGCCATAATTAGCGCCACTAATTTCACGTGCTAACAATAACAATACCAACCATTACATTAATATTAAAATAAAAGTGGTGATAACTCTCATCAACTAACTTCATGTCTTTAATTCTGGCCGCTGTCCATTTCGCCAGTGAGTCATCCTGAAGTATGCTTTGACGTAGAAGAAGCTAGCTCCAGAGCAAGAACAGATGGGAAATGCACAGGAGAGGAGCAGCCCGTACGGGACGCTCAGCTCAATCTAGCGAACCCTCCTAGCAACTATGCCACATTACCGTGATTGGTTGAACCGATACTCACTTCCTAATGGCTGAGAGCAGTTTTGTTCTGTGTTCAAAATCCGAAATCCGAGAGGAGAAAAGAGACGCGAGCACGCAAACAAGGTTTTGAAGGAAAAATCTGAGCACAAAATGACAAAGTTTGCTCTCAAAACATGTAAATCTGCTCTCAAATATGAAAAATGCTCTTAAAACGAAAAGGCTTTGTTCTCAAAACTTGAAACTTTGCTCTCAAACATTAGAGCATACTCTCAAATAAAGATACACTTTTAATCCCATACTTTCTAAAGAGTTGAACTAACACTGGACTGATCAACACGGTCAACTAACTCCAACACAAAAAGCCATTTCACTCAGATTGGAGGTAAAATTACTCTTTGAGGCTTAAAATCAACTCTGAGTAGTGTAACCCTGAGATATCAACAAGCCTGTTTTTACTGTTTCTGGAGATTTTTCAGTCTCAAACTTATCAAGACAGACGGGGCTGTGACAGCGGGGAGACAGCTAACATGCAGCAAACGTGTCTGGTATGAAAGCTGTGACAGTGCAAACAGGAGTGAACACAAGCCATCGTCATTATGAAGCAACCACACATTCAGACTGGTGTGAGGCTGGACCAGCTGAGAACCACCGGTATAGATGGTCTAGATCTTTTGCAGCTGTAGTCTCTGTCCTGTCCTGTCCTCGATGGAAAAAAGTGCATGCTATGCTCTAGATGCAGGTGCAGCATTATTACTCCTGCTAGCAAATTCCCTGCAGTGATCGTTGTCTTAGACTAATAGTATAGGGTTCTTTCAAACCGCCTGCTTGGGGAGGTTATTCTGAAAGTGGGCATTTCCTCTGTAGCAAGGTTCACTCGGACATTTGTGAAAAAAAGGTTAGCATTCAAAAATAGTTGCCTACATGTGGAGTGTGCTTCTGCTGGTGGTCATTTGCCTCACCTCCAATTTCCATATACAGCGTGCGCGCCGCGGAACGCCAGCGAATCGTACTGCGGAGCACATCGCTCTCTCTCTAGTCTATCAGAGCATTTCCATAGCCGGCGCTCCAGACCGGCAGCGGTGCATGCCTGGAGCACCACTCCGCTCCACTGTCGTTTCAGATACTCTGCAGGTCTATTTCAGTGTCGACCGCTGCCAAACCTCGTAAATTCACTGTCATTCAGAAAGCACTAACCATGGAAATCACAAACGTAGAACATCCTGTACTTTCAAAATAAAACACACATGCACGGACTCCTGATAGTAAATCATCACTAAATCAACATTATGCCTAATCCCACTGAGGTCAGTGGGTCACAGAGGTACAATGGCCCAATTGATGAGGAAAAGTTAACTTTTTGGGATATTAAGCCAAAGAATTTGCATAAAACCACAGATCCTTTAAGCAAACATAAACCTTTTAACTTCCTAATGTACTCACCCAATGGCGGAAGCTATAATATCATGGACTTAAACCAGAAAGGATGATAAATTAACCCCAAAAGGTAAAATAGTCCGTTGTTGACATACTATTCCTGCCTGAACTCACAGTTCTACCTCGATCTCTTCCTGCTGATAAGGTCTGTGCGCCGCAGCGCTGCGCTCTAGACTTGCTTTCAGTGGGCGAGGTCACTCGCCTTCAGTCAGACCAAACCTGCAGCACTTCGGTGCACGGCGCACTCATCCTATGTGGAAATTGCAGGTCAGTGAGGTAGACTACAGAGCTGCTTTTGTGTTCATTTTTTTAGTACGGTTTTATATGACAGCATTTCCACCATGGGTGACTGAAAACGAAGCATAGAGACTGTACGGTACTTTCTGATGGAAGCTGTACTGCTCCTGGGGCCTAGCTAATGTAACCCAACAGGTCATGACAGAATGATAAAATGCAAGCTGAGATTGACTGACACACATACTGATAAACTGAATTTTTATATTTGATGCAGTAGGCATGATTCTCTGTAACAACAGCCTTTGCCTTGGCACTGATTGACAAATAGAAAAAACAGTGTTTTTGGAACATAGTTCTGGTATTTCAGTTGGTTAAAACAGGTACAGAGACTGCTAGAAACTGAGACATGTTAGTGTTATTGATATTTGCCAGGACTTTGAACATGGAGCTGTAGATCAGGGTGGTCCTGGTCAAACTGGGACTTGTGGTCACCATACGCTTAAATGCTTTTGTTAAAGATCGAAAAGAAATGTCTGCAGGATCATAGCCTGGACTGATGTCTGAAATCTGTTTGCCTGTAGGTGCATCACCATGATGATGAGCTCGTCAGAGAAGATGAAGAAGAAGCCGGTGAAAGACAGCCTGACGCTGCTGCCATGTTTCTACTTTGTGGAGGTGAGAGCTTGAGTTGACCTTAGAGTCTGTAGGAACATCATTGTGATGGTTAATGGGAGGCTAACCTTTGAAGTCCACACTAAACCCTGATAATATGCTAGTATGTTACTAAAGTCTGGCACTGTTTGGTTACCATGGAGAGTAAAGGTTCATCTTCACTAGTACAGTGTAAAATCAAAGCTAGACCAAGACTGTGTCAGAGGTAAGGTTCTGACTCTCTGTGGCTAAACAGTGATGAACATTTTTAAGCCTCAACGCTGCAAAAACACATCCGGGGGATTTCTGGTTTTCCACCTTTACATCGGTCCATCTGGACCATTCTAATGAAGATGACATCTCAAGAATGCTTGGAGAGTTTTTCATTAAACTTTGCACAAATGTTGACCCTGACCCAAGGATTAAGAGATCAGATTTTGAAGGTCATAGGTCAGAAGTTAAGGTCATTGGGCCTCATACTTTCCAAGTCATTCTTGTGAAGACAATACCTTAAGGACACTTTGAATTATCTTCTTCAAATTTAGCAGAAAAGTCCACTGAAGCTCAACGATTAACTGATTAGATTTTGGAGATCAAAGGTCATAGGGCTTGCGCATCTCCTGCTTATGAATGCAATATCTCTAGAGTACTTTGATGGATTTTCTTCTACCTCTGCGTATACATTAATGGTCACTCAAGAATGAAGTGGTTAGATTTTGAAGGACAAAAGTCTAAAGTAAAAGTGATCAGGCCTCATGGTCTTGGTAACAACTGTACTTTCACTGAGGAACTGCAGGTCTTTGCACTTCTATACTAGCTTCATTTCTCAACCGCAGATGGTACTGATTAAGTTGAACCTTTTCAATGCAGCTTACAAAGTCCTCTACTTGGTTTTGTGGTTTTATCACCTGAAAAAAAAAAAAAAAACAAAGAAAAAATGTTGTCAGCTTTTTCCATGTTACGCACATGCCGAGAGGAGACCTGAGGACAGTGATGTAGTGTCTGCATCTGTTTACCATCAACACAGAACAGGATTAAACTGAGCTGTATAGATCAGCCTTTAGTGTAGACCTATTGTCACCGATACTCGATCTAGTTAATTGAGCCAGGATCAGATCAGGGCATCCCTATTACAGTGTCTCAGCTTTTTATGAATGTCTACACATTTAATGATACTGATGATGATGATAAAAAGAATAATGATGGTTTTAAAAATCGTGTTCTGTGTCTGATCAGACATGGAGCTGTTTGTTGGCTCAGGTTCGTGTTGGACAAGGATCCATGTACCTGACCTCTGACCTCAAAGTCCAGTTCACGTGGTCACTGTGAACACAGGCATACCGTACTTTGGCACCTTGTCTGAGTCTGCTTGGAGGTGGTCTCAGGAATCATTAATGTGTACTGGAGCATGGTTCACTGGAGGTGAACACAACCGTGCTCAAGTAAGGGGGCTCATTCTGGAGCTGTGTTATAAAACCGTCATATCTGAGCAGCAATGGCCCATTTCCTCCTCAGAGTGGCTCTGTGGATGTGGAAGTAGGAAGAGGGTCATTGTTGGCGTCCCTAAAATAATTAAACTTTCATAGAAGCAGGATGGACTCCATCGTCCACATCGAGTGTAGAAAATGTGGTTGCTTCCTCTTTCTTCTTCTTGGCGGAATTGCAAACTAATTACATACGTTCCAACACCTACTGTATTGGACTGTGTTAAAGACATGAACAAATAGACATCCAAATGGTTAAATTCGTATTTCTTTGTCATTGGCAACAGAATTACAAGTCGGTTAAACTAATTAGCAACATTTTCATCAGCTCAGGCCCACACAGTCCTGGTCAAACCCTTAGTCTAAACTGAGCCCACCTCTGTAGCCACTGTTGCCTCGCTGCCACAATGCTCTGATATAGACAACCACTAACTGCTTTAGCACCAAAATCATTAGGAACTGTGGGGTTTAGCACTATTTTGATCTAGAAAAAAGGGATAAAGTTGACCAGAGGCAGTGTCAGGTTATACTCACGTGTATATCGCTGGATGAACTGTGTATTGGGTGCTATCACACTGTACCATGCTGAACCTCGTTTATTTCCCCTCTCTAGTCCCACACTGGCCTGCACTCACATTGCTGCAGGCCCAGCCAGGCCTGGGCACAAATACAATTTTGCACCATAAAATGAAGCACAGTTTCTATGCACCCTCTCAGAGTCTGCAGAATGAAGACATACACAGACAGTGGCTGTGTCCGAAATCACTCCCTATTCACTGCATAGTGAATACGCCATTTTGTAGTGTCCGAATTCTGAGTTAGCATTGTTATTCACTATAACGTGCACTCATTCTATCCCACAATGCATTGTGAAAAGAACAACTGATGGTCACTAGCATAGCACTATTTACCATCATGCATTGCAGTTGCTGTTCTCAAACATGGTGAGCGAGAGGAGCACATATCAAAACTTTTTTAAGCTTTTTTGTGTATTTGGGTTTTTTTTGTGTGAAAATATGTTTATATTTAATATCAGTATTCAATGAAATTCTACCGTTAATTTAGGTCTTCCGCTGTTGTCATCAAAATCTACGAGATGTTGTTGCTAAATATTTTAACTGTGAAACAGCGATGACGTCATTGCCCGCAGCTAAAGTAGCATCTGAAATCATTTTTGTGTTTTGCAGTTGAGTCCACTATAAAGTCCACTATATGCTGCTTACTATATCATGGATAGGGAGTGGGGAATGAGTGCATGGTTTCAGACATATAATAGTAACTTTACTCAACATTTGAGTCATTTTGGTCATGTTAGGTTCTTGTCAAGAAGAATGGTTGTATCAAAAATACACTACATAGGAGAAAGTATTCAGCCGCCTGAATGTTACATCAACAGGGACTGTAATGACATAGCATTCAAACACTTTAATATGGAGTAGGGCTGGGCAATTAACAGAAAATTAGATTAAATCACATTATGTCTGCTGCAATTTTAAAATCGCAAAAGGTGCAATATTTCTTGGACTTGAAATTTGTGTCAAAATACCAGTTTTAAAGTTTTTGAAGCAGATGTTATGCATGACATATACAATCATTCAGATGCTATTTTCTTGGAATAGTTTATAAAAAATCCTACCTTCTTCATTTTTGTATTTTTTTCCTTATTGAATATAAGAATGAAAAAAAAAACATTCAATGCAACAATTCACATATAATTTGCAATACGAGTCAAAATCATCAGAATTAGACACTTCTAAAGAATTGTTCAGCCCTTGTTTAAGAATAAAAGAAAGTTAAGGAATAATTGCTTATCAGATCGCAATTGCAATATTGGGGATAAAAATTGCAATTAGATTGTTTTCCAAAATCGTTCAGCCCTAATATGGAGTCATCCCTTTTACAGCTCTAACAGCCTCCACTCTTCTTGGAAGGCTTTTGACAAGATTGTGGGGTGTTTCTGTGGGAATGTGTGTCCATTCATTCTGTAGAGCATTTATGAGGTCAGGGCTCTGTGTAGGCCAGTCAAGTTCTTCCACACTGAACTCGTCAAACCATGTCTTTCTAGTCCTTCTTTGTGCTCTGGGGCACAGTCATGTTGGAATAGAAAAGGGCCTTCCCCAGATTGTTGCCACACAGCCTAGCATTGTCCAGAATAAGATTGGCCTTCACTGGAGATAAGGGGCAATTTAGTGTTTACATTAACGTCAGTGGGTTCAGAACTCTTCAGCTATGGCATCAGCAGAGACTTAGAGACTTTTACCCATAAGCCTTAGCAGCAGCAGTTGATTTTACCTGATCTTCTGCTTTATGGCGGAGTTGCTGTTGTTCCTGAACTCTTCCACTTTCTAATAATAGCACTTACAGCTGACTGTGGAATATCCAGCAGGAATGAAATTTCACCATCCGTCTTATTGCAAAGGTGGTATCATCACAGTGCCACCATTAAAGTCTCTGAGCTCTTCAGAACGACTCATTTAGGATCACAGATGTTTGAGAATGGAGACTGCATGGCTAGGTCGTGGTTTTACACACCTGTGGGTCTGATTGGAACGCTGGAATTCAATCATTTACATGGGTGGCTAAATACTTTTGTCCATAGAGTGTATACTACATATGTTTTACACCATGTTTGAGCCCACCTCTACCTGTACCAGGGTCAAAGAAATGAACAGTGCTTGGGTTGGGTGCAGCATGGAGCTTTCACACTGGTCAAATAAACTGGACTTTAGGGCTCAAGCCAGCTCGGTCATGTTACAGATCCCCTAGCGTGAGTGCATCCTAATGTGAAACAGACCAGCAGGAGGGAGAGGAGGGGGGAGAAGTCATGCTCTGGCATGGGACTAAACAAACCTGTCCTGCGTGAAAACGGCCTCAGTGTTGATGTTTCATCCTGGTTGTGATGTTCTACCTCTGGTATAGACCAGTCATGAGGGTGACACACCTGAGAACATCACAGAGAGCAGCAGCATCTCCTAAACTAACTGTGTTTTTGTGTGTTTTTTGTGTGTGTTCACATGAAACAGAAGCAGCAGATGGAGACTATTTTTACTCCTCTGATCAGACACACTCTCAGATATCTCAGCACAGTAGATCTCAGTGTTTGGACGTCATGTGGTTTTAATGTGAGTCTGTCTCAGCTCCACATGTTTCAGTGTGAGGGCTGATCAGCAGTCAGGTAGCTTTAATTTTAAAATCTGCAGGAAATTGATAGTGTTTGGTTGTTACCTACCTTTGAACCCTGTCCTCTGTGGTCTCCATGAAACGTCCATGTCACACTTTGGTCTGAGTGTAATATGGATCAAGGACTAGAGGAGGGTTTTGACCCTGTGTAAACCAGCTCTTGACAGCCTTTAATGGAGTTTAAGATTCCTATGAATATCTACAAAGAAACAGGAAATCATCTCTGTGCAGTTACATCCATGCAGAGCTCTTTTGCAGACTCTTCTTCTTCTGAGGATTGGCTCTAATATTTGACAAACTAAAGACCCTCTTCTTCTTCTGTGGTGTCTCTGTGTGCAGCTGCCCATCGTGGCTTCTTCTATGGTGTCTCTGTACTTCCTGGAGCTGACAGACGTGGTGCAGCCGGCTCAGGTTGGTTTCCGCTGCCACGACAGAGAGCTCAGCATGCCGTACATAGACGGAGGAGACGAGCTCATCCCTCTGCTGATGCTGCTGAGCCTTGCCTTCGCTGGACCAGCCGCCTCGGTAATACGCCAGTGACGAGTAGTTGATTATAAAGGAGATGGGTCTGACATCTGAAGGATCTACCGCAAACTGTTAGAGGGTACAAGGGCTGTCATCTTACCAGAATCTTAAAGTTTGATACAGTTCTAGAGGAGACCTAGGGTCACGAAGATGCCCTTTAATTTAGTCCATTTTAACATGGACATTAAATTTAAAATATGAGACCAAGACTTCTTGGGCGAGAGGGGGTTAAATTAGACATGAATTGAAGCTAGTTGTAGTTTTAGTTAGGACTTCTCCTTATTATTATTACATTGATGATGACGAAGAGTAGCACATCAGTTGTGGTCTTGACCGGTCTTAAAGGAAAATCCCAAGTCCAGCCAGTCCAAGAATGAGACATGCCCGAGTAAAAATGCTCAAGAGTGAAAGAGTGGAAATGACTAAAAGTGTGACCAAAACTAAAATGTATTAAAATCTAAAGACTAACACTGCCTAGGTCGTCACAGTCAGAAAGGTAACGGTCTAAGGTCTAAGGGTGCATTTGTTTTTTGTGCTAGATCATGGTGGTTGAAGGTCTGGTGTACTGCCTCCAGTCCAGACTGAAGCTCCGCAGAGCAGAAGGAAGCATCAACGCCGGAGGCTGCAACTTTAACTCCTTCCTGAGGAGGACGGTCCGTTTCGTAGGTAAGACTGTGACACACCTGTACCAGCTCACCTGCCTGTCTCTGACCATTCTTTATCTCTAGTGTTCTCATACACACCTGTCTATCCTTCACTGGTCTATATCTCTTGTTTTCTCATACACACCTGTCTATCCCTCACCTGCCTGTATCTCTGGTTTTCCCATAGACACCTGTCTATCTCTCACCTGTCTGTATCTCTTGTTTTCTCATATACACCTGTCTGTCTTTCACCTGTCTGTATCTCTTGTTTTCTCATATACACCTGTCTATCTCTCACCTGTCTGTATCTCTTGTTTTCTCATATACACCTGTCTGTCTTTCACCTGTCTGTATCTCTTGTTTTCTCATATACACCTGTTTATCTCTCACCTGTCTGTATCTCTTGTTTTCTCATATACACCTGTCTATCTCTCACCTGTCTATATCTCTGGTTTTCTCATAAACACCTGTCTATCCATCACCTGTCTGCATCTATGGTTTTCTCATAGACCCCTGTCTATCTTTCTCCTGTCTGTATCTCTGGTTTTCTCATAAACACCTGTCTATCCATCACCTGTCTGCATCTATGGTTTTCTCATAGACCCCTGTCTATCTTTCTCCTGTCTGTATCTCTGGTTTTCTCATAAACACCTGTCTATCCATCACCTGTCTGCATCTATGGTTTTCTCATAGACCCCTGTCTATCTTTCTCCTGTCTGTATCTCTGGTTTTCTCATAAACACCTGTCTATCCATCACCTGTCTGCATCTATGGTTTTCTCATAGACCCCTGTCTATCTCTCTACTGTCTGTATCTATGGATTTCTCATATACACCTGTCTATATCTCTGGTTTTCTCATATACACCTGTCTACCTCTCACCTGTCTGTATCTCTGGTTTTCTCATATATTTCTCAGCCATCACAGAAATACACCTGTCTGTCTCTCTACTCAGGTGTGCATGTGTTTGGCCTGTGTGCGACAGCGCTGGTCACTGACATCATCCAGCTGTCGACAGGATACCACGCCCCCTTCTTCCTGACTGTCTGTAAACCGAACTACACGCTGGCTGGAGTGGCGTGTGACAGTAATGCTTACATCACAAAAGACATCTGCTCAGGTCATGACCAGCACGCCATCATGGCGGCCAGGTGAGTCAGGCTTCCTATGTTCTTCATGTTTCTGATTAATAATTGGTCACTGACCTGTTTCTGCTCTCTTTGCCTGCAACAGGAAAACTTTTCCTTCCCAGCATGCAACGCTGTCGGCCTTCGCTGCTGTTTATGTGTCTGTAAGTCTGACTCCACATAGATGCTCATGTGCAGTTTTCTTTAATTACCTGATCTCAGACATCACCAGTCATAAAGCTGATAAAAGACCTTTAATAATTAGCCCATACCAGTCCCATTCATCACACCAATCATATTGATATTGATAATAATAATTTTGATGACATCTAGTCTCTGATTCTGTCTTTCAGATGTATTTTAACTCAACCATCTCCGATAGCACCAAGCTCCTCAAACCCGTCCTGGTGTTTGCATTTGCGATTGCAGCGGCGTTGACGGGTCTAACTCAGATCACACAGCACCGCAGTCACCCTATCGACGTGTACGTGGGCTTCCTCATCGGAGCCTTCATCGCCGCTTACCTGGTGAGAGCTCAAAGACAGGAAAAGCACACCTGTAGTTCACGGCTAACAGTGAATCCATTCTAATAGGAACAAGGTCAGTGGGAGGGGAGATCAGGCAAAAACTGTTGTGGACACCTCTTTATGTTTGTTTCCATGACAACTGCATCAGTATGAACACAGACACTGTAGAAACAGAAGGAGAAAACATGAGTCAACACGTTTCAGCACCACCCACACGTTCAACACAGGCCGGAGTGTTGGAATCTATAAAGATTTAGATATTTGAATCTTTACTTAAAATTTCTGAATCTTTCATCTTTAATCTCTTATGAGAGATTCAGGGAGACTATAAGTAAACAAAAATTAAGAGGATCTGTTAATATTTAGGAGAAAAAACTAGAAATGTCTGAGTTTAAAAACTATAACCAGGTTATAGTTTCAATAGGATTGAGCAACAAGAAAGCACTTCTGATTTTATCCCAGAATCATCACATTATCAATGAAATCTGGACTTAGCAGAGATGCTGTAACCCAGTGTTCATTTCATCGGCTAAAACCAAGATTAAAAATGTAAACCTGCTACCTCTTTTTATGAGGACGACTGGACTTAGACTAGCTCAAAATACTGGTGCTTAAAGTATTAGTAGTGTTTAATTATTTGAGTGCTTTACATTGATATTTGTGGTACAATTTGGTTAAATTATATATATATATATATATATATAGATAGATAGATAGATAGATAGATAGATAGATAGATAGATATATACACACCTTAACTTAAAGTAAAAACTAAGATGTAAAGACTTTCTATTGACTAAAACTGGACAGAATCTTTTGGAGGGTTTGCACCAAACAAGCTAAAGATTAAAAGTGACTAAAATATGACACAAATATTTCAATCCTAAGACTTTTTCACATCAGCCAAGCCAGCCAAGATATAGACCAGCTTTTATTCATTTCTAGACTATTTTAAAACATAAAACCGTTATTTTTTTCTTTCTCCAGGCGTATCATGCTGTTGCCAACTTCAAGTCCTCTGATGACATTCCTGTAGCCCCGCCTCCCCCACCACCAAAGGAGGACCCTCTGCGGGCGCTTACAGAGCGCGGACATGATTCCGTCTACAACAAAGGCCCCGCCTCTGCCTCTGAGAGTAATGATGAGATTGCAGCCGCTCCGGCCCCTCTAGACCGCCTGGAGGGCCTGGGCCCCCTAGGGCCCCTGCAAAGGGAGAAGGACTCCATGGGAAGCCTGAAGAGAGCTAGTGTGGACGTGGAGCTGTTAGCCCCCCGGAGCCCCATGGGAAAAGAGACCATGCTGACCTTTAGCAACACTCTGCCCAGAGCTAGCATAAATGCTAATGGTGTGCTTGGGGCCAACCCAGGGCCTGAGGAATCCCTGCAGCCAGTGCAGCCTGTGCAGCCAGTTCAACCTGTACAGCCAGTGCAGCGGCGTCTGAAGGCGGTGCAGGTTCCTGTGGACCCGATGCGGTCCCAGCAGCTGGTGTCAGAGTGGAAGCAGAAATCGATGGAGATGCGGGGTATGAGCGTCCGTGACGAGGCGGAGCGTGAGGCCAGTGAGGACGGCTCCGAGGTCGGCTCTGTGGGGACGGATGAGGGCGGGTCACAGGGCCATGTCTACCAGCACCCGCTGCAGTCTGGGAGGGCGCCTTCTAGTCGAAACCCCACCCCACCACCAGGAGGCGCCAAAGCTGTGGCCACTCCCAGACCGCCACAGATCCCTGAGGCAGGACCACCACCAGTTTCCCCGAAGAGCGCCTTGACCCGTGCCAAGTGGCTTGCCATCCGAGAGAAGACCACTGGGGAGGGGTCAGCCCGGAGCTCAGCCAATCAGCCGCGCCTCATGCAGGTGATCGCCATGTCCAAGCAGCAGGGACTCCTCCCATCGTCCTCCTCCGGGGATAAATCCTCCGAGACCACCTCCACTTGCTCAGGTTCCTCCACCACTGACTCCCCCCACTATCGCCCCCCCTCTGAACCACGGGAGGGGTCTGGTATTATCACAGTGGATGCTCACGCTCCTCACCATCCTGTTGTCCAAGTCCCAACCCCTCCTCAAGCCCCGCCCCTTGCAGGTAATGGTAATCCTTGGGAATGGGCGGGACCACCCAATGGGGGCGACCCACGAGACACGTATGACCTCAACAGTATGACTCGGGGAGACTCATCTGCACGGGGCAGCAGCTTCAGACCTCACAGATCTGCCTCGCCACGCGCTGCCATCGACCCTGAGCAGGCCCCGCCCCCTTCTCACACCCTGGTGGATGGGGACGCTCAGCGCAGGGAAATGGCCATGAGACGCAAGACAGCGCTGGTCCTTTTGGACCGGGAAATCCGCAACCAGAGTGAGCAGGAGAACTATTACAAGAGTCTGCAGACACGCAGGTACAAGGACTAGTCTCTTACCTTTCAAAATAAAAGCCTTATTTTTAAACTGCTCATTCAAAGCACAGAGGAGGTGTTGACATGCTTCCTATGGCTTCACCTGAAGGACAGGCAGAACTTTAAGTTTCCATCGTGGGGGTCAGACTACAGATCATCTATGGAACATTTTCTTCTTAAAGTAAATATAATAAATGATACACTGCAGACAGCCACTAGAGGGCGACAACACAAAAAACACAGCCAGTGGAGGACAACACACTGAACAAAACCATGGGGCAACAACCCATTGCATAAAATGGAGCCATACACCATTCACAACCACCACAGAGCAAAGAATCCATAGCAAAGAGCCACTAGAGGGCAGCAACACACCACACATAATAACCAGAGGATAAAAATACACAGCTAGTATCACCACAGGGCAGGAATACACAGCTAGAACAACACAGGCTACCACCAAGGGCAACACAGACTGTAATCAGTAACAATTTACAGAATAAAGCCATCAACAGAGGGCAACAATAAACCTCAAATTAGCACCTCAGACAGCAAGCAGATGGTAAAAATAACCCTCACATAAGCACCAGAGGGCAACAACATACCGTAGACAGCCAGTAGATGATGGCAACACACGGCACAGAGATACTAATGGGCAACCATACACCTTAATAACCATCATAGGACAACAGCATACTGCACAGAGATACAAGAGGGCAACAACACACCATTGATGGCCACCGTGGGATGACAATACACCCCACCATGGTATCAATGGGCAAAATCAAAAGCACAGGGCTACCAGTGGGATAGCATACACAGTTAAGATATTGCAATAGGAAACCATACACCGCCAAGGGTTACCAATAGGCAACATTAAACCGCATGAAGGGGTAACCACACACAGCAAGCATAGGCTACATTGGAAGTTCTACAAAACTGTACACAGAGCTGAGCTACCATTGGGCATAAATTTGTTGCAATGATCATAAAACTGCCACATCACACATATGAACAGAGCCATCAGTGGACAACAGTACATGCGCACAGATTCAAAATAGGGCAAGTACACCATGGATTGCAAGAACGCATTGCACTGGAAAGACTTTAAGCAACAAGGCACGGTAATGAGCTGTCAATTGCACACTCTTGCACTGCACAGTTACCAGTTGGCAACCACACACCGCACAGTGCTACCAATGGACAACAAGTCACCACACTGATCTATGTGTTACAAAGTATGACACATATGGGCATCGATACACTATAAATGGGCTATAATTCACCACACATGACCACCAGAGAATGACTCGTGTGTTGATATCCAATCATTACCTCCATCAGACTTCCAACCTCAGTGTGGGGCCAGCCAGCAGGATGAAGGACATTATCCATGGTAACTCATCATGTGACTGAGCAGAGACTCTGAAGCACAAACATCCAACATGCCTGAAAAATGCAGTAAAGCTCCACCCTTTCCACCAAACAACGAATTAGAGACTTTCTGCCACAGGCTCGGCTTCCTCTGACACCCTGTCCTAACAGCATCATAGCTAACAGCTTTATTGTAGCTTCAGAAACTGTGATGCATTACGCAGCGCGGCACACTCACTGTCTGTCTCTGCCCTGTTAATTTCAGGCTCCATTTGTAAATAGTATGACATCTAGCACTTTTATTTTGAATGCAGACAGACAGAAGTGATGATGGATGTGGATATCTTTAATGCACAACTTTCTCCAGTTTCTAAAATGAGTTAACAGCTCTGTTGTCTGGAGAAAGTGAATAAAAATCAACAAAACATTCCTGCCAAGCACTCCTGATGCATAGTCATCCTCCTGTTTCCTCGTTCCTCTATCTCAAGAGAGAGGAAAATAGAAATAAAGCTAAATGGTGTGCATACCGATGCTTCTTGCGTCTGCCATCAGGTTTCTACTGATTTTATCGCTGGAACTTGCCTACATCACGCCCCATTAGGACAGACTGTAAGAGGGTGGAGCCTGAGGTAGCGTTTCTGTGTGGAGAAGGCATGCGGACATAGTGGCGGCCATGTTGGAGCTGACACTGGTTGTATATTTCCTGGATGAGTGTCATTGCCTTTGTTGTGATGGTTTGGTTGCCATAGTGACTCTCAGCATGTTTGTTCGGTGTGCTGCGCTCTGATTGGCTGATGTTGTTTGTCCGTGTGTGTGAGTATAAGTTTGAAAGTGTGTGTGTTTGTGTGTGTGTGTTTATGAAGAATGAACCAACATGAGAAATTTACAAAGATGTTTTAAATATAAAGATGCACACTCTGATTTTATTTCAGGTTCAAAAATCAAGAACAGCTGATCTAAGGGGAGACTTTCAAGATCTTTGTGTTTCATTATTCATCATCTTTATGATTTATCAGCATTTTTATTTATTAAAACCTTCTCATGAGGAATTTTAGTTATTTTAGTTTATGAGAAACATTTCTTGTAGATAACACTGTATTGCCAAAAGTATTTACTCCCCTATCCAAATAATGTAAATCAGGAGTTCCAAACACTTCCATGGCCACAGGTGTATAAAATCAAGCACCTAGGCATGCAGACTGTTTCTACAAACATTTGTGAAAGAATGGCTCGCTCTCAGGAGCTCAGTGAATTCCAGTGTGGTACTGTGATAGGATGCCACCTGTGCAACAAGTCCAGTGATGAAATTTCCTCGCTCCTCGGAAGCAATTGGGAACGATAGCAACTCAGCCACCGAGTGGTAGGCCATGTAAACTGACGGTCAGCGGATGCTGAAGCACATAGTGCACCAAGGTCGCCAACTTTCTGCAAAGTCAACTGCTACAGACCTCCAAACTTCATGTGGCCTTCAAATTAGCTCAAGAACAGTGGTAGAGAGCTTCATGGAATGGGTTTCCATGGCTGAGCAGCTGCATCCAAGCCATACATCACCAAGTGCAATGCAAAGCCTCGGATGCAGTGGTATAAAGCACGCCGCCACTGGACTCTAGAGCAGTGGAGACACGTTCTCTGGAGTGACGAATCACGTGTCTCCATCTAGCAATCTGATGGACGAGTCTGGGTTTGGTGGTTGCCAGGAGAACGGTACTTGTCTGACTGCATTGTGCCAAGTGTAAAGTTTGGTGGAGGGGGGATTATGGTGTGGGGTTGTTTTTCAGGAGCTGGGCTTGGCCCCTTAGTTCCAGTGAAAGGAACTCTGAATGCTTCAGCATACCAAGAGATTCTGGACAATTCCATGCTCCCAACTTTGTGGGAACAGTTTGGGGATGGCCCCTTCCTGTTCCAACATGACTGTGCACCAGTGCACAAATCAAGGTCCATAAAGACATGGATGAGAGAGTTTAGTGTGGATCAACGTGACTGGCCTGCACAGAGTCCTGACCTCAACCCCATAGAAGACCTTTGGGATGAATTAGAGCAGAGACTGAGAGCCAGACCTTCTTGTCCAACATCAGTGTATGATCTCACAAATGCACTTCTGGAAGAATGGTCAAAAATTCCCGTAAACACACTCCTAAACCTTGTGGAAAGCCTTCCCAGAAGAGTTGAAGCTGTTATAGCTGCAAAGGGTGGACCAACATCATAGTAAACCCTATGGATTAAGAATGGGATGTCACTTAAATTCACATGTGAGTCAGGGCAGGTGAGCAAATACTTTTGGCACAATGCGAAAATGCGAACAATTCGGAGGCAAATTTTGTCACCTTCCTATGCACATCAGGAGGAATCATCAAGAATCATCAGAATCATCAAGGTGATTAGTGAAAAAATCAGTCACCTTGATTGCAAATAAATTATGAACACGGTCATCTGGGCCAGCCCACTGGTTCCTGACTGATTATTCAAAAATAAAACAAGGACTACAGGTATTTAAGTTTATGTATGATCAATGGAACAGTTTAAGAGATTCAAAATGATTTATCTTCTCTGTGCAATAAATCTAAATCTGTTTGTTATCATGAAGTCTCTGACCCGAACACTGACATAAAACCAGAGTGTGGTGATGGTGTGAGACTGTGGCTGTTTTAATGAGCTGACGGTGTTTTTGTATGTCTGCATGTGTCTCCTCCATGTCCCATGAAGTTAACTTTCCATCTCATTTCCTCCTGAATGTAAAAACTTGAATTAATCTTGAATCTGTGAATTTGGTGAAACACAAAAAAGAAAAAAAGCTGCTTAAAAAAAGTTTATTGTCAGAAAAAAGACGTGTTTGAGTGAAAGATGGACGCTGCATGCTCTGTTACAGCAAAGTTTAAATTAAATCTGATTCTCCATCATTGATTGGTAAGATCTGGTTTTTAATCACTCTCATTGATAACTATGATCTGTTGTTTATAATGCAGACTTATCTGTGCTAATGGTTCAAACAGATGCAGCTCTGAACCCCAATAGATCTACAGGAGGCTCTCTTGTCTGGTTTTTCTAAAACTTAGATTTTGACTCACCAGGGGAACTTGCAGCTGAATAACCACCCAGGTTGTTTAAAATAGCTTCCCTTTATTTAATTTTTATCTTTCTGTAGAGATTTGGCTGAAGGAATTAAAACAAGCTAACAGATTAACCTTCAGAGTCTCTAATCCTTCAAAATAAGAGCCTTGGATTATCTTCTTTTCTCTCCGTTTTTAATCATTAAAATTTAAGAGTTCGGCTCCCTGGAGTGGAAGAAGAGAGGGGGGGTTAAATGGACCAATTAGTGCTGAGGCATTCACAGTCAGACACACTGTGGGAGATTTCTCCGCCAGCCTCCAGTGAACACTTTACTAAAATCTTTAATTCAGGAGCGCTGGGAGCCCAGTGGTGTCTGTGTACCCCCCTGTGAGGGGCTGCTTTCCTCACAGCAGGTGGCCAGGGTTCAAACCCAGCCTGTGGCTCCTGTCCTGCATGTCATTCTCCCCCTCCCTCCCAGTGTGCCCTCACTTAGACCGCCCAGTTTCAGTGCAGGCACAAAAACTAAAACATGAATTGTTTTGGCAAGCTAAATGTTGTCGATTCTGTGATAAACCGCAGGCCGGCAGCCCTCGGACCCCCGAAATGAATCCATGTTGAGCGCCAGTTATGTTGTGGTGTTGAACTTTCTGGAGATAAACTAGAATAAATGAAGGTGTTTGCATGCACTTTAGTGTCCTGGTTAAGAGTCATAACCCAGTTCTGATCATGTCAAGGATCCTGTGTTTACATGCAGACAGATGAAGCCTATTCATATCCTGTTGGCATGAGGAATGTGAGTATCCTGGTTTCTGATCGTGGCACCTTGTCTGCTCAGGCGTCAGTGATTTTTTATTTTACAACACAAACCATGGTGATTTTGATATCTGAGAAAAATGAGACTACTGTGGATTATTTTGGCCTCAACACTCTTAAACATCAGGATGTAGAAATGTCATCCACCTCATTCCAAAAAAGGGAGAAAATTAGTTCTTGTATTTACATCAAGAACGTGTGCTCAGGGTACTGGAGCCCTAAGCAAAGTTTGATTAGGGGCCTCCCCTCCCGGATCACTGTTACTGATGCAGTCAATGCTATAATCTGCACATATACAGCTAATCTAAACCCCAGCGGAGAAAAATGAGGTAACAGAACTTGAGACTGTGTTCATTTTTTTCAAACCACATTATAGATATTGAGAGAAATTCAAAACATAATGCTGCGAACATTAGTTTAGTTAAACCTGAAGAGATTTGTCTCAGCCTGTCTTTTCTCATGATCATACCTGTGCATTATGGTAGTGACTGTTAGATCCACACTCTGGGCCCACTGGCATGCATGCAGTAAATGGAGCTGTGAACTGGACTGTTGAGATCAGGAAGTCCTCCACTCCTCTGTCTCTGCTGGGATGTAAGAGGTTTTATCTTTCTGCACACAGATGAAGAAAGGCTCCTGTCTCCTCTCTCTTTTCTGGACTGTCTGTCTGCAGAGGGCTGTGTAGGAGCCTCTTAAGGTCCTGAAGTCTGTAGGAGTGGAAATTTGTGAAGGAGATGGGCTTCTTCCTCTTTTTCTGATCCGTCAGTCATTGTTTTGGAGACCCGTCTTATCAGCATGCATCCAAACTAAAAAAATAAAATCAAATTTTTAAATGTACATTTATGTACAAGACATACAGAAATAAACCTGCTGATGTCAAACACCCTGCCTTTTAAAACACATTCCCCTCTTTCTGAAACATCACATTTAAAAGGATTTAGATCAGTGATAGCGCGTGGCTCTGGGGCCACATGTGGCTCTTCTGTCATGATTTGTGGCCCTTTTATGTCTTAATTTTAAATATTATTCCCCCTGAAAACCTTAGAAAAAAAGAAAACTTTGACCTCAGAAATTATCCATTGCAAGTCACATTAATCAGTTGGTTTCCTCCACTTCTACCGTCAGCTTTAATTGTCAGCCTTTATTTTTGTCTGTATATCTCCATTGCCCTCATTTGCAGTTTTTACCTCCCTTTTTTACCCTCCTGATTTTTGCTATTTGAAATTTTTTCTCCCTTTTTGATATTTTTAACCACGTTTCACCCATTACAGCTGCCTTTTTCCAGTAAATGGCACTTTTTTTCTCATATTCACCCATTTTTCCCATCTTTTTGTGTTTTTTTGCCCATTATAGTCACTTCTCACCCATTTTTGCCACTTTTCCCCACTTCAACAATTTGGCCCTTTGGTTGAGCAGAGTTGAGTATTACCAATTTAGATCTACAAACACAATACAGAAAGCTAATTCATTTATTTTACACCCTTTTTACTTTTACCATAAACCCTATTACAGTAACAGTCAGCTTATTTAATATATGAAGCATTTAATTTACAGCTCTTTAATGATCAGTTTTAACATGAAATCACCTCCCATAGTCAGATATTACACATAGACGACTGACTTAATACAAAAATAAACATAAAAATAACAGGCTACAGATCTACAGTCACATCGCTACTCTACAACTATGTTAATCTGGATAAATTCATTAAAACGTGTCTTACCTATGATCGTATTTATCTGTCCCTGCAGTCTGCAGAGGCTGTCTGTGTGCATGGGGGGCATGAAGATGAGTATGCTAATTTTTATCCACTTTATGTCCCTTCTCCCGGTCCGTACAAAAACAATTAGACCATACACAGCTCGGCTTCCCGCTAAGAAGATACAAAACTGTGTAGGGGGTAATTTGGTAACAGAAACTTCAGAAAAACACGAGTTTAACGGGACTCTAGTTGGTGTTTAGCATGCCTGTTACACTGCTGAGGCGCAGAGACGCTGTTAGACTGTTGTGTGGTGCATTCAAGAACATTACGTAAATATTCGTTTTAATGAACAGACATGAGAAACAGCCTAAAACAGCGTTAAACGAATCCCCCGGTGTGAAACATCGACTTAAACTATTTAAGCTGCGAAGTGAGGCTCTGTTTCTTCCTAACCTTAACTCAGTACCTCATTCCCCTTCACATCCTGGCTGATCTCACTATAGTTTACGTCTGATCCACTTGTGAACTTTCACTTCCTCGCTCCTTATGTTTTAAATGTTATATATACGAGGCGATTTCAAATTATTTTAATTAGTGAGAACGTTTAGCAGAGACTCAAAGACAGACATAAGCTATCCCGCAATACACTTCATTCACTAAATAACTGTCCTAGCACAGTGTCCCAGTTTCTTTCTAAATTCTCCAGGTAGAAAAAAACAGGTTTCTCAAGACTGGGATACTGTTTCTGAAAATGTGTACATGCACAGTTAGAAACTAGGATACTCAAAAAAAAAAAAAAAAAAAAACTAGTCAGAAACTGAGCCAATCAAGTCCAGCTTCAATCATGTTTTATATAGCATGGATTACAGCCCATTTTGACCTGAAACGCTCTAAATGACCAGAAAACCTGAACCCATCTGTCTTCTTTGAGGGTGATTCCAACACTCTCTGGAGGATAACCCCACTACCAAGTACCTTTAAAACTCTAAACTGTCCTTTAAGTTTCTGTGAAGATAAAAACACATCAAACCTCCTACCTGGCAGCCTGACAGGTGTGTGAGATCACCTGGATTAAGGTACCAGACGCATAAGCCTGGACCACATGGGAAGGTTGTGATTGGACAGCGTCGGTCCAGCCCGTGCCGCTCGAACACCCTCTACACCTCCAGCCTCATTATGCAGTTTCCATGGCAACAGTGTGGATGGCTGATGTTGAGATAAGTGCTCCCACACACATACACCTCTCTGTTCTTTGTTTCTTGGAGGACATCCAGGAGCCAGCCTGTTACCATGGCAACAGCAACCAGGAATCTGCAAGTGCGTGTGTGTTTTCGTGATTGCCAGCTTTTATTTTGAAGGAGCCAGATCACAGCTCAGTTTGAAGGAGACCATGTGATTGGTTGAGCACAGACAGACAGATGGACAGACAGAGGGCGCCCCCTGCAGGCAACAGAGAGGATTACACCAGCACGCTGCAGTTATTGAAGGCTATCACTAATAAATAGAATCATATAATAAGGTCAAAGCATGTTAAATGCTCCTTTGAAGGAAACAAACTACACTACCCACAATCCTTGAGTGCCGAGACCAACTCTGATCATGGAAATGTTTATCACCCATGCAAATTTCATGACAACTTCACATACAATAAAAAATACTATAAATCCACAAATTATAATATATAATTATAAAGAATATAAGCACTATAATGAATATAAATATAGACAGGAGGTCTGATTACACTTAGATAGAAGAGGAAACTATGGTCAGTCTGGTTTTAATCTTTTTTATTAGTAGAGGATTAAAGAAATCACAGTGGGTTGTGGAGTGTGGAGTTCCTCTCAGGGGTGCAAGGGTATTTGTCCCAGACTGTGAGGGTTATCGGGGCGTGGTTCGGTGCATTTAGTCCAACAACAAATCCGTCTGAATTCGTTCTCCAGTCTCTGGTCTGAATGGAGACAAAGGCAATCACAGATGACAGAGTTACCCACCATCTAGGTGGCAGTAACACTCAGGGTAGTTTGCTTATCGCTTTTAAACAGGCAACAAAGAAGAGGAAGAGCCTGGCATAATAAAACACCCAAAGAAGAAAAGTTAAGAGGAGAGGTGACCAACATTTGATGCTTCAACAACTCAGCTCAGGTTAGGTATGGCAGATACTTCAATTTTGGTCCTGGACTGCTCTGGCCTCCCGATAGCCATCCTCCAGGGTCATGCCCCATCTCTTCAGGTATCCTCCCAAGCATGAGGTCACCCCCAGCATCTGGAGCAGCTCACTGGGTCCTGGGCATCCAGTATGATGAGCTGGATCAGGCCAGTAAAAGCTCAGCTTAGCCAGCGTCCAGGCTTCACGAGAGTAGACCAAGAGGAAAAGAACCCATCACCCCCTGTGAGAGTCCAAGTCTGCTGCTGATCAGCCTCACAGTCAGTGGATCAATGCGATACTCTGCAAAGGTAGGTGAACTGGTCTACAACTTCCACGCGCTCAGCATTAAAAGATTCAGGTTTAAATGGCAGCATCCAAGGTGTCCCAAAATACCTGGATCTTTGTTTTGGTCCAGGAGATGTTGCAGCCTCCTCCTCTCTCGGCAAGTTAAAAACAACTCAAGACCTAAAATGACCATTATGTGGAGTCTTCTTTAATCCAATCAGGTTAGGCTTGGATTCACACATACAGTACCTATAAAAAAGTACTGACCCTCATTGATGTTTAACCCTTTTAATGGTTTTATAAATCAAACATAGTCAATATAATTTAGCTTTTTCTAACAAAAAAAGACAAAAAAAAACTTTAATGTCAAAGTGAAAACAGATTTCTACAGAGTAATGTTGATTAAATAAAAATCTGTAATGTTAGATTGCATAAATAATCACTCCCTTTAAAGTGACTGACCTAGGTCCAGACACCTGGTGCTAGTAGTCTCACAATCAGTGAAATGGGGATCACCTGAGTGCAGTGAATGTGTCTCAGTGATTGTAGTATAAAGACACCTATGTCTGGAAGGTCCAGTCACCGGTTAATCAGTATTCCTGGCTACCATTACAGCATGAAGACAAAGGAACACTCAAAACAACATAGAGAAAAGGTTATTAAAAAGTCTAAGTCAGGGGATGGAAACAAAAATATTTCCAAGGCTCTGAACATCCCCCAGAGTTCAGTTAAATCCATCATGAAGAAATGAAGGACTATGCCACAAACTGAGTGAGCATGCAAGAAGGAGAAAAGTGAGAGAGGCCACCAAGACACCTATGACTACTCTGAAGGAGCTCCAAGCTTCAGCAGCTGAGCTGGGAGAGACTCTGCAGACAACAAACACTGCACGTCACCACAGACACACCATCCCCACTGTAGAGAGCAGTGGTGGCAGCATCACGCTGTGGGGATGCTTCTCAGGAATGCAGGAAAATAGAGGAGGGCAATCTCATTCAGTCTGCAAGAGAACTTTGGCTCAGGAGAAGATTTATTTTCCAGTAATACAATGAGCCAAAGCATCCAGAGAAAGCTACACAGAAATGGTTTAAAGACAACAAGGGGAATGTTCTAGAGTGGCCGAGTCAAAGCCCAGACCTCAATCCTATAGGCCAGTGGTTCTCAAATGGTGTGGCAAGGCACACTAGTGCGCCCTATGGCAGGTCTAGGTGTGCCTTGGGAATTTGTACAACCATACATTATTACTACAACTTATGGCAAGTACTGTAACCAGACCTTCACACAGATCTGGCTGGGCCCCATCACTCTAATCTTCTTTTTACCACGTTTTTGCTACTTTTAACCAATTTTTGCCACATTATGCCCATTTTCACCCATTTTTTCCCTTTGTTTTGCCACTTTTTTGCCCTATTTGCCATACTTTTCATCGCTTTTAACCTATTCTTACTGACTTTTTTTGCCACTGGTCACCCATTGTTGCAACCTTTTTGACATTTTCACTAGTTTTTGCTACTTTTAACCCATTTTCTGACCATTTTTTGCTAAATTTTTCAGCACTTTTAATCCCTTTTTACCACCTTTTTGCAACTTTGAACCCATTATTGCAAGATTGTTCCAATTTCGCCAATTTTCTTCTTTGTTTGGCCACTTTTTTTTCCCTTTTTTGCCACATTTTTTCATCACTTTTAAGCCATTTTTATCACCTTTGCCAAGTCTTTTTACCTTATTGACACTTTCAACACATTTTTGCAACTGTTTCCCCATTGTTTAGCCACTTTTTGCCAATTTTTTACTTTGTTTCACCTCTTTTTGCCCAATTTTGCCATGCTTTTGCATCACTTTTAACAATTTGAATATGGTGTGCCTTGAGATTTTGGCTCAACCTTAGGCGTGTCTAGGGTGAATAAAGTTTGAAAATCACTGCTCTAGAGGATAATGAGCTGGATTTGAAAAGGGCTGTTCAAGCCTGATCCCTATAGATCCTGAGCAGTTTAAAAACATGCAGGGGGTGAATACTTTTATAAGCACTGTAGATCAGTCTGCAGCTGCCCAAAACTTAAACTGAGGATATTTCATCTCTAATTTTATTTCATTTTAGTTATTTTTGTGAGCACATAATAGTTTTATATGTTTTTTTCTTTAAAACCTTGTTCTTAGTTTAGTTTTAGTAAACTAAAAGGATTTTACTTCACTTTTTCCATCAAATGCTAGGACATCTGTTTATCAGTGCTTCAGCAAAAAAGTCTTTTATTTTAAAATGTGAAAGATAACAGGATGTCTGAGAAGTTAAAGACCATGAAATGTGTTTTTCCTTTCTTGTTCTTCGTAAAATACTTTTAAAAAAAATCATTTTCAAGAACGTCCTCATAATAAAACTAATTTCCTTTGTACAAGATCTGTTCTTTATGAATATATCTTATTTTTTTTATTCTTTATGAAATTTTTCATTTTTGTTCTATACAAACTATTTTTCTGTGTTAACTCTTTCATCTTCAGTGTAAATCATGAAAACAATCCTAATCAGCTGATCCAGAGAAACAAATCTTCATCAGTCCACAGGTCAATCTCTGCTCCTCTACATTTCTGCTCTATATGAATCAGTGTTACACAGCAGCTCAAAGCTGACTGGCCAAGGAAGGACCAATCAGGAGCAGTCTTCTTTGGAGTGTCCAGTTGAAACATTTTAATCTGAAGCTGAAGCAGAAAATCAGAGAAACATGGTGGGAGAGAGAGAGATCCTGCTGGTCATCACTCATCCTCCTGATTGGCGAACACGCCGGCCTCCCAACGCAGCGCCCGCTTGTTTTTATGACGAGTGACACGGGTCGACTCGACCACCTGGAGACAGAGAGAAAGGTGAAAATCTGGTAATCTGTGTGGTTTACAGTCATGTCACGTGTTAAGTCAGGTCATACCTCGTTGTTGACGTCGTCAACGGGCTGGATTCCTGCGTACTGAAACGATAAAATAAAACATCTGTTGGTCATAGCTTCACACCACAGCTGTTTTTTAAAAGGAACCCTGCATGTTCAGACACGTTCATCTTGTTGGATCAATATTTGTATCTCTCCTATGATTTTGAACTAAAAAACTCTCTAGATATCTGCATTTTGAGTAATTTTAGTTTATAAATTCACCAGGACGCCGCTATGTTTCTGTCCTCAGTGGTAGTGTGACGTCACAGTTCTGGCGGTCAGTGTTACGGCTACATGTCAGAAACGCTGCACGTCTCAAGCAAAAATTTTAAAATTTAAGGTCTCTTCAATTTTTTATTTGCACCATGAGTGGTTATTGGCCAAAGTAGACAAGAAAAGGATGAATACGAGCCATATTTACCTTGTTGTAGCAAATGTGTTCGTCCACATCTGCAGAATATGTTTGAAATCAGTTTCTTGATGAACCAGATGAAGGCCACAAGCTAAACTGCGTCCATTTAATAAAGTTGTTTCCCAAACTTCCACTATTTATGAAGCTGTTTCCACATGGTTCAGGTGAAGATAAACCTAGTACTAGAACTTTTCTGGCTTGCGCTTTTCAAAGTAAAAGTCAACTTGAACAGTTCTTTGGAGAAACTCCCTTTGTATGTACATAATGCTTTTATTTTGAAAAGCTCTAGGCAGGCTTCCATTAAGGTCGGTGGCCATTTACGAATTTGCCTACTTTACTCGCAGTGCGTACTGATTTGCCCAAAATGTAGTATGCAGTATGCGAACAAATGCAAAAGTTGCAGTATGCCAAAAATACCCGGATGACGTACTGATTCGGGAAAATTTCACAGTATGCAGTCTCCTTTGCCTACTGTTACCCACAATGCAACGCATCGGGTCAGAGTTCGTAATGGCAGAGAGCAGCAAAACTTTCACCGGCTGACGGTTACATAAAGTGCCATTACCTTTTATCTTTACCTTTTGAATGTACTATAGCAAAATAAGTTGTAATAAGGTCATGGTTGATTTTGTTTTGCCGTTACGGCTCGTAACGGTCTGAAAGGTGCTGTCAAGTGTGTCCTTTCGCTGCACTATACATGCTAAGCGAAAACAATGGCTATAAAAATCCCTAAAAATCCAGTAATAACACTTCCCAGATTTTTTCTGTACGTAAATGGATGGAAAACACTGTAGCATCATTTAAAATTGACCAGGGTATGACATACTTCTGTATGCCGTAAACCAGCTAAACCAGGCCAAGCATACGACACAATAACGTCTGACTGGCAGTCATACTGCATACTAGTGGTGGGAGTATCGATACTAAAGTATCGATATATTGATATTTACCAAGTACTCTTTTGGTATCGATCCCTTTAGCAAAGTATCGATGCCAAATGTGTACTATAAAATACGTCTCACCACCGCTTCTCTGCCGAGTGCCTCCCTGCCTCTCTCTTCCAGACTGTTTTGGCTTTACTGTCAGTCCGTGTCACGTGAATTTGGAGACCAATCAAACATGCCTTACCTGCCTGTCATGTGGCTTTAAGGACCAATCGGATATGTCGATCCTGCCGTACCATGTGACTTTGAGGACCAATCATTAATGAGTAACAGATTTCAGCAACTCCACTCGCTCGCATATGAGTCATTATATTGTCTGTGATGTGAACCTGGCTGTTTTTCTCACTCAGTGTGGTCCCTAAGTAAATTTCAAAATTATAAGAAAACATAAAAAAAATACTGAGACCACATGCCAATACCATAAAGGTATAAAGACAAAATTGTAGAAACATAAGATAAATATTTCTTTGAAAATCTATGATGACTTGTAGTTCTTACATTTTTGTTTTAAATTAGCGGGTCTAGAAGGCTAATACAGCCCTTCAATCTGAATTTAAAAAAGAAAAGAAATTGGTTATGTTGTGGATATTTCAATTCTATATACAAGTTTGTACTATGATTATAGTTTATTTTTTTTATTTTTTTTACCTGCTAAACATTTTAATTGAATTTCCCCCCATAAATTCATTTAGGAATGACCTGCACACGCCTTTTTAACTGCCTGAAATGTGTAACTATGGAAGTTTGCGAGTCCAATATGTTATTCTTTCTTCAAAAGTATCGGCATCAATATTGATAAAATTACATCAGAAAGTATCGGGATCGTATCAAATTAAAAAACATTGGTATCGCCCATCTCTACTGCATACTACTGTCGAACGCAGTACGCAGTGCACAAAACATACTGCATACTGCATTTGGCAGGAGTATGTAGTAGGCCAATTCAAAAAAGGCAAGTGTATTTTCTGGCAGATCCATTTCCTGGTTGAACCCAGATTCAAACAATGGGAGGAACTCTCATTAATCTGTTTTTCATTTTTGACCACAAATGAAAAAACGAAACAGGAAAACAAGTCGTTTTTCTGTTTTTTTTTCCATGTTGGTCATAAAAACGTAAAAAAACAAATAACATTTTAAAAAGGGGTCCAATTTTTGTATTTTTCAATTCGGTTATTTTGTTTTCTTCATTAAATGAAATACTTGAGGACAAGGAAGTCATGTGACCCATAGGGAAAAGGTGAGCTTTTCAAAATAAAAGCCTCCATGTTATATCATACTGTTAAACACAATGGATGACTCTTGTTTTGACATGGAGGCTTTTACTTTGAAATGCTCATCTTTCCTAGTGGTCACATGACTTCCTTTTTCTCGAGATTTCCATTAAATGAAGAAAACAAAATAATGGAATTGAAACAAACAAGAATTGGATCCCGTTTTTTAAAATGTTATTTGTTTTTCCATTTTTGTGACCAAAATTTTTTTAAAAAATGGAGAAAAAACTAATTTTTCCCATTTTGGTAACAGAAATGGGATAACAAGAGTTTCTCCCATTTTTTAAATCTGGTTTCAACCAGGAAATGGATGTGCCAGAAAATGCACTGACCCATTAAACACTGAATCCAGTCACTTGTAGGGAGTTTTACTGAGGTAAAATGTAGGAGGAATGACAGCGCTTTGACAGCAGGGAGACAAAACTGATATTAAAGCTGTTATGGCAGCAACAGCTGCAAGCAGAAAAACATCTGAAAAACGGTTAATGCATAGGAACGGCGAGGAGCGCTGCGGCACTGTGACGTCACAAATATCTATCCAACAACATGAACTTGTCTGATCATGCAGGGGTCCTTTTAAACATCTCTAACCTTCAGTGATTTTATTCTGAAAGGTCACAGGAGGTTGTTGTTAAAACCTGCTGAGTCACACTTCCTCTGTAAAGGCTGTAATCCTGCTGAGTCAGGCATTGTTCTGACACACCAGAAACCGCTGAGTCATGTTCCCTCTTAACCCTTTATCTTACTGGAGCCCAGAGCTCTCTCGTCTCGTAGGTTCCTGTGGACCCGCCACATATCTCTGAGTTTACCTACAACAGCTCCTCAAATAAGACTTCCTGGTCCCTTTATTCTGACAGGGCGGAGCACAACACTTTCAAAATAAAAGCCTGGATGTATGATGACTTACAGCGCTCTCTTCCAGTTTCAGTTGAACTCGCCTGTCCTCAAAGTCCTGAAGAAGAGTCTCAGTCAGACCTCTGATGGGGTGCGGGGCCTGCCGGAACCCCGCAGGTGAGGAAGTGGAGGGTAATGGGGAGGAAGTGGAGGGCAGAGGTGAGGAAGAGGAGGAGGCGGGGCGAGGTGAGGAGGAGGAAGGGCGAGGGGAGTAGCTCCAGGGCTGAGCGGTGATAAACGGCAGACGGGCCAGGGGACGGGGAGACGAAGAGGACCAAGAGACGTTTTTATCTGAAACACAAAAACATGAGTGACATCACGATGGCATCAGAGACATCAGCTGATCCTGTTTTTAAAGCTCTGTGACCCCGTTTATAGACCACATTAGCATCTGTTTGGGTAATTCTTGATTATTTGTGCCAAAAGACCTAAATGCATTCTAAAGCAGGTTTGATATCGAGAGCTCAGACTGCAGAGATAGTCTCGGATCTCTTCACCCAGACTGGACTGGTGTAGACCAGTAGTTCTTAACTGGTGGGTCAGGACCCAAAAGTGGCTAGCCCAGTCTAGGAAGACTTGTGTAGAGTCAAGGTGGTGATTTTGGCACACATTAAAGACCGCCCTGATGTAATGGTTTTGTTTACACCCATCCATCTATCCATCCATTTTCTATACCGCTTATTCCATTTCGGGTCGCGGAAGCCTATCTCAGCTGTCATCGGGCAAGAGGCGGGGCACACCCTGGACTGGTTGCCAGTCAATTATGTATAGTATATTAAATCCAGGTGTTAGCAAACTTTTCAGCCTCTGACCGCCAAACTAACGGTCCCATAGGCCGGGGCCCCCACTATAGCGGTGGTTAAAATGAAAGATTGTTCATGAAATGTCCTGTAAAAATGTACATTTTCAGGAGTTTTTAATGGTATTTTTTATATATTTATGGATAAAATATACCAATTTAAACCATTTTAACCCTCAGATATTTCTGACCATTGTGTCTCTTTTGGACGTATTATCTTAAAAAGCTTGAAAAACATCAACTCTGTGGTGCACAGTCAAGCTCTAAACATCCTTTTCTTCAGGACAACCTGGGCGTTAAAAACATGTGTGCTGCAGTAATGTCACTGGAATTTAAAAATAAGTTAGAAGACTTGTTCTTCCATCACTTGGAGACCAAAAAAGTGAAAAAAAAAAAAATCACTCTGTGACAAAAAGTCTTCAAAATATTCCAAAAAGTCCCTGCATTTTTGTGAATTACAGCCATTATTTAACCCTATAGAACCCGTTGTAGCACCAGTGCTACTGTTAGAATATTCATTTTTGATTGGCAGTAGATTTGAAACCAGATAAGATAGATTGATAATTCTTTTTGCATATAAAATCTGGGGAGTTACACTAACATTTCACACATTCATCATGTTTCAGAGCACTTTTTCGTTGCAGTGGTGGGTTTGTAAAAATAAAGTGCAGTCGCTGGTTTGCTTCCCCATCAGGGCCAGGGCTTTTCTGTGCGGAGTCTGCATGTTCTCCTCTGCACTCATGGCTTCTTTCTCTCTTGTGGCTTCCTCCCACCACCAAAAACATGCTCATTAGGGTAACTGGTGACTCTAAATTGCCTGTAGGTGTGAATGTGACCGTGCCTGGTTGTCTGTCTCTATATGTCAGCCCTGCGATTGACTGGCGACCAGTCCAGGGTGTACCCCACCTCTTGACCGATGACAGCTGAGATCGACACAAAAAAACTGAAAAAATAGTAAAGCACATTATTATTTCTTGATTAATATGTCAAATTAAAGTTATTTACTTGCATTCTTGACCAGAAAAATGAGTTTTAGTGGTTGAATGTTATGCTCGATTCATTTCTGACTTCTCAGAGAAGCCAAGTGAGCTGGCTCAAATTTGGCTGAATTCAGTTTGAAATTCCTCATTCCTGTTCAAAATGGTAAAACGTGGAGAGCTGACTGAAAATGAAAGAGTCCGCATTAAAGCACTTCATGATGCTGGATGGTCTCTGAGACAAATATGACAGGTAGTCTAATACATTTGTTAAGCACTGTAAGTCATTACATATTAAGAAAACTTGGGAAATAAGGGTTGTATTAATGTAACGCAAATAAAAATACTCTCCAAAATTGCAGTAAAGTATGTAAAAATGCAAGAATATGTCCTGGAGGACTTGCACAATGGTAGATTTTAAAGGGTTAAAGCAGTCCCTGTCTGCAGAGACTCTGAAGGACACATCACAGCCTCTCTGTGTCTCTTTCTCTCTATTATGACTCATTCAGCCTCTCCTCTTCAGTTTATAAGTGTGATAGGAAAGTATGTGTACCTTTTTTTTCATGGAATGTGAAACCTTTTATCATGTCTTGTGTGCCATAAAAAGTACTTCTAGGTGTTTCCTCTTGGGGATGTTTCGGGGCAATCAAGTGTGATAAACAAAAGGATCTTTGATCTGAGGGTTTCTAGCCCAGGAGGGGTTAAGCGTGGAGATACGTGGTTGCCCAGTAAGGGTTAAGGCGGGGAACAGGTTTTATTATGGCCCATTTTATGATCTGTGTGTAACCTGAATTTTAGGCATGCAAGTAAGTGTTGTAACCTGGACTAAAGGTTCGGGGCACATTCTGCCATGGCCATTCTGTGGTCGTGGTTGGTGTGTCCACCTGCAGTTGTGAATAAAATCCAGAAAGTTTTCTCCTGCTGATGGTTGTCGGTGTCTTAATTTTCCTGTCTTTTTAGATATTCCCACCACAATATATCTGCCAATATACAAACAGCCAATATGGTGGCAGGCTAATCCACTAGCTGCAGGAATGATTGAAAAATGGATTATAAATGGATTAAAAGACTTTCAATATTAGAGTTACTGGAGTGGATTTCATCTTTAAAGACCCTGGAGAGTCAGCCAAGTTCCAGGTTCACTAGAAAAATAAGTTGCTATGATTTTTAGTTCAGAAGTCATTTAACTTTGAATAAAATGTGTCCCTTCTTATGGTATACAACAACGCCCATCTAAGAGGGTGATATACCCTTGACCTGGCTGTTCCCTCATGGCTAGTTCAGCCCTGCTCATCTTTTTAGTGTCAGCAGACTCAGTTCTCATGAGTGCAGTCAGCTGCGTTCATATGGAAGTTAAAGAGAGGAACAAATGACCTCTGTGACACGGACGTCCCGGTGGACTCTGTGTTACTGATTCACGCTCTTCTTCTGGACTTTGGTCGCCTCTGTTACTGATTCTCAGCCTGTGTGTGGCTCAGCACAGGTACTAAACACGGCGTTGGGTTTCAGGCCATCATCAAAATGTCTTCGGCTCTCCTTCACCAAGATGTTCTTAAACTTGTTCTATAGAAAGTTTCTCAGAGAACCTCAGTGGGATTCTTAAACTGCTGAAATGTTCTCTACTATGTTCTGATGTTGAAGAATGCCTGGAGGCATGTGCTTGTTTCTCCTCATTAGCATAGCATCATAGTATTTCATGCCCATATAAGGACATGTAAAGGCCAAGCAGTGAAGGCATGCAGGAGCGAGAGGAGAAGAAGCGAGATATCAGTAGAATTAAATCAGTGACTGAGCTGTCACTCAAAAACCCGTTGGCCAATAGGAATACACCCCAAAAAACCATGCCCACTCAAGAAACGCAAACAAAGGATCAGGCAGCACTGATGCAAAACTGAGGAGAGCGCTAAAGTCTGAAACAAGAACTGTAAACAAAAAAAAAAGATGTTCAAAATTTAAAGACTTCTCATTTGTTTGCAATTTTGAAGTTTAACTCTTGATGTGAACTTTTTATTTTTTTGCTTGGATCACAGTTTTTTCTTTCTCAAATGCTTATTTTTGTTTGATACCAAATAAGTTTTGTTTGAACCTTTCTGACACGTTTATTGATAGTGGTGAGTGGCAAAGTTTTAGGGACTTTAGAGATTGTGGAGGCTCCAGAGACTTTTAAATTTGACGTGCTTCCTAGTGTCAGAAATACGAAAGGAGAAAAGATGACAGACAAAATAAAACAATATTCAGTCAGACTGAGGAGACAGTTGATGAGGAAACACTCTAAAATCGATCACTCTGAAAAGATTCATGAAGATAAGAGGAGCAGAATCTCTCCAGGCCAAAGACCATACAGTAACAACAAAGATTTTAGAAGGTTAGTAAATACACGGTACACCACTGTCCACATTATTATGCAAATTGGATTTTAGTGTCATAAAAATTCAATTTTTTGTTTTTCAGTTAAACTCATGGATGGTATTTTGTCTCAGGGCTCTTTGGATCACTGAAATCAATCTCAGACACCTGTGATCATGAGTTTGTCAGGTTAGCCCAGTTAAAGGAAAACTACTTAAGAAGGATGTTCCACATTATTAAGCAGGCCACAGGTTTCAGCAATATAGGAAAGAAAAAGGATCTTTGCTGCTGAAAAGCCTCAAATAGAGCTGGCAGGCCCCTTGAGGGTCCCTGAAGGTGTGAAAATGACCACGATGAAGTATATAGAGTTTCTGACTGACCACTTTCTTCCATGGTACAAAAAGAAGAACCATGACTTCTGTAGCAAAATTATCTTCATGCATGACAATTCATCATCTCATGCTGCAAAGAATCCCTCTGTGTCATTGGCTGCTATGGGCACAAAAGGACAGAAACTCATGGTGTGGCCCCCATCCTCCCCTGACCTCAACCCTACTGAGAACCTTTGGAGCATCCTCAAACTAAAGATCTATGAGGGTGGGAGGCAGTTCACATCAAAACAGCAGCTCTGGGAGGATATTCTGACATCCTGCAAAGAAATTCAAGCACAAATTCTACAAAAACTCACAAGTTCAATGGATGCAAGAATTGTGAAGGTGATATCAAAGAAGAGCTCCTATGTAATGTTTTGAAACTCTTTTGTGCATAATAATGTGGAAATGGGCATTTTGAGTTTGTTATTTTAAAAAAAAGTTATCATTGGGAGGTTCGTTCAATAAAATTGGAATTACACTGGCAGCTGAGTCCAACACGAAGAAGAAACTTCTGCTTGGGACTTCAGGCATGGATTGGACATATAGCGATGCCCATGTCGGCCATCTTGACTGCAGTTGGGTCCCTCTCCTCAGGAGAGGAAGTGGAGAGAGCCAACCAAACCTGGGGGCGGGGCTAACTCCCCACATGACATCACGAGGGGAAAATCTGAGAGCAGCTTGTAAATGAATACCGCACCATGGACTTGGTACTGAGGGCTATTACATCCCTAATCTGCAGTGCTTGTTAAAACCACATGGGGGAGTGCTACCGTATCTCACTTGCCCTCTGCACCATGAAAAACAACACAACTCACCCAGCCACTGGATGATGAGATAGCTACAGTCACAGTCTTTGATGCTTGGCTTATAAAAAGAAAATAGTAGGACAGCTACTGAAGGCCAACAGGCCCAAGCATGGGAAGAAAGACTATGTGATGGGGGGAGGTGGGCCTTTCAAGGTATGTAAGACAAAAATACCAAGTCAAGACCAGAGTAAGTTCAGCACTAAAGATATCCAAGTCAACACCAGCCATCAGCTCAACCAGCCAGCCCTTAATGGCACAGATAGCTTATTGATCATCAGAAACGTGCAGAGATTGTGATGCTTTTGTCGAACATTGTATATGTCAATCATGTGGAGCTCTAGGTCAAGGATCGAGGAGTTGTCAAGACCACCTACCTGTCTTTAAAGGTGGGTAGAACTGACTGGCAGCCATCTTGGTTGCCTGTTCCACCTGAGGAACCGAAGAGCCGATCTGTCGATCTAGTTCCTCCCTGGACTCCCTCAGCTCCTTGAGCTCCTGCTCCCTCCTCAGGGCCTCCTGGATCTCCTTCTCAATGAAATCTGGAGCCCCTTTTCCTCTGGACTGTAGGCCTGTGGACTCCAAGTTCTCCCTCCAGGACCGAGGAGCGGTCGAGGTCATGTCTTTCCGGCGGGTCAGTACTGGAGAGGAGTGGGAGGAGGAGGAGCGGGAGGATGACGATGCCGTTCGATCCCTCGCAGAGATGAAAGATGGCATTGAACTCGTTTGGCTGACGTAGAACTCGGATTCCTCAGGATGTTGATGAGGACAGCAGGGAGACGGGAAGACTTCGGTTTCTTTAGACTCAGACTGAGGTCCTGGTTTGAAGCCCTCTACCTCATCTTGTTGGTCAAACATGCTCTTTATGGACCCTGGCTCTGAGGGAGAGCTGAGACTATACCGACCCTGCTGCTGAGGTTCTTCCTTCCTCTGGTTCTCCTTCTGGATCTCTCGCTGGAAGATGAAGCTGACGCGGTTCTTCTCCCTCGGACTGAGCGGTGTTTCTGGTGTTTGCAGTGAGTGTAAACGTTTGGTTTTGATCTGGATCATCTCTGCTTTGCCGTCTGTCACAGAAATCCCACGAGAGCGGCGGAGGTTCTCCTCACGTTCCTGAACTAACCGGATCTCCCTCTCAATCGGAGTTTCATGGCCGCTTGTGAAACTGTCAGTGACTGTGGTTTCATCGTTGCCGTAGACACCTCCTACTTCTACAGGCAGGTCCTCTAGACCTGAATCCAGATCATCAAAGACACTGCTCTGCCGGCTGAGACTGTCCTCTGTCTGGCATACCGTCACCCTCCCCTGAGGGAAGCTCTCTTCTTCTTCAGTTGGTGTGAACGTCGGAGGATCTCCAGTCACCTCCACACTGTGGAGCTGTGATGGGGAACCCTCAGGGTCTGTCAGCAGAGACTTGTTCAGACGTGTTTTCGAGAATTTGAGCGGGCTAAGGAGTGCTGTCAGTCGGTCCTGCTCGATCTTAAGGAACTGTTGTCGTGCGGCGCTGAAGTTGATCTGCTGCTTGTCGATGGTTCCGGGTTCCGCAGGACTAGGAGGACCTTTTGTAGATGTGGCAGGACTGTAGCTCAAACTAAAACCTTCAGTCAGTCTGTCTGTAGATCTGCCATCATCTACATCCAGTTGATTCTTGAACGTTGAAGTCTTCTTGGGTGCTTGGCTGCGAATGATCTCCTTTCGAAGCTGCCTCTCCTCTTCTTCCCGGACCACCACGATCCCGTTGTTTAGACCCACTTTGTACCGCGAGCCTCTGTTGCTCTCTGAGAACAGGCTCTCTGGTTTTTTGTTGCTGCTGTAGGTCTGGAGTTTGAACCCTTTCTCCTCCCTCAGGGTGGCCAGCGTAGCCTGCCGCTTAGGAGAGACCATCCAGGCTTCATTTAGCTCTGCCTCTGGACTTGTTGGATCATCAACAAAGGAGTAGAAGCCACACTGAGACCCCGAGCTGCTGCTGTGGCTGCTAGGACTGCTGGGACTGCTGGGGCTGCTGGGACGCCACTCCTCACTGAAACCGCCTTCCTGTGAAACTGCCACCTGCCGCGCCTGAATCACCACATCGCCGGACCGTTCACCCTGAGAGGAGACGACCACCGACTGACTACGGGTGATGGAGATGATGTCAGAGCTGAACGCTGGATCGTCCAGGCCAGGGGCAAGGCTCTGGGTGGGGGTGCTGATGGTGCGCAGGTCTGAGGGTTGTAGCAGTGGGGACAGGGGCTTCAGCACCCACCTCCTCGGGACGCTGTCCATGGCTGCAGGGGGCGCTGTGGGGCCGTCAGGGGGCAGAGCTTTGGATGAAGGAAGATGTGGAACAGAGCGTGATGTTTGGGAACTCTGAGGAGTTAGAACATCCTGACGGTCTCCTGCAGAGAGTCGCTGAAACAGCCAGAGGAGACGCCAGTTAGCATGGAGGCAACAGGCTTTTCCAAATGGTTGTACAACTGACAGTGAAGGAGGTTCTCAGCAATGTTTGATTATTAAAAACAACAGACAACAATGCCAAGGATGGGGTCTAGAACTGCTGTATTTGTGGCTGTGGTGTTGGCCGGCCCACAGATTTGGCTGAGGCCCTGAAAAACCCAGAGAATGGACCCTCACCAGTTAGTGTGTTGGATCAGGGCTAGCATCCTGGCTAACTGTTAGTTTACTGAGTTATGGAGCTGAAAAGTTTGTCGAGCTTTTATTGGGTTCTGATGTTCCTGTTCTAATGTTTCCCAATATTTTTCCACTTTTAACCTATTAAACACACTTTTTAACCACTTTTCACCATGTTCCCACTCATATTGTTGCCCTTTCTGCCTTTCCTGGCCCAGTTTTTCCACCTTAATCCAATTAACCCACCTTTTAACCACTTAACACCATTTTTACCATTCTTTATGTTGTCTTTATGTTTTGCCATTTTTACAAGATGTGCAAAAAGCTGCACAACTCTTCAGGTGATCTGCCTCAAAGGTTTTGATTTGGGTTTTGTGACAGCCTTTTATTTCTTTGCAGAAAAAAAAAATCCAAACATTTTTTGTGATTTGCCATTCAGAGAAAGATTTGGTCTTTGCCCATCCAGTTAGAGAGCAGAGGTCTGATCATCAGGAAGGTATTGTTCTTTAATGTGAGGATGTCAGTGGAATTTATCAGCTAATCAATAGTTACTGATCAAACTGTGCAGCACATAAATCAATCATTTATCACAATAGTTAATGATCCATTCTGTTTATATAAGACGAGTGTGTTTTATCAGGTAAAGTCAATCATCACACAGACACCTCCATGTTAAGATCAGCACTCTTTACTATCATTCATAGGCTAATTATAACTATTATTACTGCTACTGCTCATGTATAATGTCATTTAAATCAAGGTTATAAACAGAGAAAGTCTATCCATCACTGACTCTGCCACATCAGCCAATCATGGGACAGACATTAAAGACACTAACTCACACCTACAATCACCAGTTAACATAACAAGCATGTTTTTAGACTGTAGGAGTGGACCTAAGAACCCAGAGAGAACCCACACATGCAGGAGGAGCCCGGTCTGACCGGGACCAGGATCAGGCCAAACACTCTCATTCTATTGGTCTTTAATGAAAACTTAAGCCCATGGGTGAGGACTGCAGGTGTGTTAAAAGCTCTCCTTCAGGCTTAGCTCTGTCTTTCACAGCCTGGTAAAACCTCTGAATGCTGCTGATGCTGCACCGGTCCAGCCCTCAGAACCACAGTCTGCTCAACAAAACCAGCAAAGGACTGAGTCAAGAGGAAATACAGGCATGTTTAAACGCCTGTGCATGGACACATTATATCTCCACAATAAGTAGATTTTTTTAATCTAAAAACTCTGAAAACAATTTCAGAATAATGTTCCTCAGTTTAAAATAGTGAAGACTGAGTCCCTCACCTTCTTCAGTTCATAATATCATCAAAGATTCAGAGAATCTGGACCAGCTTTACTCAACCCTGCTCAACCAAAGAGCCAAGCTGTTGAAAAATACATCTCCAAGAGCCACAATGTAAGTGGTGAAAGGTGGCAATTAAAATAAGTAAAAGGTGTCAAAAGTGGTCAAAAAGCAGCAAACACTGGGAGAAATGTGGGGAGAATGTGGCAAAAATGGGTGGAAGGGGACCAAAAAATAAGTTAAAGCTGGCAAAAAATTGGCAAAAAGTGGCAGAAATCTGAAAAAAGGTGGAAAATGGGTAAAAAAAAAAGTGGCATTTAATTGCAAAAGGCAGCTGAAATGGGAAAGAAGTGGTAAAAATAGTCAAAAAGGGGCAAACACTGGGGGTAAAATGGCAAAAAAGGGTAAGAAATGGTAAAAAAAAAAAAAAGTTACAGGTGGCAAAAATGGTCCAAAAGTGGCAAAAACGTGGAAAAAAATGAGCGAAAAGTGACTAAAAGTGGCAGAAATTTTTAAAAAAAAGGTGGAAAAATGGGAATTAAGAGGAACTTAACTGCAAAATGGCAGCTTAATGGGTGAGAAGGGGCAAAAATAAGCAAAAGGGGGCAAAAGAATGCAAAATTCAGGATAAAAGTGTCAGAAATGGGTGAGAAGGGGCAAAATAAAAACTAATTACAAGTGGTGATTAAAAACAGACAGATTCTGTACTGAAAATGGTCCAAAAGTGGCAAAAATCTGGCAAAAAAAATGAGTGAGAAGTGACTAAAATGGGCAAAAATCAGAAAAAAGATGGGGAAATAGGCAAAACACAACAGACAGTGGCAAAATGGGAAATAGGGGGCATTTAATGGCAAAAGACAGCTTAAATGGGTCAAAAAGACGTGGCAAAAATGGGAATAATGTTTCAAATGAAGACATAAAAAAGCCACAGATCATCACAAAAGAGCCACGTGTGGCTCCAGAGCTGCTCGTTGAGTATCACCACTCTGGAGAAATATCCATGAGCAACGGACAAGGCTGAAGGGGCCCTCAGGGGCCCCTGCATTAAAAACAACATGATTCTATACAGAAATCACTGCATGAGCTCAGGAACATTCCAGAAATCATTGTCTGTCAACACAGTTGGCCGTGACAGTCCAATGACAGTTAAAGCTGGATCATGGAGAGAAGAAGCCATATGTGAACAGGATCCAGAAACACCACCGTCTTCTCTGGACCAAAGCTCATTTAACATGGACTGAGAAAACATGGAAAACTGTTCTGTGGTCAGAGGAAACCACAGACGCTGTGTCCTGTGGACTAAAGAGGAGAGGGAGCATCCAGCTTGTTCTCCTGGCTCAGGTCTAAAGCCTGCATCTCTGATGGTATGGGGTTGCATTAGTGCCTACGGCGTGGGCAGCTCTAACATCTGGAAAGAAACTATCAATGCTGAAAAGTAGAGAGAGCTTTTAGAGCAACATATGCTCCCATCCAGACAACGTCTCTGTCAGGGAAGGCCTTGACTGTTTCAGCAACACAAACCACATACCACATCCATCACAACAGCATGGCTTCACAGATCTCATATTTCTGGGATGTTTTACAGTGATAGTTGCCAGCCTCTCTCCTTGGAGACCCCCTGAGCCCCCTGAACACCCAGACAAATAAAAAAAACATGCACTGCAGTCAGAAATCAACACTGACAGTGACTGTTGAAATTATAAAACCTTAAGATGACAATACAGCGCTCTCCTGAAGTATTCAAGAGAGGAGACCAAGACCCTGAAGGTTCCTGCCCACTATGGTCATGACTCTGGTTTTATTTTAAGTCAAACTCATTTGATGTGTAAATTTTTGTACAGTAAACTTTTAAAATGATCTTTTGTTAGGTGTGAAGCATGTTGGGACGTCCCTCTTTGGTGTCTTCACCCCCCAGGGGTCCGGACCCTCATTCTGGGTAGTGTAGCAGAACATTACGTTAGCATCAGCACGTGTGATAAACCGCCCCGCCTGCAGCCTCTCTCTGCTGTCAGCTGATAACGCCGCTGTTATCTCACTGACACATACATGCAGCACCAGCATCAGGACGAGCTGTTGTTAGCCTGTAGGTGGCGCTCATACCTGCTCACATAAACAGGATTAACTCTGAATTATATAATAGATTTAATTTCTTAATAATTCCTGCTGATAAAGTGTATTTTTTTCTGATGCAGAGAGGCTGAACTGATCAGTAACTAATCAATAATCAACAGAACTATGATGGTAATTAGAAAGATTATTAAATAGTCATTATTTTATAAATAACATTAAAAATGTGAATGAAATAAACGTGGATTTATGAAGAAAGAAGAGTCTGACTCAGCAGGACCTCTGCTGCCCACTGCTCTGCCCTGCAGACGACACCAGTCACTCCATTAGAGAGCCTAATCAATAATAGTGATTAGATGAACAGATCCATAGATTAAATCAATAACAATGGTTTTATATAAATTGATTATCTATTGATCTGACAGTTTAATCAGAGAGCAGAGACCTACCTCACATCAGCTTCCTGTTAGCAGCTCAAACAGAACTGAAGAGACAAAGTTCAACTTCTATCGACAATCAGAGGCTCCGCCCACTCTCTCTCTCTCTCTCTCTCTCTCTCTCTCTCCTGCAGGTGTCTAAAGTCAGACGGTTATCTTTGACCTTCAGCAGAACCAGAAACGCTGTCATGTGATCATGTGATCAGTGCTTGTAAATAAAAAGTGAGTCAAAAACCATAAATTTTAGTTTGGGCTTCATCAGACTAGCACGTGTGTCTTTGACATGGATGAGGACATCTAAGACAGATTCACATGCAGGCTTCCAGCATGTGCTGTCAGATAGCTTCATTCTTCTTCCTCCTATGGAGGATCATGCTAAAAAGTCTTTTTAATATTAACCTGGGTGCAGTCCTGGTGAGGAGGACAATAAGGAAGACGGCACTGAGATGTAGATGGAGGTGAGTCAGTCTGAAAGATACTGGAGGAGAGGAGTGTCTGTGAGTCAGTGATAGGGTGGGTCGGGGTTTGACCCCAGGCGTCTGCAGTCAGATCTGAACCTTTAACCCCAGACAGAAGAGTCCACTTCAAGGTTATAACAGTTTGGGATTTTTCATTAGTTTTCATTTTCATTTAGTTTTTACCTTTTGTTTTGAATTTCAGTTTAGTTTTAATTAGTTTTTACTGCTGTTTTTTAGTTCAGTTTAGTTTTTATTTTGTAAAAATGCTTCGTTTTATATTAGTTTTTATTAGTTTTAGTGTTAGTGTTGTTGCACCTGCCAGGGGTGACAGCCAAACGGGTGCTTCACTTTTCACTGTAATTATTCCATTTTAAAGACCCTGTAAAGTGAAATCCAAAGTTTTTGTCTTAACACTCTAGAAATATCGGAATATGGTTGCTGTAAACATGTGAAAACTCTGAGATCTACATGAGACTGAGTTCTGGATTTAGGCCATTTCATCTCTTTCCTGGCTTGGTTTCATGTGGGCAGGGCCAATATGTGGGCTCACGATGTCATGAGCCCACAGTAGAGAATGACCCCGCCCCTCTAACACTACAATATTGTGCAATATTGTGGAAAGAAAGCAGTCACCTGGAGCAGGGACTTCTGGTTCATTTTGTGCAAAGGAATTCACTCTTGTACTCTTGTACCGTTCTATAAAGTTGATGTTTCATTGCAAAGTTATAGTTCTGCATGTTTGTTTATAGTAAATAGTTTTCCAAGTATGACGCCATGAGTGAGGGGGTTAATGCTGCAGACTACCCGTGTCCTTAGTGGGCGTGGTTTCAGCTCATTCAACAGACACGCCCACACCATCCTGGAGCAGATTTTACTGCATTTTTCATGATTTGAAGCTTAATTTTATAAACTTGGAGATGCTTTATGTGACTGAAATTTGACCTGGGGGTTCATAACACAGTGATCTATCATACAACAAACCTAAATACAGATTTATTTTTACTTTACAGGGTCTTTAATGTTGGTATACAACTCAAGACCTAAAATTACCATTGTGTGAAGCTGTCTTCAATCAAATCAGGCAGTTTTACTCTGTCCACACAGGAAAATCTAGGGAGTAATTTTTCCTGAGTAAAAAGTATTTTACTCAAAAAATAGTAAAATGTACTCTTATTGAGTGTATTCATTAACAGCCACCATGAGAGCTGGAGTAAAAACACAGAGTAAATTCTGCCAGAGTAAAACTTTTAACCACACCCACTCAAGTTCAGCTCAGCTCCGTCACTCATGGACGCTCACGGCTGCAGACCGTTAGCTGTCCCAGCTGTAGATAATCCTTTACAATCAATGCCTCCTCACCTGGTGATGAACTCTCAGACACCTGTGGACTACAGCTTCTAGTCAGGTAACTCCTCTTCAACCTTTCATAATCTGGTGATTTTTCAGTGAGGTGTTTTATTTTTTGCCTTGTCTAACTCCATTTTGTCCTCTTTTTTTTTTTTGCAGTGTCTCCATCTCTCTCTGCCAGAGCTATTTGCAACCAGCAGCCAGTACACTCACCATCATTTGCACTGTTGTTGTCAAATAAACTCCTTTAACTTTACCACCTTGTCTCATGCTCTGCTCCTGAGTTCATCTCATATGTTCATCACAACTGTCTCATAATATCAGAACACTGTCTAATATTTATAGGCAAAAAAGTCCTCTTTTGTTGTTACACCTTTTATAGGTGTAAAGGCAGAATTATCTATTAAGAGGAATTTGTAGCTCCTCATAAAGAAGAAGATTAATCTATTTAGGGTACGATACAGTTCTGAGCATTACCCAGTTCTATATGGAGAGAAAATGTTCTGTAATGAGTAGAAACATTTCTATAAGGAATGAGAAACAGCTCTGAAAGGACTAAATACAAAACTAGATTGAGAAAAAACAACTCTATAATGAATAAACTAAGGTCTGCATTACTCTGTAGTGAGTACAATTGCTGCAGAGTTGTTTTTATTTTGTTCATCGTGGAGTACATAATCATCATTTAGAGAAAAAAAAAAAAAACTTTTAGAGTAAAAGCAGCTCTTGGACCATTACTCTGCAAGCAGAGTTAATTTTACTCCAGATAGACTGGGACCAAATGTTAGAGTTTTCAGAGTAAAATTTTACTCAATTTGAGTAAAATTTTCTCAGGTACATTTACTGTGCAGGCTTGGGTGTCCAAGTCAGTCAGGATGCTGGTACCAAAGACCAAAACTAAGGAGATTTTGTCCCTAATTCTATTTCCTTTTTTATAGTTTTGTAAGCAAACAATACAGTTTTAGTTAGTTTTTGTTTTATTTGTAAAGCTTAGTCTTTATAAGTCTCAGTTAACTAAAATGGTTTTTAGTTTGAGTTAACTATAATAACCTTGGTTTACTCTATTTGCTCTTCATCTGGTACCATTTCATCTCCATTAAACCAGCCATGTTTCACAATGTTTACTATATAACTGATGCAGTGCCTATAAAAGTATTAACCCCATAGGTGTTTTACCTTTGAGTGTTTTCTAAATTAATAATGGCCAATATAATTTGGCTTTAATGACAAAAACCCTGCTTCAACGTCAAAGTGAAAACAGACTTCTACAGATTAATATCAGTTAAATATGTTGTTTTAAATGATTGAAAATTGTAAACAAACTCCAGTGGGTGATGATGTTTGTTTGTTTGTTTGTTTGTTTGTTTGTTTGTTTGTTTGTCTCACCTTAGCGTCGTGGTCCAGACTCTGACAGAGAACCTGCCAGGGAGGAGTGTACTTGAACATCCCGGACCTGATGATAGAGATGGTGATGATAGAGGATGGTGATGATGATGATGGTGATGATGTCAGACCCTCGGCCAGCCAATCAGCATCACCTCTGAGACAGAAACAGAATCATCATTTCTCTTACCTTACCCTTCACTGTCTATTATAGGGCTTTGATTTTGAAAATAACAGCCTCTTATTCTTAATGACAGCCACCAGTCTCATGAACATAGGGCCTTTTCTCCATCGCTGTCTCTGTGGTTATTCTAATTTTGGAAATGGAAAAATCAGACCACCTTCAAGCATTTGCTCATCTGCTTTCAAACATTAGGAAAATCTTCTATTTCTTTTTTTAAGAATTGTATTTCAAATCAAAAATCAAATTACTGTCTTTCATTTTTTTTTTAAATATATTATATTCAATGACCAACCAAGATATGGAGCTTCATAACAAATACTGTATTTAATTTAAATATTAAATTAGAAAATTATTATTATAATTATTTTTATAATAATAATAACAACAACAACAACAACAATAATAATAGTAATAATAAGCAGCAATCAATAACATGATGACTTTGATTATCAACATGTTTACAAACATCAGTAAGCAGAGCAGCCAATCACTGTGGGAGTATCAACAGCGTCCAATCATATCGTCTGACTTTAAAGTGGGCGGGGCTGTGAGAATAATAATGGTCAATAAGCTGATCAGTAGAAAGGCTGCTGATGTCATCGTGATGTCACACAGGTAAAAACAAACAGAAACAGACTCACCTGCAGGCTCTGCTCCGCCAGCTGACCGGCGACTGATCCAGACTCGGTGTGTGTGTGTGTGTTACTGAGCTGGAGGAATTCTGCTGACACACACAAACCCACACACAATGACTGACCACGCCCACCATAGCACAGACACAGTGGTAACCATGACGACAGGAGGTGACTGCTGGACATCCCAACAGTAGCTCTGTTTACATGAGTGATATGAATGCAGTCTGATTACAGTCATTCTGATTGGATCATCTGAATTCACTGTTGACTCTGAGGTTAAATATCAAATATTGAGATGTTTGCAGAACCTTTTAATGGATGTGAATGGACGGATTTTTTACTTTAACATTTTTAAGAAACATTAAATAAAAGAGAGAAAACTGAAGACAGAGACGGGGTAGTCCAGAGAGTCCATCTTCATTAGTGAGGATGTGATGTTTCCACACAGAGGAGCTCCTTAGGGATCTGGTCTAAGATCCTTCAGTGTTCCTCTGTTTGTCAGATCTGCATCATTCCAGAGGACTAGAGAGTTCATGCAGAGTCCATCAGAGACCAGAAGAGGAAGAGGAGAGCAGGACTTTATCAGTGGGCCTCATTCACCAACAGATTTTCCACAAACTTGTTGAAAAAAAAGTTTCCAAGAGAAACAAATGTGGATTCATGACTGGCTTTGCACCTGTATTCTTAAACTGATGAAAGCCAGGTGCTCATGGGCTGGAAGCATGTGCACATTTCTACTAATTAGCGTTGGGAAACGCCCCTTTTATGCCAATAGGTTGTTTTCAGTCACATGATCTTGAATGGACCTTAATGCTGCAGTTATCATCAGAACATTTCTACATCCTGGAGTATGACGGCTACACGTCACAAAACTATGATTTTTACCACAGTTGAACTGATTTACCTGAGAGACATTTAAACATGTAAAAATCCTCATTTAGTCTCAAACATGGGTTTTGGGGTGAGAGGCAGAGTAATGATGAGCCGTTCATGAACGAACCTGTTCTACTGAACGGCTCTTTAATGTGAGCCACTGTAGCTAACTCCTGTTTGAATGCCAGTTTCCTTTCTTCCCTCCTTTGTTCTAATTTAACGCCCATTTAAAAAGACAAACTGGTACCAAATAAAGAGCAACCAGCTCTACTGAGCTGAGCCGCAGGATCTTGATCTCTAAAAAGAGACCCATTTCCTATCACACTGATCATCAACTGCCCACCCAGGGGCCAAATCAGGCTCCTCAAACTTCCTGCCTGGCCCCCAGAAGATCATTACATTCAGAAAAGCAGGAAAAGAAAATTGTGATTTTAAGAGTATATTTTGGCTTTACATGTCTGCAGCTGTTAAATCCATCCCAAAAGCAATTAATACTCAAATAGTTTTAGAATGACTTCACATTTGATCTGTTTTACAAAAATTCACTAGTCAGCCATTATTAGTAAATATTTTTTTAAAAATGTGTCAAAACTGGAAAAAATGGCCAGATAAAGTGGTGAGAAGGGGTTAGAGAGTGGCAAGAATGGGCAATGAGCTCAAAGTGGCACAAAGGGACAAAAACTCAGAGGAAAAGTGGTGAAAAGAGGTTAAAATGTGACAACCCATTAAAATAAAGGGGAAAAGGGGTAAAGAGTATATCAAAAATGGGTTAAAAGTGGCAAAAATGGTGAAAAATAATAATAAAAAGTAGCAAAAATAGACAATAAGAGGCAAAAATGGAAGAAGTAGGGATAAGACAGGCAAGAAAAGTGGTTCAAAGGAGTTAAAGAATGGCAATAAAATGGGTTAAGGAGGCAAAACAAAGGGCAAAAGTATCAAAAATGGGTTCAAAGTGGCAAAATGGTGCAAAAATAGCCAATGATAAAGCAGTGAAAAGCAGGAAAGTGGGTTAAAATAGCAAAAAGTACCAAAAATGGTTTAAAAGTGGCACAAAGGGTCAAAAACTTGCAGGAAAAGTGGTGAAAAGAGGTTAAAATGTAGCAAACCACTACCATAAGGGAAAAAGGGGCAAAAAGTATTTTAAAAAATGGGTTAAAAATGGCAAAATAGGGAAAAAGTAATGAAAAGTGGCAGAAGTAGACAATAAGGGGCAAAAATGGAAAAAGGAGGGATAAGACAGAAAAGTGGTTCAAAGGAGTTAAAGAATGGCAAAAACAAGGGTTAAAGAGGCAAACTAGAGCGCAGACCTCCACCATTAGCCCTGTCTCCCAATAGTGAAGAAGCCTTTAAAAAATCCTGGATCCGTCCCCATGTGTCCCCCACCACTGGAGGTTTTTTTATATTTGTCAGTATCACTCAGCTCATAGACGATGCCTACCTCTTCTACCCATGCCAGTGAGCCAAACCCAAGAGTAGAAAGGAGCACTCATGCTGGTCTAACAGGCCTCCTCCAAAAATCTAAATATGCAACCAGGACTGCAAGCGCTGTGATTGGTCCGCTGGGTAGCATCAGTGTCAGAGTCCTGTCTACAGGCATACTGAGTCGTAAGTGGCTGAACATGTGGGTGAAATTCTGTCTCAACTGATTCAGCTTCTGTAAAGTTTATTTCCTCTAAAATCTCCTTTACAGAATCAGCTGTTGTTTAATACTCGTCCCAACTCCTGCAAATACGTTCAGTTTTAATAGTTTCCTACACACAGACAAGCACAGAATGTAAACTGATGATAACACTGAACTTGCACCGCTGACTGGGGCTGTGGCGGAGTGTTGCAGAGATATATGAGGATTATAACACTGCTGCTGCATGAAGGCAGAGGTATAAACCAGGCTTTAGAGTGTTTCATCAGTCCTTTATTGTAGTGTTACAGTCAGCGTGTTAGTAGGTGAAGACTTCTCAGTAGGTAGAAACATCAACAGCAGGTGGATGATCCGTGAGTTTGTGAAAATGTTCTTCGGGACGTCCCATCAGAGAGAATTCCCCCCTGTGCCTTTCTCTCTCCTTGGCTTCTGTCGGCCATCTTTGTTGTCGACCCTTCATCACATCAGGTCTGTTAAATGAAGACATGAAGCTGTTTTAACCTGAGGGCTGTGAGGATGTCAGCCTGCTGAACATCAGCCGCTAAAACTCTAAAGATGGAGAACGTTCCTCCATAAAAACTTCATTGATCCTCTGACTCTTTACAGCCTCATCATCGATTAAAGGTTTCACATTTCAGACAGAAATCTTCCTGAGATTGTTGTTCAGCAGGAGGCTTTACTAGTCAGACAGGTAGAGGTGTTTCAGGATGAACCCTCTAACTATAATGAGAATATTAGTCTGTATGTCTATAATCTAATATAATCCCTGAATCTCTAACACAAAACTTCATGAAGTACTTTTAGTGCCTGAAGCCTATGGTGGTGTGCTGGACATGAGAAATCCACTTCAGCTCATCCTGACAGGGAGAATTTTCCAGAATATTTGCTGCTGTGTTCTCTCATCAGCTCACTATGGAAGCCCACTGAGCAAATTAAAGTAGAAAAAATGTCCCAATCATGCAACAGAAAGTCAAAATTCTGAGATAGAAAGTCAAAGTATGAGATAAAAAGTCAAAATTGTGAGTAAAAATCATCATTTTTGGATATAAAGTTATAATTCTGAGATAAAAAGACAAATTTATGAGGTAAAAAGTCAAAATTATGAGATTTAAGTCATAATCATAAGAGAAAAAAATCATAATAATTACATGAAATTCATAATAATAGATTAAAAGGTCAAAATTTCAAAAACAAAAGTCAAAATTATGAGTTAAAATTATTATTTTTTATATGAAGTCATAATTCTGGGATAAAAAGCCAAATTTATGAGATAAAAAATCAAAATTATAAGATAATTTCATTATAATGACATAAAAAGTCAAAATCATGAGATAAAAATTCATAATAATTAGATGAAATTCATAATAATACAATAAAGTGTCAACATTTTGAGATAAAACTCAAAATTATGAGTTGAAACCATCATTTTTAGATATGAAGTAATAATTCTGAGATTAAAAAGTCAAATTTGTGACATAAAATTCATTATTTTAAAATTGAAAGTCAAGAGTTCAAGATAAAAAGTCAAATTTGTTTTAAAAAAATCATAATTATGGGATTAAAAAGTCAATATTATGAGATAAAAACTCAAAATTATGAGATAAAAGTCAAAATTATTGAAGGAAAAGATGAAATTATGAGATGAAAGTCCAAATTTGAGTTTAATTCATAATTATGAGGTTTAAAAAATATATAATTATTGGATAAAATGTCAATATTATGAGATAAAGTTATCTCATAGTTTCTAATTTATTTCATAATTATGACTAAAATTATTTTTTTCTTCAAAGAAATTGTCTTACTTCCACATTTAATTCTTCTTTATTTGGCAGAGATGGGCTCCCATAGCTCACTCCAGTTAAAGACGGCAGCGTTGGACCTTACAGCTCCTGCTGTGATTTAAACCACGCTCAGCGGGCTAACACAGGCTACCGCATCACTGAATTACAGAACTAAATATTATCTTTTAATTCACTTTTAGTTTTTTATATGAGCGCTGGAAGAAGCAGCAATATTTTAATGCATTTATCCCAACTTAAGTCTGGTCTAGGCTTAGAGGATATTTAATATATTTAAATGTGATTTTAGAAATGTGCCGTCATCAGGAGGGTCTTAGGACAGAGATTTGGTGGTCTACTTCAGAAATGACCACATGCATGGTTAGACGCTAAAACCTGCTCCAAAACTGAAAGGCTGCATCTCTATGAGGACGTTTATTATTCAGGATGATATCAGTATGATGTGCATGAATGTTCTTATTTAAGACAAAGAACCAGTTTAACCAGCAAACCTTAGTCAGCTGAAGTCTTTTTCTTTGTTCATCCTCATTCATTTAACTCTAAAGTCTCTTTGAAAGACCACAGTTTTAGGTCTGAACCACATTCATAAATATAAATGTCAATATTGAACTAATAAACACTCATTTCTAAAAATCAGCACGATAGAAAAATCCAGTATCATGCATTATTCTAAGACCAGACTTAGCTGACAGAAACTTGATGGAAAGTGTCATTTCTTTAGTATTTTTTTGGTTTAAGCCTCAGAATAGTGACATTAGTGATGATTTAGAGTCTAAATCAGGAGGGTCCAATCTATGGCCTGGGGGCCAAATGTGGCCCCGCTGCAAATTTTAAAAATGAAATACACAATGGCCCACACTAGACCATGGCACTCATGTTTGATGGTAGGGGTGAATCGATAATGGCTTCTCAGGGCCCATGCTGATCATGTGACCGATAACTGATATTTAGAACTAATTTGCATTTATCATGGTGTAGAAAATGTGCTTAGTTGGACAAAAGTAAAAATGCATGATCAAAAATGATGGAAATAAACAATTTAGCCCAAGGTCTGTCAGTATGAGAAACAGCAGAGAGCCACCCAGTAGTAGCAGGAAAACAGGAAGTGATGTCATACGCTCACTGGGTCAGTAGCTGATTGGCTAAAACTCATGTGACATGTAGCCAGTTAGACTGTGTTGTATGTTGGACATTTGGTGAGTTTGTGGAGAGTGAGAATGAAGCCAGAGGGGAGGCCGCACTCGCAGTGGAAGCAAAGTAAAACAGTACTGGTGTTCCCAGGACGGAGTCAGGGCCAACGTGGGCCCCCTGCTATCTGATTGGCTTACCCAAAACCCTTAAATTATGGCTATTGCCTTAGCAACCACTGATCAGCCATTTACCATCACCAGTTACAGAGAAAACCTTAACCTACATTAGATAACTGTATTATTATGAAGGTATGGTGTATGAAAGTGGCCCCATCGTTATATTTTTCTGTATGTGGCCTCGGTGGTAAAAGCTTGGACCCCTCTGGTCTAAATCTCTGTGCTGGGGTTGGTGATATCTTGTCTAATCTGTGCACCATTAACCCATTTCATCCTTTGATCTGCATGGTGGATGTGAGGTGGGTCCATGGGAGTTTTTGGTGTCTTAAAAGAATCAAACATCTAAAATAAAGTGTCTAAAAGAGTTCTGACCCCTTGGATGACCTTTTTATTGATTTTATAGATCAATCATAGTCAACAGAATTGGACTTTTTTTAAAAAACTCTTTAATGTCAAAGTGGAAATGGATTTCTACAAAGTAATGTCAATTAAATGAAATTCTGTACTGTAAAATGAGTGACCGCATAAACATTCATCCCTGTTAAGATGACTTAATTCAACAGAGGTCCAGATCATCGGTGCTAGTAGTCCAACAATAAGTGAAATGAGGATCACCTGAGTACAGTGAATGTGTCTCATGATTGTAGTATAAAGACACCTGACTCCGGAAGGACCAGTCACTGGTTAATCAGTATTCCTGGCTACCATTACACCATGACGACAAAAGAACACTCCAAGAAACTCAGAGAAAAGGTTATTGATACGTATAAGTCAGGGGATGGAGACAAAAAACATTTCAAGGCTCTGAACATCCCCCAGAGTTCAGTTAAACCAATCATGAAGAAATGAAGGAATATGTCACGTGTGTAAATCTGCCTAGATCAGACCGTCCTCTCAAACTGAGTGAGCTTCCAAGATGGAGACTAGTGAGAGAGGACACCAAGACACCTATGACTACTCTGAAGGAGTTCCAAGCTTCAGCAGCTCAGAAGGGAGAGACTGCAGACAACAACTGTTGGCCAGGTTCTTCACCAGTCAGAGCTTTATGGGAGAGTGGCAAAGAGAAAGACGCTGTTGAAGAAAACTCAGATTCAATCTGGACTAGAGTTCACCTAAAGGCATGTGGGAGACTCCATGGTCAAGAGGAAGAGATGAGACCAAAATGGAGCTTTTTGACCATCAGAGAAAACACCAAACACTGAAGCATCATCACAAACACACCATCCCCACTGTGAAGCACGGTGGTGGCAGCATCATGCTGTGGGGATGCTTCTCAGCAGCCGGCCCTGGAAGGCTTGTAAAGGTAGAGGAGAAAATGAATGCAGCAAAAGTAGGAAAATCATGGAGGATAATCTTATTCAGTCTGCAGGAGGGCTACAGCTCGGGAGAAGATTTGTTTTCCAGTAAGACGATGAGCCGAAGCATACAGAGAAAGCTACGCAGAAATGGTTTAAAGACAACAAGGGGAATAGTGGCCGAGTCAAAGCCCAGACCTCAATACAATAGAGCAGTGATACTCAACGTGTGGCTCTTTTGTGATTTGTGACAATTGTGACAATTTAGCCCACTTTTGCCCTTTTTCCACAATTTTTTGGCCCTTTTTGTCCATTTAGGCTACCTTTGCCATTAAATACCACTGTTTTTCCCACTTTTTAAACCTTTTTTGCTACTTCCTTTTGCCACTTTTTCCATTATTTGCCACTTGTACCCAACCTTTGCTCTTTTCACCACTTTTGTGCCCCTTTTTGCCCATATAAGCTACCATTTGCCACTAAATACCACTTGTTTCCTATTTTTATGCCTAATTTTGCCACTCCTTTCTGCCAATTTAACCCATTTTTTGCCCTTTTTTCACAACTTTTTGTGCCCATTTAAGCTACTTTTTGCCATTGAATACCACTTGTTTTCTATTTTTTCGCTCATTTTGCCCCTTATTTCTGCCAATTTAACCAATTTTTGTCTTTTTTTCACAATTTTTCAGCCCCTTTTGTCCATTTAAGCTACCTCCTGCTATTGAATACCACTTGTTTCCTATTTTTATGCCCATTTTAGCCACTTCTTTCTGCAAATTTATCCCATTTTTGCCCCCCCCCCCCCCCCACACACACACACTTTTTACTGCTTTTTGCCCATTTTAGTGACTTTTCACATTTTTTGTCATGCATTTTCCCTTTTGGACCATTTCTTTCCACCTGTAACTTTCTTTGTCCCTCCTCACCCATTTTGCTACTTTCTGACCCTTTATTTATTTTTGTCTCCCCATTTTCTCCTCTTTTCACCCATTTTTGCTGCTTTTTGACCATTTTTGCCACATTAACTCTTTTCAGTGCTACTTCAAGCCGTTTTTGCCACTTTTCACCACTCAGATCCCGGCTCTTTCAAAGGTATTTTCCAACCATTAGGCTCTTTGGTTGAGCTGGGTTGAGTAACACTGCAATAGAGGATAAGTGTCTGGATTTGAAAAGGGCTCTGTCCACGTGTACCCTAACAGAGCTTGAGCAGTTTAGCAAAGAAGAATGGAGTAAAATTTCAGAGTCCAGATGTTTGAGCCTGATTGAGACCTATCCACACAGACTCAGAGCTGTGGTTGCAGTTTATATTACAGATTTTATTTAACCGACATTACTTTGAAGAAATCTGTTTTCACTTTGACATTAAAGAGGTTTTTTTTGTTGTTAAAAAAAAGCCAAATTATATCGACTGTCATTGATTTATACAATCGGTAAAAGTGTAAAGCATCCATGTGGGTCAGTATTTCAGGGACTGTAGCTGCATAAATGAACGTCAGTATGAGTGGATGCCCTTCTTCTTCCTTCCATACACACACATCAGCACCGGTCTGAGACTGTGTAAACTCAGGTGTGCCCAGGTACAGAATGATGTTTCTAAAGTGAGAGCAGGCAGCAGGGATGAGGGGAGGGGGAATCATGGAACGACTGTACCTGATGTGAAAACGCCCTTGGATCTATAACTGAAGATGTGTGACGGGGTTAAGCAGTGAACTCAGCTCTCAGCTGCAGGAGGCTGTGGGGGGTTTAGGGTGTAATGGCGGGACAGTGACAGCATTCAGTGACATTTATCAGCAAACAAAAACCAAAAAGCGTTTGTCATGTTGATCTCTGGGTCAGGGTGGATTTTATTTTCTGTTAAAAAGCTGAAAAGTTTCCCTCACAAACAGAATCAGAGAGTGAAATAAATAAAACTTTACATTAATTCATGGTTTGTGTTCTAAAGAGACACAGAGTTAATGTTACAGGACTGCATGGCTAATGCTAAAGCTAATGCTAAAGCTAAAGCTAGTGTTAGTGGAAGCACGAGGAGTAGAAAAGTAAAAAGGCCTCGATAAAATATAAAAGAAATGTTTTATAAAACAGCAGGATGAAAACAGGAAATGATGCCATGTTAATAGAGGCGGGGCTAAGGGCAGTGGGTGGATTTACTTCCTGTAGTTTTGTCCTTTTTTATTGTAGATTATCATACGTTATATTAAGGCAGCACCCCCTGCAGGCTCACATGATGCTGCAGCACTTACACGGCTGCTTCTCCTTCTTTATCTGCACGGCTCCTCCCTTCACCTCCCCTGCCTCCCCCGCCGTCTCCCCATTACTCGCCGCGGCGGTCGCCTCCGCAGGTTTGGAGTAAGGAGGCGGGGCTTTAGAGTCGGAGGGAGGAGGGGCAGTGGAGGCAGAAGGAAGCGGAGCGGCTTTAGTTGGAGCGCTGGACTCCTCCCTCCCTTCACTGGGTGGAGTTTTCCCGTTGGCGTCTTCGATGAGCACTAGCTCCGCCTTCACCGTGCCCTGCAGACCCAGGACCCTCTTGGTCTCATCCTCGTCCTCCACGTTCTGGTATCCCATGAACACCATGGTCACCGGGTTCTCGGCGCTGGCCTCTGCCATGCTCAGCTGGCCGCCAGCTTTGGTCTCCAGACCTGTGATCTCCGCAGGGACTGTTACCGTTACTGAGGGCCGAGGCCTCGCCGCCTCAGGACCCGCCTCCTCCTGGACTTCCTCCATGGGCAGAGAGGTCACCGTGGCGACAGTCTGTGACATCATTGAGGCCTCATCGGCTTTGTGAATGAGCTCTTCGACCTCAGAGGAGCTAAGCATCTGGACGCCGTCCTCGCCGTTCATCTCATGGACGACTGAGGGACAGACAGAGACACCGTCAGAGTCCAGGTGAGGATGCAGGTCAACAACCAATAAAAACAGACTTTAGCAGTGATGTCACAGACCATCTGAGAGCTTGAAAAGATTTTACCATAACAAAATGAAGGAGAAAAAGAAAAAGAGATGGATTAGACCCTCACAACTATTCTGAGTCCTGGGTTAAAGGAAGCATGGATCTTTTTGACATATGAGGAAATTAATTCAGATAAAGGAAGCTACCATATTCAGATATATTCTGTATCAGTGATGATTAAAGATATAAACCTTATTTTTTTTGTACAGTCTCCATAAAAATTATTTACCCCTCGGAAGTTTGACCCTATTATTGATTTTATAAGTCAATCATGGTCAACAGAAATTGGCCGAAATGGCAGAAAGAAAACCCTATATAATGGCAGTATAATTTAATCAGTATTCCTGGCTACTATCACACTATGAAGACAAAAGAACACACTTGATTACACTGATTCCAGTTGTAGTATCCTGTCAGCATGCAGGCTACGCAGCATGACATTGTTCCCCTGTTTCTATTTTCCTCTCTGAGATAGGTGAGGAATAATAAATGGGGAGATGACAGGGTATCAGGAGTGTTGGGGAGGAAAATTGTCTTCATTTTCTTTCACTTTTATCACTCACAGAGCTGTTAGCTTGCATAAGGCAGAGATAGTTTAACCCTTTAAATCCTAGCGCATTGCCGACGACGCGCTGTTGAAGCACACTTTGCATGACCATAATTGCATGACTGTTTGTGTTATCGGAAAAACTCGAACAGTTTCTGAAAGCTGAGAAACTGTGCTTCCACTGCTGTGGTTATTACTGTAATTTCCCCTTTTCTCACTAAGATTCTAGCATAAAGTTCACCTGTTTTTTGTGTTTTTTTCATTTTAAACTGTTAAAACACTCTTAACATGCAGTAAAATGTGTTTTATCCATGTTAATCATTTTTCCGTCATCGAGTTATGATTATAAGGGTTTTCTCCGTTTTTGAAACTTATTCGGCCGGGAGCTCCTCGTTTTAGCTGTCTACAGTCTCATCTACAAACCGGAAGTCCCAACATGCAGTAAAGTGTAAATAACTGCCATATAATAAAAGTTCTAAGTATTGTGGAAAAATGGGCAAAAGCACGTACTCACAGAACATTTTCTGGGCCTTTTATGGTTAAAATGAGAAAAGAGTCCAGAAACTCAGGTTTTAATGGGTTAACCTGACATTCCAGGTAGACTCAAATATCCTCTGTATGGATATCATCCTGGAAATCCTCCATAGAGAGTGTTTGGGAAGAGCAGGACTTTTCATTGGATGACCTTTCTGTCTGTCAAATTCATTACGACCCAATCAGAGCGATTACAAAATGACCCAGTGGGCATGAAAGACAGGCGCTGTAGGCTTCAAACAGCAGAGCTTGTTGTTGGATCAAACTCACGCCGAGGCCGCTCAGGAGAAGAGCAAAAACCTCTTCTCAGCCCAGAGAAGTTGTCAGTGTGGCTCTGTGCTCTTGTTTTAATAAAAAAATCTGGCTCAGTTAGGATCAAACTGGAGCTTTACCATATTTACATCCCTGCTAAATGCCTCATTTAGCCCTTGCTATCGGTTTGCAGAGCAACTTTACACAACCCGTAGCTACCCCATTCTCCCCTAATGACGCTGATTGGTCAGGTCTGTCTTCAGACCTGGCATGGATGTTTCAGACTGGAGCTTTGCCTGATTACAGACATGGACTCTGGCCTTATCATCTGCTTTGCACAATTAGAGACGGTTGTGGATTAATCATATCAATATTCATGTTTGAAATTCATGTCTTAGCCTGGCCTCTGACTTCTGTTAGCATGGAAGTGAAAACTATTGGTCACAAAGTTTTGAAAGGCTTACCAAAGCTGCACACTCTGGTTCGTCTGCATTCAAAATAAAAGCCCTAGATTTTACACTGAGATGATCCAGAAGATCACAGCTGACGCCAGCATAGTGTCAGAAACATGTAGTTTCAGGGGAATACTTAGTATTAGGAGTAGTAAGAGGACTTTCTGCATTATCAGTGTACTGCCTTAAACTAAGGGTCACTGACTACCCGTTTGGATACAGACCTGCTCTTATTTTAAAAGAAAAAAAGGAATTTAGGAAGATGGAAGTGTATGACCTGAACTTAACCACAGATCCAAATGCTTCTGATTCTGATGCTGCATCCTAACAAATCCTCCTTGTATTTGTCAAAGACCCCATCACACCTCTGCTGAGACTCCAGGCAAACCCAGCTGATACAAAAATGTAATGTAAAGACCCCGTCCACCACTGAGTGGTCACTAAGTATTGTCTTGACAAGCCTCATGAGTGGGATGTCCAACACAGGACATAAACCCTTCATTTCCAAGTAATGCAGACAACACTAGAAAACATCAGGTCCTTTCAAAGTAATGCACACAATAAAAAACATCTGGTCCTTTCAGAGTAATGCATACAACAATAGAAAACATCTAGTCTATTCAAAGTAATGCACACAATAATAGAAAACATCTGATCCTTTCAGAGTAATACAAACAACAATAGAAAACATCTAGTCTATTCAAAGTAATGCACACAATAATAGAAAACATCTGATCCTTTCAGAGTAATGCACACAATAGAAAACATCTGATCCTTTCAGAGTAATGCACACAATAGAAAACATCTGATCCTTTCAGAGTAATGCACACAATAGAAAACATCTGGTCCTTTCAGAGTAATGCAAACAACAATAGAAAACATCTGGTCCTTTCAGAGTAATGCACACAATAGAAAACATCTGGTCTTTTTAGAGTAATGCACACAACAATAGAAAACATCTGGTCCTTTCAGAGTAATGCACACAATAGAAAACATCTGATCCTTTCAGAGTAATGCACACAATAGAAAACATCTGGTCCTTTCAGAGTAATGCAAACAACAATAGAAAACATCTGGTCCTTTCAGAGTAATGCACACAATAGAAAACATCTGGTCTTTTTAGAGTAATGCACACAACAATAGAAAACATCTGGTCCTTTCAGAGTAATGCACACAATAGAAAACATCTGGTCTTTTCAAAGTAATACACACAACAATAGAAAACATCTGGTCTTTTCAAAGTAATGCACACAACAATAGAAAACATCTGGTCTTGTAAAAGTTATGCACACAACACTAGAAAACATCTGGTCCTTTCAAAGTAATACACACAATAGAAAACATCTGGTCTTTTCAAAGTAATGCACACAACAATAGAAAACATCTGGTCCCGTCAAAGTTCTGCACACAACACTAGAAAACATCTTGTCTTTTCCAAGTAATGCACAAAACAATAGAAAACATCTGGTCTTTTCAAAGTAATGCACACAATAGAGAACATTTGGTTCTTTTAAAGTAATGCACACAACAATAGAAAACATCTGGGGCTCTATTTTCGTGGCGCAGCGGAGGGTGGCGCAGGGTGGCAGAGCGTGGCGCACCCCACGCAGTGGTAATTTCGTCCGGCATACCACTGTGCGCAGCCAATTTGGCAATTTGGTAGAACGGGCTGCACCAAGATAGGTGTGCACACCAGGGGGAGGTGTCGACAGATTCAGCTTGGCGCAGTGGCAATTTCATGCCAAATCACTGCGCTGAAGTGCACTGAAAGCCCGCCAGCTCCAACCTGGTCTATTCTCGGCGCAGGCGAAGTGCGCCCGGTGTAGTGGTAATTTCGCAGGTTTCCAGAGTGTCAGGCACATTTCAATGCAATAAACAATCGCAGCAACCACAATTTAATGTAACCATCTGAACCAGCATATACATTTGTATCTATATAAATTGTCCCGTCACATCTTATGTCAGATCAAAGATGTTTGTCACATGTAATTGAAACTCAACCTGATGGCAGCTGGGAGTGATAAAAACTAGCGAGTTCACATCTCTCAGCCAACCACAAACAGCCACGGTATCTGATACGGAGTATATATATTCAGCTTCCCTCATCTCATGAAATTCAAAAGAAAAAAGAGAGAGACGCTCGCTGAATAAATGTAAGTCAGTCGGTGTCTTAAGGATTTAGCTGTGATTGCCCATATTTCTCTGTTTAAATCTTTATTCTTAACGTGATCTAAAAAGATGGAGTACATTATTGCAAGGAGGATGAGGAGGAGATACCGGGAGAGAATATATCACCAAAGGTTCTCCTATTTGGCGATGACAGAGCAGGAATGCAGGTGGATCACAAGCATGATGCCTGGATTAGCCTGCTGCTGTGTTTAATGTAATTGTCACTTAATTTTGTACTCCTATTCATGACACAGGAACAGATTACATCTGTCTCGCGAGGTGGTCCACAAGGTGATGCACATCGTGGCCTCTGATGCACAGCCCGGTGGCCACTGTGTGCCTTCTTTGCTCTGACAGCTTTATTTTGGCCCTTTCCTTACATCATTGAACCGTTTTTCACATTGGGCAGCAGTTCTCAGAATATCTGGGCAAACTTGATTGACAATATTAGTAACTTCCTCCCAGGCAGTTTTTGCATCATCAGCCCGTGGAGGTCTGTTAGCATTACCATATATTCTGGTACTGCGAGCTTGGACCTCCCGGACCAGCACATCAGTTTCCTCCTGGGAGAAGTTTGGCCACCTGGAGCTGCTGCTGCTGTCTTCGCCCATGGTGGTGGCGAGCTGAAATTGGCACTGCGCCTTGCCCGCAGCGCATTTAAAGGCAAGGAGAGGCATTCATTTCATTGGTGAAGATTACACTCGGCTGTGTTAAACCCACTCACACATTCTCTCCTCCCTCTTTGCCACTTGCGCCGGTGGGAGGGATGGAGGCGTTGGTGCGCCGCGCTGCGCCGTGCACGAAAATTGCAAAATGCCCTGGACACACCCCGTTGGCGCGGCGCAGGCACGGCACAGGGCAGGTGCGCCGCACCTGCGCCTGGTCTACAAAAATAGAGCCCCTGGTCTTTTAAAGTAATGCACACAAAAGAGAACATTTGGTTCTTTTAAAGTAATGGACACAACAATAGAAACATCTGGTCCTTTCAAAGAAATGCACACAACAATAGAAAACATCTGGATCTTTCAAAGAAATGCACACAACACTAGAAACATCTGGCACCAGCCTCAGTAGAGTTGAGCTGATATTCACCACTCTTCCCTGCAGCACAGCACAAGCTAACATCTCACTTCATCAACCAAAAGTTAAAATTTATTTTTTTCGAGGCTATCTAAGAATTTTGTGTTTTTCTTTTCCTCTCTTGTCTGTTTTATTCTTTAGATGACATCACCTTTGCGCTCGTCCTCGTACACTTTGACCCCTTGGTGAGAAAGGTCAACAGGAAGTGTTGTATTAGTGGACAGAACTCGAGTCTCCCCCGTCACTCTGTCACGCTCCACTTTAATCTCCACAGAGTACATGGCTGAGGAGGAGGAGAAGCATGAAGAGGAAGAGGAAGACGAGGAGAAGGAAGAGAAGGAGGAGAGGGAGGAGGCCAGACAGGGTCAACAAATCAAAGACACAGAGAGAAAATCTGACAAAAACATGAACAGAGACTCAGATGAAACAGAGAGGCTGAGAGACTCATTCGCACAGGCAGACAGACACAGTGGTTAGTTACAAACAGGTGATTAGATGTTAAATAGACAGACATTTGACCTTTGACCCCATCTCCCTGATCTTTCTGTGACCTTAAGCAGGATAAACTTATTTTGAACTCATTATTACAGCTGTCTTTGGCTTTCACCATGAGATACCATGCTTTCTCTTTAGTCTAAGCCTTAATGCTGATGCTGAACACTCTCCATTTCCTGGTGTTGCTCTTCAAAATAAATTCTTTCAAGATAACACAAAGCAGAGACTTTTATTGTGACAAATTTGGCACGCTGCTGCTGCTTTGAGAGAGACAAAGCCACGGCCAACCTCTTTTGATTATCAAGGAATAGAGATGGGGAAGTTATACGTTTAAACAGCAGGTAAAGATGGCAGTTCCTGCTTCACCAAGCCCAAGTGACGCCCATACAACCTCTCCAGCAAATAGCCTTCCCCCAGTGTGCATAGTCAGATTGCCTCTGCCTGTCTCTGTCTAATAACAGAAAAGCAAAGGTCTGAAATCAAACCTAGAATAGCTCTAAGGCTGTGTCCACACAAAGGTAGATCACTGAAAACACACCTTTTTGAAAACTAATTCAAAGCCTAAGTCTTTTAGAAACTCTCTTTACAGTATTTCTGTGGAGACCGGGATACCCAGTTTGGACTCATCACATTGGGCACCAGTTTCTAGTCTGTTTGCCATGACATTTTCAACTTATGCCTTTAGTTTTCATGGAAACAGCAGACAGAGCCAAACCTGTGCTAACTGAACTCTGGACATGCTAACACATGCAACCAAAATTGACTGAAAATGACCTGCCTGCATGTGGACTAGGCACCAGCTTCTAAACCCCATCATCCCATGGGCTAGGCCTAAGGTTTCAGACCCTAAAGATCCCGTCATCCCATGGACTGGGCCTAAGGTTTTAAAACCAAAAGACCCCGTCAACCCATGGACTAGGCCTAAGGTTTCAAACCATAAAGACCCCGTCATCCCATGGACTAGGCCAAAGGTTTTACACTATAGAGATCCTGTTGTCCCATGGACTAGGCCTAAGGCTTTAAACCCTAAAGACCCGTCATCCCATGGACAAGGCCTAAGGCTTTAAACCCCAAAGACCCCTTCATCCAATGGACTAGGGCTAAGGCCTTAAACCCCAAAGAACCCATCATCCCATGGACCAGGTCTAAGGCTTTAAACCCTAAAGACCCCTTCCTCCCATGGACTAGGTCTAAGGTTTTAAACCCCAAAGACCCCTGTCATCCCATGGACTAGGCAAAAAGGTTTTAAACCCTAAAGATCCCATCATATTATAAACTAGACCAAAGGTTCTAAACCGTAAAGACACCTAAGGACCCATCATCCCATGGACTAGGCCTAAGGTTCTAAACCCTAAGCACCCCACCATCCCATGGATGAGGCCTAGAGTTCTAGACCCTAAAGACACCTAAGGACCCCGTCATCCCATGGACTAGGCCTAAGGTTCTAGACCCTAAAGACACCTAAGGACCCCGTCATCCCATGGACTAGGCCTAAGGTTCTAAACCCTAAAGACCCCGTCATCCCATGGACCAGGTCAAAGGTTCTAGACCCTAAAGACCCCATCATCCCATGGACTAGGCCTAAGGTTTCAAACCTTAAAGACCCCATCATCCCATGGACTAGGCCTAAGGTTTCAAACCGTAAAGACCCCGTCATGCCATGGACTAGGCCAAAGGTTCTAAACCCTAAAGACCCGTCATCCCATGGACCAGGCCAAAGGTTCTAGACCGTAAAGACACCTAAGGACCCCGTCATCCCATGGACTAGGCCTAAGGTTCTAAACCCTAAAGACCCCGTCATCCCATGGACCAGGTCAAAGGTTCTAGACCCTAAAGACACCTAAGGACCCCGTCATCCCATGGACTAGGTCAAAGGTTCTAGACCCTAAAGACACCTAAGGACCCCGTCATCCCATGGACTAGGCCTAAGGTTCTAAACCCTAAAGACCCCGTCATCCCATGGACCAGGTCAAAGGTTCTAGACCCTAAAGACACCTAAGGACCCCGTCATCCCATGGACTAGGCCAAAGGTTCTAAACCCTAAAGATCCCATCATACCATGGATTTGGCCTAAGACTTTAATTCCTAAAGACCCATTCATCCCATGGACTAGGCCTAAGGGTTTTAGACCCTAAAGACCCGTCATCCCATGGACTAGGCCTAAGGTTTTAAGACCCTAAAGACCCCATCATCCCATGGACTAGACCTAAGGTTTTAAAACCCAGTCACATCATCTGTCACCATTCATTCAGGCTGAGTACCTTTCCCTGCATGTTCGTCTCACCTGTTCAAAGACAATCTGACTCATTCCCTCACTTACCTCTCTTCATCTCCTCCGTCACCTCTCTTGCTTTGTTCACAGCAGGACTTTTGTGAACTTTGACCTCTGCAAGGGGTCATGGGAGAGAGAGGAGGCGGGCACAGAGACAGAGTGATCATAAACTACCTGTAGATCTGAGTGAAAAGGTCTAACTAGATTCATCAGACTGTTATCATAAATTCTGATCTATTTGATTATCTTATTGCTCCAGATCTGCATCAGCTCAAATGTAATCTGGGTGAAGATCAGTCCTAGCTTACAGCATAGGTTACTCTCTTCTCACCCTCACAGTGTTACACCAGCTGAGATAGATCCAGAATAGGCAGTAGTTAAGACTTAAATCTTTCATCTAGCTCTTCGTAGACGTGCCGTCAGCTTTGACTTCTCCATGGTGGTTTACATCCCTCAGAAATCTACGACCACTCTCTAAGGACCCAAACTGACACAGCTGGACAGAACTTAGACATAACTGCTGCTACAGGTCACTGATAACTGTAACAGAACACAGTAGAGTGTTAGAGTCTCACCTTTGACTTCCTGTCTTGAAATCAGGACAGTTTGGTCCTGCTGACTGTCGCCGCTGTGACCTTTGACCTCTACAACTGATCAGAAAATACACAGTGAGGAGGAGAAAATGACAACAAAACACAAAGACAGAAGAAGAGATTTTCCTTTACCTGGTCCTGGGCTCACCTGTAGACAAAAATGGAGACAGGAAGTTCAACTTCACAATAAAAGTCAACAGAACTTAAAACACATTGTGTAATCTGATTTATTTGATCTGAATTTGACCAAGAAAATTCTCTAAATGTAATCTAAACTCAGCAGAAAAAGTAAATTTGTGTTGGGCAGTTTATTTCTTTGTTAAAACAATGCCTGTCTACAAACCTTATGCCTGTTTATTTCCCTTTTAAATGGTGGAAGGAAAATGCATTTGTGGGATGAGCAGCAGAGCTGAGTATTTGGTTTGGTCCATGAAAAATGTTCCAAATCTTCTCTGCCAAACAGCTTATTCTGCTGTTGCTACTGACTCTTGTTTTGAGGTTTCCTCATCCTTGTAATGAAACACAAATGTCCCTCCTTTTTGCATTAGGTTTAGTTAACACAGTCTGAGTGGATCCACATTTTCACAGGTCTGTCTTTGCAGTGTTCAGTCCATGCTGCAGACTGTGGTGTAAATCACAGCCTTTCACGGCAATCTCTGTATTTCCACAGAATGCACCGTGGTGCATCTCTGGCTCTCCTTTCTGATCTGTTGAGATATTAACCCTGGTTGGCCAGAAGAGGGGAAAAGTCTTTTCGTCTGTGTCTAGGTTTGGTCAAAATGCAAAAACTGCTTCAGAAGCTTAGCATTAATGATTTTCACTGACGAGAAGCACTAGATGTCTTGAATTTTGATTTTTTTCTTCATCATTGATGTTAACGTTTAGCCACTTCTTTAAAGATAAAACTTCCTTAAACCTGGTAGTGAAATGGTGAAGTTGACTAGACCCCATCATCCCATGGACTAGGCCTAAGATTTTAAACCCTAAAGACCCGTCCTCCCATACACTAGGTCTAAGGTTTTACACTCTAAAGACCCTGTCCTCCTATGGTGAAGCTTACTGATTGTTGAGGCACAGATCTATCCAGGCTCTCTGTATCTGAGACAGCTTCATCTACTTACTAACTCTATTATAAATGATGATTTGGGTTGGGTTGTCATGTTTCAGTAGCTTATAAAAACTTTCCCTTACATCTATTGTGTTGTGTCCTGTTTCTTATGCCTTGTGATTTGTATATTATTATAGGCATGAATGTCCCACTGACTACAAAACAAATCTACCAGCCGGTCTGAATAACGAAACCGGAACCTAAAAAGACAGACGTGAATTTGCTGATGTAGAAGTGAGCATTAAGACAGATAAGGAGCATGCATTAGCACAAATAATTCAGACTGAGGGTGGGGCGGTTTGCTGGATCATTCAGGAGCCATGGGCAGGCCTTTATGCACTGGGACTGGGCAGTATGCACCCTTTATACCATTTGACATTCCCAGAATTTCCTGCAGTATTCAGTATCACTGCAATGTGTTTGAAAACCAAGCATTTAAGCTTAACATGCAAGCACAGCGAGCAGAGCGTGGGCGTCTGTCAGTGTTTCATTCAATCCCTTAACAAAACGCTTTGAGTCGATTTTTTTACTGAGCCGCTTGCAGGACTCTCCAAGGAACAGAGGGGACTGAACACCCTTCCCTGTGCCGGACTTCCATACCAGACCCACCAGGTGAGGGTGGGTGACATTAGTCAGACAGACACTGTGGAAACTGAGGGCTATGAATCTGACCAGAGTAATTCTGCCTCAATAATCTGATTTATGTTATTTTACCTGTGTATTATTATAGATCCCAGTAGAGTGTGTGTGTACTCACAATAGTGTGTGTTACAGTCTGATGAATCTCTCCAGTTTCCAGGCTGATGAGTTCTTTCTCCAGCCTAAAACACAATCACATGGTAAATACCTCGCTAAATCGTCTTTTTATTGGTTTATAAAAACATCAACACAAACGTCATCATCATAATCTCACACCCAGTCTGTTTGTGTTCACATCCTTTTTCACAAGAGACCAAATTTAACCTGATTATATGAGTCTGGTTCATTTTTTTTATTATGAGGTCAGATTACACACCCGAGCCCCGTGCCAGCCAGGCTGTAATAATTCTGTTTTACATGAACCAGATCTTTGGTGTAAAAACGGCCGAGGACTGCTGGGTCAGATTAAAGTGGTCAACTCAGACCTGTTGATGGTGTCCTCCAGGGTCCTGGTTTTGGCCTCATCCTCCTCCAGCTGTCTCTTGACATCGTCCTGTTCTGGTCCACCGGGGGGCGCTCCATCCAACAGCCAGCGCTCCCTTAGAGCCTTCGACTAAAACAGGAAACACAATCAAACCCAGCTCTTTCAACTGAACAAAATCAAAGAGTCACGTCTCTGGATCTACACCATAAAAATCTGTGAGGATAACTGGCCCCCCATGGACCCCCATGGGCCCCAAGATTGCAACGTTTTCCAGCTCCTCCTGAGGGACTCCAAGTCCAGATGGGGATATACCTTCTCTGGGTCTGGCTTGGGGTTTCCTCCCAATTGGACATGCCTGGAAGACCTCCACAGGAAGGCGTCCAGGAGGCATCCTGATCAGATGCCCTGAACTGTCTCTACTGGGTTCTTTAAACTCCAAAAGCTATTTGAAATTCCTTAAATAGAATATTAAAATTCTGTTGGGTGAACCAGGGTGTAGTTCTGAATCCATTAGCTTGATGCTAACACATAATAGATATTGTCACTACCAAGCTAAAGATTTAGCATCACTGTCGTATTTTTACATTAAAGTCCCTGTAAAGTGAAATCCAAAATTTGTCTTAACACACTAGATATGTTAGAATCTGGTTGCTGTAAACATGTGAAAACACTGAGATCTACATGTGACTGAATTCTGGTTTAAGACCGTTAGAAAGTTTTTCCTGGCTGGGTTTAATTTGGGCGGTGGTACCACATTATAACCAGCAGGTAAAATGATGTAAAAACAAGCTGACTAAATATTTTAAAGCATATCCCATTCTTCCTGTTTTTTTTTAGTTTATTTTTATATTATTGACTCATTTTTCTCTCTCACCTTCAGGTGTTGCAGCGCCCTCCTGTCATCCTCCAGTTGTCGTTTCTTGTTCTCGATCTCAGTCAGTCTCTTCCTCTTCTCCTGAGGCATGATGGGAAATGGAGTCAGGCAAAGTAGATTTCTGTTGCTCTGCTGTTTTCATCTGAGTTTCAGAAACCTAACATAAATATAATCAGAGCTTGTTCTAAAGGGGACAGCTGGACTTGGTTCAGGTTATTGAAGAGGTTTGGTCTCTCCTCTGAAAGGCTTCAGCTCTAAAGCTGTCAGGGCTCAGGGAGGAATGTGAGAGTTAGTCGACCATTAGAATGCTAATGGATGCGATCACCTGCAAGTCATTGACCTCGTAACCAATCAGAAGCTCTCAGCCCTGCTGCCCCACCCCCAAAGTTCCTGGGCCTCTGAGTAGGGACTGTTAAAGAAGTAGATGATCCACCTCAGAACTAGCTTTGGACCTGGTTCCTGCTCCCACAAAGCAGATCAAGGATTTTCCCACACAAATTCTGACCAATCAGAGAGCCTTTTTCAGTGTGCATCACACATTTTTGTCTGTGTACCTGTGAACACGGAGAATCTTAAAGGAACTTAGCCCAGACTTAGTTAAGGACTGGGCTTTCCCAGAAATGTGAGGTTCATTGGACATTCATACAGACGTGAGTCAAGAAATTTTAAAAACAAATTAAGATTTAAAATGCTAATGAATTTAATTTGGGCTGGAAGAAGACAAACAATCTGGAGCCAGCTTCATCTTTTACCTGTATGTCCTCATCTGTCTGAGAACAAAAAATATTTTTAAGGCCGATAATTTTACTTCTGCTTACTAAAAAAGGCGGGAAATGTCTGAACTTGTTCTTTCAGTTGCCCTAGATAGGTAGGGTAGGAATCTGGAGTAAAAGTTTGTAACTGGAACTTTTTATATCAAATTTTAAAAAGCATAAAAGAAAATATGTGGTTCTAGACATCAATAATTGGGGATTGGGGACTTTTAAAATGAAACTTTCAAGGCTGGAGCCCTGTGAGCCACCCCCATGCCCCACCTATGAACTGGTCCAGGATTCAGACCAGAGCACATTTCTCTGTGACATAAAGAGCAACAAAGAGCAGTGGAAGCTTTTCAGGATGGAAAAGGTGTTTTTGCTCGTCTGCCGGCCTGCTTCATCATGGGTTTGGATGATCACGGTGGGGTTGAGTTGGATTGTAGCTGTTAGCTCTAATGTAGCTGCAGACAAGCGTCAGTTTTATCAGAATATTTCTTTATTAAAAAAGAGAGAAGATCCACGCTGAAAGCTACTATGATGTTTTTGAAAGTCTCCTGATCGGCTTCAGCGTGAATTTCAGCCACCGTCCTGCTCCACTGTTCAAACAGCACAGCTGTGACAGACTGTAGGGCAGGGGTGTCAGACTCAATCCCAGCCGGGGCTAGAATCTGGACTTAGGTCTAACCTGAGGGCCGAACAGGGTCAACATTTAACCAAAAACTGTCAACCTCACTTTCACTGGTGATGAAGTATGGGACATAAAAAAAAACAACTAAACTCTGATGATAAACACCATGAACATCCACATAAAAAACATCAAAATGAAAAGTTTAAAGGCTCAAAATCTGAAGTTAAAAGGCACACATAAGTTCAAAAGGTCAAAACACAAAATAAAAAGAACAATAGAATAGAAAAAAATAATTAATAAGGCAGAAATATAAGACTGACAGTCAAATCATGAATTTTAAAAGGCAAAATATGAGGTAAAATTCAAAATCATGAGTTTTACACCTCAAAATATGAGATAAAATTCAAAATCATGAGTTTTAAAAGCCAAAATATGAGATAAAATTCAAAATCATGAGTTTTAAAGCTCAAAATAAGATAATTTTCAAAATCATGAATTTTAAAGCTCAAAATATGAGGTAAAATTCAAAATCATGAGTTTTAAACCTCAAAATAAGATAATATTCAAAATCATGAATTTTAAAAGCCAAAATATGAGATAAAATTCAAAATCATGAGTTTTAAAGCTCAAAATAAGACAATATTCAAAATCATGAATTTTAAAAGCCAAAATATGAGGTAAAATTCAAAATCATGAGTTTTAAAGCTCAAAATAAGACAATATTCAAAATCATGAATTTTAAAAGCCAAAATATGAGATAAAATTCAAAATCATGAGTTTTAAACCTCAAAATAAGATAATATTCAAAATCATGAATTTTAAAAAACAAAATATGAGATAAAATTCAAAATCATGAGTTTTAAACCTCAAAATAAGATAATATTCAAAATCATGAATTTTAAAAAACAAAATATGAGATAAAATTCAAAATCATGATTTTTAAAGCTCAAAATATGAGATCAAATTCAAAATCATGAATTTTAAAAGCCAAAATATGAGCTCAAATTAAAAATTTCGAATTTTAAAGGGCAAAATAAGAGGTAAAAGTAATATTTGTGAATTTAAAATTAAAAATATTAGATGAAATTAAAAATGTGGTCTAAATGGCCCAAATTATTAATTAAAAAGGTCAAAATATGAAATAAAATGTGAAATCCTAAGTTTAAGTTGTAATTGTAAAATGCAAAATTGAAAATTTGAAACGAAATCACAGATTTATTTTATCTAATTGTTTTTATTCTTGACTTTAAATTTGATGACTTAAGGATATTTTTAATCATAAGGGTTAAGTTTACATTTTATACTGGAGTCAAATCTGCAGACCTCATACTGGTGACCAGTTAGAGCTAAAATGTGATATGATCTTCCTGGCCAGGTATAATTGTACCACGGGTCAGGTTCTGCCCCCGGGCCTTGAGTTTGACGCCCCTGCTGTAGAGCTTAGGTTAGTACTGGAGCTGTGCATGTACCATATTTTATCTGGTCACTCTGATTGGCTCGTTATAGAGCATTCGTCCAATCACCTTCGGAGGATGTTTTGAAAATTCCTGCCCTTTTTAAACTCTTTCTGTTGGAGGTTTCCAGATGGATGTTAAAAATATCTGTGCAGATGTGAAAATGTCTGTCTGGTAAGTGAATCTCAGCTGATATTTCTGATCATAAATAAAGTCATCAACGCCACTGAAGAAGAAAAACAAACATTTTAACATTTCATCTGTTTGAACACTATGATAATATCCATAAAGTTCTTTATTTAAAGATCATGTTAATTATGATGTTCACTAAAACATCCGGGCTCTGAGGAGATTTTTACCTTTATAACCTCAGAGTTAATACTAGCGCTGCTGCAGCCTGGTGAATGTGGATCAATAGTGCATTAGTCTGAGAGCGCTGATGGTCTGCAGCAGTCTGAGATAACCCGTCCGTAACCGTATCTGTGGGTTCATGCAGGTGTGTGTTCATCCATGTGTGTAAATCAGACTCACTGTGAGGAGCTGCAGCCGATCCTGCTGACAGAGAGCCTCGCTCACCCTGAGGGCAAAAGAGAGAGAGAATTAATGACTCTGCTGTCCAGTAGGGGGCAGTGAACTCAGCCTGAATGTATAGATCTCTGGTATCTGATTTCACCATGTCTGGCCCACCCCAGTATGCATGGGAAAGGGACCAGTAACTGACTGGAAACCAGTGTTATATTAAAACTCTAGTCTATAAAGTCTCTAAGTAAATTTGTGGCGAAATTTTGAAAAAAGAGGAGCCAAAAAAGTTTAATGTTGGTATAAGACACCTGAAAATAGTTTTATGAAGTGTAAAATATTATCTTTCATATTAATATCTCATTTTTATGGTTTTATAAACACATGATATCAAAAAGGAATAAAGTTTCTGAAATTTTAACAATCTCCAATCAAACATGGAGCTTTATTTTGAAAGGCTTTCTTCTTTCCTTTAAGGTTATGGGGTTGTCTGTCCCACTCTGAATCTAAGTTTTTAAAATTATTCGCTGTTTCTCTCCTTTACTGTTTATCCCTGAACTTTATCTCTGAACTGTCGGCTCTCTCAGCCTCGCACTGGTTAAACTGGGAGCTCTGGACTCTGCTGATCTCAGCATAGATTCTGTTTTTTTGTTTCAGCTGAACTCACAGAACAAAGCTGCTGCCCGTCTCCATGGAGACCAAAGCTGCTGCTGGTCTCCATGGAGACCGAACACAACAACAGACAATCTGAGTCCGGAGACACCCCGGGTCCCGGTCCAAAGCGGCCCAAACTGCAGGGGGATCACTGGGTTACTACAAAATAAAAGTCAGTGATTGATAGGAGGAACATAGTGGGTGATTAGGAGAGAGGCATGATGGGTAAAGAGACTGCAACTCTGATTGGTCTGTTGGTAGAAGTCAGATTTATAACTAGGGCTTGATCCTGGGGTTAGACGCCTCCATGCAGGGAGGTAACAGTGCCTGCAGAAGCGGCTTTGCTCTTAATTCAACAGCTCTTATAGATTTACCAAACCTGAAAGTAGACCTTCTGTATCTGACGACCAACTTCTGCTGCTTCAGACAGAGTCGTTATGAAATCATGATGAGGAAAGACAGCTGATAGAAGGCAGCACCATCAGCTCTGTTTGCCTGACACGCCCTGCTCAGTTTCTGATTTTTATATTTTTACAGTCCTTCATCTCTCTGCACTCATCATCCTTTTATTAGACCACTCTCTATGTTTTGATTCTTTATTTTCATGCATTAGCCTCGCTAACTCATACCAGTCCTCCTTTTAGGTCCTGTTTTATATTTTCAGCGTCACATGTCGCTGCTGTCTGTGTCACATGTGTTTTTATGTTCAAGCTGTCCCTATAGGAATCAATAAAGATGTTTGCACTGATGGAACTCATTAGCTCACCCTAGTCTTACTGAACCAAACAGTGCTATATTTGCAAATCAATTATTGAAGTATTGAGCTCACAATAAAGCGGACGGATGCACGTTAGAGCAGCGCAGTTACAATTATGATGTCAGGCTGTGTAAATACATAATTGATAAAAGGCTGCAGTTATATTTGTTTGAAGAAGAAGTTAAGAGGTTTACAGCTTCAAACATGCAGAAAGGACCTTGAAGTTCCTGTAAAGTGCTAATAAATCTGTAATTTAGGTTTGTTGTATGACAGGCCACTGTGTTCTGAACCACCATGCCAAGTTGCAGTCATGAAACACATCTCCAAGTTTATAAAATCAAGCTTAAAATGAGGCAGCAAAATCTGCTCCATGATGGTGTGGGTGTGTCCTTGGTGAAGCCACGCCCACTCCTGAGAAATATGATCTAAAAAAGCTTCTGATCAGAGCTTAACTACTTGGCTTTGTGCCAGAGCAGAGACAGAAATTTAATTTACTGTTTTCTGGTACAAATCGCTGTTCTGATACCTTAAATGACCCGTTGTCCATCGTGGCTGATTTAGAAAATTTACCTCACAGTGAACAGAAACACAGCATGTAGCTGACTGTTAACTTCCAGAGAAGTCAGTGACATCAGCTAACGGCAGACTGGACTGAGGTGAACTATTCTGTGAGGTCACACACAGATCTGTGTTTTCATGTGTTTACAGCAGCATTAGTCCAACATATCTAGAGTGTTTGTTTCACTCCACTGCTGACTTTTGTGTAAGGACCTTTATGTTCAAAGAGAAATGTTAATTTTATGATTATTTTATTTGATATCTTATTTAAAGATAATGTGGTTATTTTGAAAGAAGCTCTATAAAATCTGCAGGTTTTGTATTTTTCTAGTCGACTTAATTTTATATGTTTCGAGTTGAGAAATGCACTCTTCTAAACTCTCATTTTCTCTGCATTTTCCTTGATCATTAAGGAAGCAGAGAAGACCCATGATACAATTCATGGATTATAACATATCCACAATTCTGTCACTCCAGTATAATCCCAATGACGTGATTTTAACATTTAAATATTTCCCACCCATACTTTGTTGGTTTAGCTACCAGCAAGCTTGCACAACCATCTGTGGTTAGTAGAGTTGTATGTCTGTTGCACGTTTGTCTAATAAATGTCTGTCTAGGAAAATAAACTATGGAATAAACAATCAAACAGTAGCTCGAGATGCGCTTGTCTTTTTTACAGTTAGTGTGGCTGCAAACCCAAACCCATAAAGGAAGGCAAACTGTTGTTGAAAATTTAAACCATGTATTTGTAGTCCTATTACTTTATTTTGTGGCATTTGAATATTATTTGAGATGCACCGACTGGGAAAATTAGGGCTCATTTTTTAACAGTTAAACATCCGTTTAACTGTTAAAAAATCTAGTTTGACAAATATCAGATGATAGGATGAAACTGATTAGACACACTGAAAACCATTTGTACCTGATATCAGTGTTCAGCTATCTTTAACCCTCGTGCAAACCTTAAAATGAACACTCTTTAACCTCGTGTACACAAACAGTTTGTCTCATAAAAGTGCTATAAAATGTTATACATAACTTTTTTTTTTAACTTTCACTGCATCAGATCTTTTCAACAACTTCAGACCTATCCATAGATATAAAGTCTATTATAATTTTTCATTATTTTTTATGTTTTTATGGTATTTTTGTCATAAGAACCCCAGATTTTTTTTAACGGGACAAACACAAAATATGCAATATTTCCAAAAATGAGGTGCAAAGTGAAATATTTGTGATGAAGATATTACAGCCTTGACCATGTCAAAAATTGATAATATTGATTTTAATGCATTTTTATTTTTGGCACAGTGAGCGTTAAAAAAAAAAAGTACACTCTTTAACCTTGTGTACACAAACGGTCCGTGCAATAAAAATGTAATATATATTTTTTTTTCTTAAACTGCATCAGATCTTTTGGACAACGTCAGACCTATCCATAGATGTGATATTTGTTAGGATTTTTAAAACATTTTTATTTTTTTATGGTCTTTTTGTCATGAGAAGCTCTGATTTTTTCATGGGTAAAAAAAAAAACACAACAAAAGGCAATATTTTTTTAAACTGAGGTACAAAGCGAAATAGTTGGGTTATTACAGCCTTTACTCAGGCAATAATTGATAGCAATAGGAGTCAATGGGGCAAGTCTGGTCATGAGGTGAAAGAGTGTCAGTATGACACAAATCTCCTATTCTACTTCTAATAGACAGGATTTTAGAATTAGGAAATAAAAATGACCAAAAAAAAAAAAAAGTGGAAAAATGTCATCGATTAGCCTTTAAACTGAGCTGAACAAATAAAAACAACCAAAATGTCGATTTTGGTCCCCAAGATGCTCTGAGGGTTAATTTTAGTCTTTAGATTAAATGGCTTTAAGTTTTAGTAACATTTCAGTCACATCTACTCGTTATAGTTTCAGTCAACAAAAACTCAAAAACATTTTAGTTTTAGGCAATAAAAAGTCCTTAGCCTTCACCTTTAGTCCAAACATTCATCCTCTGGTATCAAACCATGCTGATGTGATCTCTGCCAAACCTGAACCCTGCTTTCACAGCGGAGAAGAAGAAGAGCTACAGACGATCTACCCGCAGTGGACAAATATCATGGATTAAGAGTGAGCTAGATAACATTTTAGTTTTGTTTCAGTCATCTTGAAGAAAACTAAACAGTCTATCTCTCTATCTTCAGCTCATCTTAGTCTAGCCTCCCTCGTGGAAAGGTGACTAAGCTGATGGTGGATGTTTGTGAAGCGATATCAGGAGAAACCGATATTAAACTGATGCATCGGAGCATCCCTAAATATCCTCACGTATATGTCACACACAAAAAACTAGAAAAGCACTCAGAGAGCACAGACCTCCGCCATTAGCCCTATCTCCCAACAATGAAGAATCTTTTAAAGTAAAAATTCTTTGCTTTTCATCAGGGTGAATACCAGCAGCAGCTGCAGCATCTTTGGCTAAAAAACACGACGCCAGTGTTGAGGTGCAGTTCCTCAAGTGTCCACTGGAGGCTGTCTGTAGATGCAGCAGTCGCATATACAGCCCATATCAAAATGTCAGTTTTAACAGAGGAAAAAAAAAAGTTTAAGACCTGCCTCAGCCTTTGTCTGTTTCATGGTTGAATAAAAGCCAGTTTGAGACAGTGATTTTATTTTGGTGGCCACCTTAATTTCACTTTAAAAATCGACTTCAGTTACAAGATTGATGGTGTTCTGCAGGCTTAGTCCAATATTTTCTGCAATCTAAGGTAAACGTTACTTATAATTTATTTACTTATTTATTCTTTTCATCATATATATCAGCGAAGGCTGTCATCCATAACTGAACCGGTCTGATTATTTCTCATTGTTTCGTCGTTTTTTTTCTTTTTTGTCCTTTATGTCTGTTTCTCTTGTTGTTATCTCACCAAAAATATGAAAACAAATTAAAAGATAAATACATTTCTAAGTGACGTGCTGCCATGCTTTAAGTTTTAAATTTATTATCATAAACATTATTGTTATTATAGGACTGCCTTTCAATTTATGAGCTTTCCTGAAGCTTTTACACTGAAAGGGTGTGACCGGATGTCCTGTCTAACTTCATTTATTGATCATAAATCAGATCCTCCCTAATCAATAAGTTATTATAGCGGCTCCTGCTGCTTATTGATAAGTGATTGGCTCAGATCGCTGCTTCCGCGCAGAAAAGTAGACCACGTAGTGTATTAGTCCGCCTGATTGAACGAGTTAACCCTTCACGTGCCTCCATAGACTCTGATTCATTGATCCTGATCAGTTTTACTCACTTATTCTGCTCACATCTGTCCGCACTTTCTGCGCACTTTCTACGCAGTTTGTCCGCAGTGTTCAGCGCAGGATTTAGCGCAGTTCGTCCCGCGTGTTTGCCGCTATGATGCCTGACTCAGCGGTCTGACGGACTGATGCCGCACCATGACGACACACGAGGCACCGCGCGCTCACAATAAAGTCACACCCTCCTTCATAAACTTCGAGAGAAAAACACACGAAGAAGAAAAAAGAAGAGGAAGAAGAGGTAGATGAGGAAGAGAGGAAGGAAACAAAGTGTACTCACTCCATGTTTGACTGCAGATCAGTCCGCTGCAGCCCGGATCATCTGATCCACATCCGAGAGAGAAAGGAGACCCGCCCACCGAGAGGGGGGTCGGGGGGGGCAAGAGAGGAGGGGAGGCAAGGGAGGGGAGAGAGAGGAGAGGGAGAGAAAGAGGAAAGAGGAGAGGGAAGGGAGGAAGGATGGGAGGAGAAGGAGAAAAGAGGAGAGGGAAGGGAGGAAGGATGGGAGGAGTGGAAGAGAAGGAGAAAAGAGGAGAGGGAAGAGAGGAAGGATGGGAGGAGTGGAAGAGAAGTAGAAAAGAGGAGAGGGAAGAGAGAATCGAGGAAGGATGGAAGGAGATGGAGAGAAGGAGAAAAGAGAAGAGGGAAGGGAGGAAGGATGGAAGAAGAAGGAGAAAAGAGGAGAGGGAAGGGAGGAAGGATGGGAGGAGTGGAAGAGAAGGAGAAAAGAGGAGAGGGAAGGGAGGAAGGACGGGAGGGCAGGCAAGGGAGGGATAAAAAGAGAAGAGGGAAGGGAGGAAGGATGGGAGGAGAGGGAGAGAAGGAGAGAAAGAGGAGAGGGGAGGGAGGAAGGATGGGAGGAGTGGGAGAGAAGGTGAGAAAGAGGACAGGAGTAGAGGGAAGGGAGGAAGGATGGAAGCGGAGGCAAGAGGGAAAGATGGGATGGGAGGCGAGGTAAAGGAGGGATAAAAAAAGAAGAGGGATGGGAGGAAGGATGGGAGGAGAAGGAGAGAAAGAGGAGAGGAAAGGGAGGAAGTATGGGAGGACATGGAGAGGAGAGGGAGAGAAGGAGAAAAGTGGAGAGGAGGAGAGGGAAGGGAGGAAGGAGGGGAGGACAGGCAACAGGGAAAGATGGGATGGGAGGCGAGGTAAGGGAGGGATAAAAAGAGAAGAGGGATGGAAGGAAGGATGGAAGGAGAGGGAGAGAAGGAGAGAAAGGGAGGAAGGATGAGAGGAAAAGAGAAAAGGGGGGGTACGAAGGAAAGATTGGAAGGAGATGGAAGTTAAGGAGAGGAGGAGGGGAAAGGGAGAAGGTTGGAAGAGGAGGGAAGGGAGAAAGATGAGGAAGGTAAAGATGGGAGGATGAGAGGATGAAGGAGAAAAGAGGATCTGTCCCATCCAGTGTTAGTTTACAGCCTTCCTCCTGAGCTCAGAGATTTCTCTGGTCTCTCTGAATCTGTAGTTGATATTTCAGACTGTAGTCGGTGCAGTCAGCTGTCATTAAACTGTTGGAGTATTTGACCAGCAGTGGATGACTGATCCTCTGAGGTGTGCTCCTCTCCAATCATGGTACTATCACCTGTTACAGACTAACCTGCTCACCTGTGGAATGTTCCAGGTGTTCTGAGCATTTTAAAGTTTAGACCGTGGTAAAGTTGTGACTGCACAGGGAAACAGAGATCAGTGCTGCTGCCTCACAGCTGAAGGTAAGAACCCTTTAACTCTAAAACTCTTAACCTCTGAGTTTGGTTTCATGCAAATATGCAATTTAATCACCTAAAAAAAGGTTTTTTCTTTCCTGAAGATTTTTGACTTTTTGCACAAAAATTAACATATTGCCTTCATTTTTCATCCTCCATCTGAACCTACAGAAGCAGAAAACCTGATCATGAAGTCATTTTCAGTGGATTTGTGGATAAATTGTGGCAAATAGTCTATTATCTGCTTTTATTTTGAAGGGCATGTCTTCACTTATCTTCCATGGCATGTTTGATTCCATCCTGGGACTGCTACTTTTATTTCAAACACAGTTAAAAAAAAAAAAGATTAACCCTAGGGCACAGATGAGCTCAGAGTTAGGTCATTCCCTGTGAAAATGGGCAGCCTGGGTTTAAGTATGGCCCTGTGTCCATCCTCCTCTATGAATAAAAGCATGAGAAAATAAATCAAGAAAAAAAAGTGAAGAAATCAGGGTTATGATCTGTCCTCTAGGACAGAGATTCTCAACCTTTTCAGCCCGTGACCCCCAAAATAAAGGTGCCAGACCGGGGACTCCAGCGGCACCTGAAGGTGGTTAAACAGCCATGGACATTCAAGAATAGTCATGTGGACCTAAGCCGTCCATAAGGGGGGATAAAGGGAAAGGATTCTGGGACCCAGCCATACTGGGGGCCCATGGAGACCAGCAAAATCATGGTCCATCATGAAGTTAAGCTGTGAAAACCATATTTTATATTTCACCTATATAGTAAACACTCTAATCAAAGAAACACATATCTCTATTCATTTTTGAAGTAAATAGCCTTAAAATGAAAATAACTTTTGTTAAAAACATATTAAAAATGGGTGAAAAAATGCTTAAATTAGTTAATAATGGCAAAAAATGTTAGAAAAGGTATTGAAATTGTATTTTTAAGGAACATAAATGGGTTAGAAGTGGCAAACAATAACCAAAAGTGGATTAAATTGACAAAAACAGGCACAAAAAGTGGTAAAAGGGGATTAAAACATGGCTTAAATGGCTTTAACAGGCAAAAAATTGGGGGAAATTAGATGGACTGGGATGAAAAATTGTAATAAACCGGCAAAAATGGGATAACTGTGGTTAAAATGGGCAAAAAGTGGTTGATATTGGCAGTAATGAGACAATAATAGGCAGAAAGTGGCAAGAATTCGCTCAGAAGTGACAAAAACAGGCAGAAAAAGGTGGTGGAAAGGGTATAAAATTGACACAACTTGATTTAAAGTGGCAAAAATGTGCTAAAATTGGTGTTAGAAAGTAATGAAAAGGGGTTCAAATTTGGTAAATTTGGTTTTAAGTGGCAACAGTGTAATTTAAAAAAACATTCTTTGTTTTTTAAGGCATCTAGAGACCCCCTCTCAGTGTCTTGTGACCCCCAATGGGGTCCCAACCCCAAGGTTGAGAACCACTGCTCTAGGAGGGGATGATGGAACATCAGCCTGGACCAGTTCAGGACCACTGGTATGATGTGAAACAGTAAAGACCATATTGTTAAATCCAGTTGTGCTTCTGGTCAGAGTCCAGCAGGGGGCAGCAGAGTCACACTGCAGCACTAACACAGTGACGAGAACATTCTGTAATAGTTCAGAGGTTACCCATCACGCCTGTCACCTTTTATTTTTAGGTAAGCCCTGTTTGAAATTCCTCAGACCTGATCAATCGGTAAAAAGAGTTTTATTTTAGTATGAAGCTTTCTTTTCATTCTGAATGACTTTACCACATTTGAATCATGGCATCAGGGGGTTCACGTTTGAGGTTTATTTTCCAGTCTGACACCTGGACGTTTGACTGCAGCCTCATTCCTGATGTTTCTGTGTGAATATCGATCAGTAAATCATAGTTTTGGACATCTGGTTTCCTTTTGACCTGCAGCAATGATTCTGTATTATAAATGGGCCTGTGTAATAAAAAGGTCACAGCAATGCAGACTGAACGACTGAGAAAAAGGATGGATCCAGTCCCATCTTAGAATCAATTCTTATTTGAAGTCTAAAAGACAACTATTTTAATTTGGTGATTTATTCTCATTGTTGCAGATGAGAAAATGGATCAGCAAGTGCAAAAACAGAAAAAAACAATATGGCTGAAATGTTTCACAATAAAACACTGCAGCCATCTTTTCAAGGGAAACTTTTATTTTGAAAGAATCATTTAAAGTAGTGTTCAGTACACAAATTTCTGTGAAAAAAAATCTGTGCATGTGAGTGAGAGTGTTTGGGGTGTAAAACCTGATTAATCACATTAATAATAAAATAAAAATAAACTTGAGCGTCTGATAAAAACTCTGCAGAACAAAATGTCTTCATGTCTCTGATGCAGAAAATAAAGGCTGGACATAAAAGAAGTGATGTTAGGAAAATAAAGTCAGCAAAAACAGGAAATAATCTGTAATAATGAAAAATAAAAACATTTAGAGAGAAGAGTTCAAATGGACTAATAAATAAAAAAGTACTGTTTTAAACTGGAGCTGTGACTTTATTTCAATAACATCACAACCTTTACCTCCAATATTCATCTTTGAGAAACAATTTTACTTCTAAAACCTCTAGTCCAATAAAAACCCCTCAGGGTTTGGTCTCTGAACCTTTCTAACAGTCAGTTTGTTTACATGCAGTCAAACTGTCAGAGCTTAAAGATTCAGTGTTTCTGACTGCATGTAAACCCACTGACTGCTTCTGCATTTTAGCCCTTTAAAGGTTCACACAGATTCTTGATATAACAATTATTTTATTCTGATTTTTCCTTTAAAATAAAGGTTTGAATTCAAAGCTAAAAAAAAAGTATGAACTTTGAGTTCTGCTGGTCGCTGATAAAAGTTGTGGAGGAGCTCGTACCAAAAGTTTAGACTTTAATAAATTCAGATGTGAATTTAAGAATGGAGAAAAACTGATTAAAATAAATAAATAAGTTAGAGATTGAACTGCTGTTTTATTTTTTAGGGTAGAAATGAAAACGGACGGTTAATCTTCATGCTTCAGGGTCAAAATCTTTTTTTGTTTTTAAATCACAAAAGGATTTTTATTTACTCAAAATTTAGCGGGATGCTTTCCATCGCCAAAATAGAAAGCACTTCTGTAAGAACCATCCAATCAGAGAGCTGCAAACTCTGTTGCCAGGCAGATAACAGCTGGCTGAGGTCACAAGCATCTTTTTGGAAGTTATATGATAAATTAACACATTTGATTCTTTCTCAGATTAAAAAATAATAATAATCCAGCATCCGAGGCTCATGGGTAATGTAGTATTTCTATCAAACATGTTTCACACAGCGAATATAAAAAGTACTATTCTCAACAAAGAACAAGTAAGAGTGTAGAAGTTCATCTAGAAGTGATTTTCCTTCACTACAGTTGGACCTGAGGTCTGTGCTCATAATAAACCCATCAAACTGCTTTCAATAAAACAGCAGAAGAAGAACGTGTGGTCCCAAACATCTTCTCATGCTAAAAACATTACAGCTGTGTCTGAAACCACATTCAAAATGTGACTGAGTAAGCAGGACAGACTGAATACAGAGGATGCTGTTTTCCTGTATGCTTGAATCTCTGGATGTTTACGAGACGGACCAGAAACCCTTGGGTATGAAACAGGAGCACAGCGGTCTACTAAACCAGCCGAAGATAAAGAACAGCTCCAAGAAAAGTAGCAGAAAAATAAGAGTAACCATACTCTGATAAATCTCAACTTCACACACTGAAGTCACACTAACCTGTCACTAGCTTAGCCGTTCGTTCATTCATTCTGCTCTATGTGGTTTGTGCCTCTATTAGCTATAATACGGTAGTTGAGCTCTTAGGCTGTGGGGATTCTCTTCTACCTGTCACTTTCTGGAGAGTTTTCAGTGAAATCAGCACTTTAAAAGGCTTTGATTACTTCACAGTTTACTACCTTAACTGCTCAGATGGACACATAATGATCGACCGAGTTTGATGTTTAGGCTGTGTGTCCATAGCTTCTTGGTGCATTTCCAGAGCACCACCGCTTATTGTTGCTACGTTAAAAAATATGAATCCTGCTTTCCTTAGCAGAATCTGTAAAGTTGTTTTAAAACAACTCTGTTTCCGTAATATTTCAAGGTAATCTCACACAAAAGACATGCAGACAATGTGAAAGAATCCTGACGTAGGCAGCAGCTGCAGACCTGAAAACCACCCTCAGAAAATAGCTGATAAAAGGCGGGTCAGATTGTTTACCTCCTGTTAATGTCAGAAGTCCCGCCCCTTCTAGATATTGATTGGCATGTGAAGGAGAAGTGACATTAACCGATAAGTGAGGGGGAAAAAAATCAGACTTCTGACTTGATATCAAAGAAAGAATTCAGGCTGAATTTCATTTTTTGAGATAATTTTTTTTTAATTCTTGGAAAAAAAGTCTGAATTCTTAATTTTTCTTAGTATTCCTAGTTTGATCTTTAACCTCGGAATACAGACTTGTTTTACCAAGAATTTCAGACTTGTCTTTTGTCCAAGACCTTTGACTTTTTCCTCCAACGTCTCATGATGTTGTCAGAATTAGAAAAAAAAAGTCGGATCTAAAGTGTTTTAGTGGCCCTAATTCTTATCCACAGAGCTGCATCCTAAGCATTAGCTTGGAATGGAGTATAATGTCTGAGCGTATAGTAGTAGGGTTTAGTAGTGGTAGATTGTATGTGGTTTCAGACACAGCCTTTGTCTCATCCTGCTGGATCAGAAACTATAAAAACTGACTGTAAAAACCACAAACTGAAGTCTCTGTTTTCTCAGAGGTCAAACTTTAGTAAAGTTTAACCGTCTGTTCTGATGATTTAAAATCCAATCACTCTGATATGGTTCATGATTATGTCAGCATCTTATAAAGCTCTAACTGTTCAGTTTTATATGTTACAGAAGTATTTAACCAGCTGTGAAACCATCACTGATTCTACTAAATCACATGATAAAGAGCTCACATTAACATCCTGTCTTTATGACAGAGCATGCTCCTGTCTGACCCTAATACAGATAACAAAACCCAGACATCTGTGTTCTTCAATAAAAGCCTTAATTGTACATATGAGCTGAAAGCTAACTTCTTGTTTACATGATCAGAAACACAGAGTGACATTAAAACCACAATAAAACTGGGCGTAAAGCTGAGAAGAGAGGAAGAGCTGGCACCACTATGGTTAGCATCTGATGCTAATGTAAGCTAACATGATCTAACATTACATTCTGTTTTTGGAGCTCAGTCTGCCCTAAACATTCTGTGTCACATGACTCCTGTTTCAAAAGTTAACACACAGCTCATGCTAACATGCTAACAGCTAACACCTGTTAGAGCTGAGGTCCTGATCCAGCAGACAGGAAGTGACACGTAGTAACCATGCTGTGATGTCACACAGGGACTTCCTGTGGACCAACATTGAGGGATGTGCAGAGAAGAACTGAGCATGCTCACTAAAAGGACTCTACCAAAGGGGGTGGGCTTTCACAGATCCATCCGTTCATCTGGTTTGGATGTCACCATGGCAACAAAGAAAGTCTTCTCTCTGTCTCCTCTGTCTTTGGTCCACCTGTGTGGAGGGGACAGGTGAGGTTCAAAACTCCACCTTGCAGGCAGGGAAGGTCTCCTCCTGCATGGCCACGGTGCTGTTACTGCCCAGCACGGTGATCGACAGCTCCCTCTGCCTATCGTGAGTCTCCTGGTACCAATCGTGCATCGCCAGCGAGTCAAACGTGGGGATCAGCGTCACCTGATGGGGGTAAGAGAACAGACCAATCAGAGAGCAGATCATGAGAGGAGGAGACAAACAAACATGGCAGAGTGATGTCACAGACCTGGAGCTCAGGCCAGCTGCTCTTCCCCTCCAGCAGAGCGTCTAGGATGCTCCTCATCGCCGCCTCCTTCACTGGTTCATCCCCACTCACAATGTAATGAGAGGAACGGAGACGTCTGAAGAACTCCAGGTCAACGGAGGAGGAGGCGGGGCCAGACGGCAGGTACGCCAGGTCTACGTAGACCGCTGAACCTGCAGCACTGGAAGCTTTGGATCCTGCAGAGAGATTAAGAGCGGGGAAGTGTGCTCTGTTAGATTAGTAGAGCAATAAAGCATCAAAACCACAACAAAGACAAAGAACACGCTATGTTAAATGAGACCCGATTTAAGTCATGGTTCTGGATCACTTTCAGATAAGTCCACATTTAGACATTTTTTGTTTTGATCTTGATGATTAAGGCCTACAGTTCATTCACCTTATCTAAACAGTACAATATTGTTGAAAAGACCAGCAAATGTTTTACTGAACCTTTTTCTCTCATGCTCTCACTCTGGTTCAGTACACACCTGAGGATGAAGGTTTTGGAGTGGCGATCCTAGATCCACCAAGCGAGTTTCTAGTCGAGGGCTTTGTTTCGAGGCTGGCGGCCATCCTCAGAGACCCCGTGGTCATGCCCATCTTGGACTTGGCGCTCTGAGCCGCTGTACTTCCTGTGGTTGTCTTCTGCATCATGGCCGTTGTTTTCTTGGTCTTTGAACTCTTCAGGGTCTTAGTTGAGCCTTCAGCCTCCACGTCCGCCATGCAGGTCCCAGGCTGGGGGGGTAAGGGGGGCAGATCCTTCACAGGGGCTGGGGGTGGGTCATGTGAGGATACAAGCCCTGTCCTATAAATGTGAGGACCAGGATGATCTGGCAGGTGAAGGCCGCTGGAGTCATCATCAGAGTCCATATCTGCAGTTATAGAAGGACAGTCCTCGGTCCCTGGGGGGACGTCAGAGTCCGTGGTGGTCGTGAGGGAGTCGCTGACGGATGTAGGCGGGGTCTCCTGGCTGTACACTGAGGGGCAATCACTGCTGCTTTGGTCCTGGGAGCGGTTGTTGTCATGGGAGGGGTCTGGAGAGGTGTGAGGATGGAGGTGCTGCTGGTGGCTCTCTGGAGTCTTTGGATGCTGGAACTCACAGGGGGAGACCAAACAAAGATCCACGTCATGAGGAACACCGGTAACCAGCTCTGACAACGTGTGGATGTGTTCCTCTGATCCGTCAGGGTTTGACCTCAGAGCAAGCGCTATGGTACAGTCCGAGTCACTGATGTGTCCATTGGAGTAGACCCCTTTAGGTGAGCCCACATGGTCCAAAGACACCGATAAGGACTCGTCCACCTCAGTGGACTGAGGAGAACCCATCTCAGCTGGAATGGACGTCACGGTGGACGAAGAGTTCTCTTTAAAAGGGCTCAGCATCAGAAGACCTGACTGCTTGTCCTGGGAGGATGTGGAAGTTTCAAGACCTTCCCTCAGAGATCCGAAGTCTGACGTCCTACAGGATCCTCCTTGGTTACAGTCTGGACCAGATCCTGTGTTCTCTCCTGAACCCTGATGTTCGTCTTCTGAGGACGGTCCTGCACACTGAAAGGAGGAATCTGCAGAAGACACCAGCTCCACAGTCTTCTCCTCTGAGCTCATGGTGTCCTCCCGTCCATTTTTCAGGGAGCATACGGTTGGAGAGAGGTTGAGGTTTGCAGAGACCTGGTCCATGTCAGCGCTGCGAAACTTCTCTGGACTCTCCATATTTGGAGAGTGGTTCCCATTGACCTTTCCTCCATCATTCATGACTGCAGAGAGCTGACCGTTGTTCCCATTGTGATCCTCCAATCGGAGTGTTTTAAGTTCAGCAGTTAGGTCCTCAGGTGTGGACACCTTCGAGGCGTCCTTATGGACTTCCTGCTCTTTTGAACCTGGCTTACCTTTGGTCCCTTTACCTCCTGTGTCTTTCTTTGACAGAGTCCCATCTTTCTTTAGAGTCCCACTCTGACCTGAGGCTCTCTTTTGTTCTGTACTTCCTGTTGACGCTGTGCTTGTTGTTTTCTTCATATCTTTAATGGCTGGTTTGGCTGGTTTCTTCTCCTCTGCTTTGACATCCTTCTTGCTGTCTTTTTTTGGCTCAGGTTTGAGATCTTTCTTTGGTTTCATACTTACAGTTTCCTTCTTTGCTACTTCTCTTTTCTTCTCCACACTCTCTTCTTTCTTCACAGCAGTGACAGGAACCTTCTCATCCTTCTTTTTCACTTCCTTTTTCTCTTCTTTTGGCACTTCTTTCTTTGGAGCAAGCTTTTCTGCAGGTTTCTGTAGCTTTGATTTGGTATCCGTGTCTTTGACTTTGGGCTTTTCCTCCCCATCCTTCTTCTCTTTTGGGACCGTCTCGGCTGCTGCCTTTGGCTTCACTTTCACCTCCTGTTTTTTGACGTCCACCCGTCCGGTCTTGTCTCTCTGTAAGGCACTGCTGGCTCGTATCTCCTTGGACTGGGACTTAAGGCTTTCACGGCTCTCTGCTCGTTTTGGTTGTTTCTCATTTTTGACTGTTTCCAGGTCCTTCAAAGACATCGCTGGATATTTGAGGAAATCCAGGTGTTTCAGTTTTTCAAGTCCATCTAGTATTTTGCTCTGCGGGGTGCATCCTGGGAAAAGTACTCTGATGATCTTCTCTTGAGGACTGGAAGGATGCCATACCAGCAGAGCACAAATGGAGACGAGGCAGGGCAGAGGAAGATCAGACCCCTTAGTATTTGATCCATTGTTTGGCCAAGTCTGCATCAAAGCGTCAAGGTTTTTGCTGCCATTGACCGGGTTCAAGGTGTACAGCTCCAGACGACCCACGCCCATCTTCTGGAACAGGATCACTGGTTCTAGAGTTGGACCATTGGACCGGCTCAGGGGTTCAGCTTTGATTTCTAGTCTTTGTAAGAGCTGCAGTGTGAAAACGACCTGGTCACAGCTCCTCAGCTCACTTGGGTCTACCTGAATAGACTTCAACCTATCAGGAGCGTTAAGAAAGACCACACCGATCTCAGGTGAGATCAAGTTCTTCATCCATTCCTCTTCAGTCTGAGATCCAGCAGACTCCTCCTTCTGCTCCGCCACCTTCCTCATCAACAAACTGTTTACCCCGGGCAGATTGTCCACACCGATGTGGGTCAGCAACACCGAGTCGATCCTGTCCAGGTGTCGAACCAGTTTCCAGAAACAGGAGCGAGGGTCCGAGCCGCCGTTCACCAACACGTTAAAACCATTGACAGCGAAGAAAGCAGAGTCGCCCCGCCCACCAGGGAAGATGTAGCAGCACGGCCGAGACAGCTTCAGGAAGCCCACGGTGCTTGGGGGCTCCAGGAGCTCGAAGGGTGACTCCGGCTCCAACGACTCGGAGAGGTACTCTGTGAACTCTTGCAGACCCTCCATCTCTGGGAGGACGGGGGGCGGGTTGATCCGGATGTTTATCAAGCCCTGTTTCTCCAACTGGGAGTCCTTCCAAAGCCCGACATCTGGACAGCTGAGTGTCAGGTTTGCTTTCAACGCTGGGTCTGTGGAGCTCAACAGCTCCACCACCTGCAACAGAGAGGAACTGCATTAGAGAGTGGAAGAATTTTGTTGTTTGCCATTCATGTAAGAACTGCTTGTTTAAGTATTCCAATAAGTTTCCACTGGGACTGGTACTTTGCGTAACATGAGACCCCCCTGCAGGGTCCTCTGCTAAAATACTTTAAAACGTATTTTTTCTTGAATTAAGCGATATTTATCCATGTCATATGTTAGTAAGAATCTCTTAAACCAATATTAGGCATTTCTGTGACGATTTTGATTTGTTTTTAGGGATTTAGATGTGCAGGTTCCCCACGCGCCTTTTTAGATCCACCATCAGTTTAGCCTTTCTAAAGAGGCACTCACACAAGGCCATCAGTAGTGTGCCTGGGCCCTTTTCGGCCTAAAGACCAGTACGTTTGGCAAGTGTGAGTGCATTTGTTCCTTGCTTGGGTGCGGCACGGAAGATGGGGGGGGCCTATGCATGGCACGGATGCATATGAAGGAGCACAAGCGCGGCATGTGACGTAACATGAAGTAACAACAAGAGGACCCGCTTCAGAGCCCAGAGAGCTCACCAGGTCGCAGCTGCATACTCAACAGACTGCCCTAAAGAGAGACAGAGACAGCAGGATTTTTTCTAGGGAGATAGAGGGAGAACTATTTTTGTCTCATTATATTTCAACAAGTTACAAAGACTTTATAAGAGCTGAAGATTTAACCAGCCCTGTCCACATTTCTGACCAGCTCCTTGCAAAGTCAGGCTTTAATGACTGTGAGAGGTTTTTTGGTTTGTGAAATAAGACTTCTTCCCTTGATTGAGTCACAGGATAACAAACACCTCTCATCCTCCATGCATAAAGGAGAGTGCCAAATACGTGGACAAGTGTGTGCCGGGGTTTATCTCATGGCTGATTTAGCCTCTCTTATTATAAAACTATAATGTCAAACTATCATCCACTGAATTCATTTACCTATGATTCTATTTCAAGTCATCAAGAAGTGAAATTGCTTCCAGCTCTTATCAGATGGTTAAAATTGCTCCCATTGTGGTTAAAAACTCTTTTAACTGAACATTTAATCCTGCTCTGAACACAGGCTGTCCTGTGACATGAGAGCTTGTCTGGTGCATCAGGCATCCAGAATTACGCAGAGAGATGGCATAGTTCATAGCATAAAGGAATGCCAGAGGGATTCAGATAGTACACGGACATGCAGAGGAATGACTGTAGGGGCTTCAAAAGTCGGAGTTTCATTCAGCAGGAGTGCTTGGAACTCTGATCAGGCTCCAGATTATATGCTGTAGAGAGCAATAACTCTCTGCTATGAACCTCTCTCTTTTCACTGGGCTCTGTATTGTTAACATAGCCTACTAATCCCAGGTCAGCTGAAATAACCCCGATGTCAGATCAGATATCGTATAAATCTGTTGCTATTTTACAGCCTAAAAACAATACTTAATGCATACTGAGTCATCAACACGTTTAAGTTCATCAACGGTGGATGCTTTGTGTGATGACGTTGGTGCGTGGCATATCCGTGCCCAGGCCTGGATGCGTTGAGCAGTGTGAGTGTGGGCCAAAGGGGAGACATGGGAGGGGGTCAAATGTGCTTCAGCACTTTTAGAATACGGCACGGTATGGATGGTCTAGTGTGAGTGCGCCCTAAGTCTTTAAAGGACAGAAAAGGTCCAACCCTCCTTGAGCTAAAGGATGGATCAGACTGAAGAAACATGGACTATCTGAGATTAAACAGCTCCCAGAGTTTACGATCAAACAAACCTCGTCAGTCTACTCCATCCTCTCTCATTTCATGGATTTATAATAAAGTGGAACAGAATGACAGCTGGGAAACGTCTGACTCCAGATCAGTCCATGTAATCAGATTTAATAGTGACTGTCTGTTATAACAGGTTCAATATCAGAGTGTGGAGTCTGACCTCGTCATCAGACAGGATGTGGAGCAGGTCTCTGATGGAGAAACTTCCTTTCTGTAACACCACGTCTCCGCTCTCCTCCACGCACTGACCCACCACCACCAGCAGTTTATGACGGGATGGATCACAGAGCAGACGCCGCACCTGAATGCAGCACAAACACATCATCAGCAAACTTTGGCTGTTAAAACGTTTGGTTCCATGTTTAGCTGGTAAATATAATATTATTTTAAAACACCTGGAATAAAAAAGCATCAGTTTAAAGAACTCAGACATCAACCACTCCATCTGACGGATCGACGGTCCAGGTCAGGTCAACACTCAGACCGTATCAGGATAATGTGGAACAGGATGCATATAAACTGAATTACATTCAGACCCATGATGTTATCTAGCTGAATAATCTGCATCAGTTCCAGATTAAACTGTTAAACATAAAGATCCTGATTTATGATGTGGATTTATTTTGATCTTAAATGATTAGGAGCCCAAAAACGGCTGATTCAGCTGTTTCTCTGCATTTCATCAAACAGTACGGTTCAGTAGTCTGACGAGACTTAGTACAGTAAACTCTGATATTCATCACAATTCTGCAGCAAACGTCCATCCAGCTTCGCTTGTAATGAGGGGAATTTCAGCTTTTTTTAGACATCTCAGCTCAGTTATAAGAGCTATTCTATCAGCTACCAGTCTGCTCTTTACTTTGACTCCAGTTTGGCTTTTTCATGCCTGACAAACAATTGAAAGAATGAACCTGTCTGTCAGACTGGAGCGGGCTGTTAGAAAGTTTTTCACCTCTTTCCTGGCTGGGTTTAATTTGGGTGGGGCAAATATGTGGACTGGCCACGCCAATGGCTCACAGTAGGGAATGACCCCGCCCCTCTAACACTACAATCTAAAATTACAGAGCAGTTCATCTCAGTACAGTCTGTTGTTAGCTGATGTCACTGCCTTTATTGAAAGTTAACAGTCAGTTAAAGGCTGTTTTCCAAAAAATGTGGGTATGACTGCATTGATTTCCCAGTCTCCAGCACATATGAATCTCCATATCATGCCAGTTCATTCCCAGTTTTTGACTGCAGAAATGTAGAAATAATTGGGTAGCATACTGAAATGATCAGTACTAGACTTAATGGTGGAAATGCAGCTTTAACATCGCTCTCTCTCACCTCAGAGCAAACGAAGTCGTGAGCTGGATTCACAATGACATGGGTGTCCAACACGTCCCCACGGTGCTGCAGAGTCCTCTGACCTACAGGGGGTGACACAGGCTTATCAGTCAATCAACACATCTGTTATAAATCAACATCAATCAATTGGGGCTGCATGACATTGGACATTTACCAATATCCATCATGCAGATATCAACAAATTCATTTAGCTGACATCAATACTGATATATTGATAAATGCAGCTCAGACCTAAAATTCCAGTCCATAAAACCCACTTTAAGGTTTAAGGAATGAGCATAAACTCAGAGGAAAACTTCAGCTGATGCTGTCAAAAGATCAACATGCTTATTGGTGCATGATGTCCGGTGTTTCCAGCTGATACTTCAGTGGATATCTGCTGATAAGCGCTAACTTTTTGAGCTGATATCTGCAGACAACATGTCAATAAATCCGTGCATCTTACAACCAATCCAGCCTTTCCTCACACAGACACAATGAAAGAGGGAGCATTCCCTACCTTCTTGAAACTAGCTCATCTTTTAAACTCTCAGCTTTGGCATGTTTTAGTCTTATCTGTTGACCATAATGCACTGCTCTAAATCAAACTAAGCTCCAGTGGGGGCACAGGTGGCCTAGTGGTTTAAAACGCGCCCCATGTGCTTGGTCGGCCTGGTTTCAAGTCTGGCCTATGGCGCTCTCCCGCATGTCTCTCCTCAGCACTCTCGTCCCTGTTTCCGATTCCATCTTCTGTCCTCCTCTATCGATGGAGGCATAAAAGCCCAAAAAAAATCTTAGCATTGATTTTAAAGGCCCATAAAACCTTTACATTCTAACAGCGTAATTAATTCTTACACACATTTTAAGTACCACACATTTATTTTGTTGCATTCTACTGCAGCACTGCTGTATAATCATAACATTCCTAATTTCAGATTTCTTCTCAATGCCTTTATACTGCATGTGTTTCTGCACCTTTTCAGTCCGTCACCCTTCCTGGGATTGTTTACAAGCAGCATTCTTAGGCTTAAGGGGTAGTTTTGTGTGCAGTTTGGGTATTTTAACAGGATTAAATCTGTGACTAATGGTGAATGCAGTGAAGATCTGGCCTAATTTTTGGAACAGAGTCCCCTATTGACAGACACATAACCTCATAATGAAAGAGGCTGTCCTGATCAGACCAACTCCAGCAGCTCATACTCATGATATTTATGTGAAATATTTAATCTGGGATGTCAGGCTACAATCACTGCATCCGAGCAGACTCCTCTTTAACCGGCAGCAGGTGGCCTAATGGTTAAAGGCACTCCCCACGCAGGCGGCCCAGGTTCGAATCTGGCCTGAGGCCTTCTCCCCGACTCTTGACCCTGTTTCCGACTCTATCCACTGTCCTCCTCTATCTAATAAAGGCACAAAAATGCCCAAATATAAATCTTAAAAAAAAAGACTCCTCTTTAACGGTTTACCTTCACAGTCTGGATTACTGATGGGATTTTAAGCTCTTTCCAGTGATCCAGATCATTCAGTTCGGCTCAGCAAGAAGAGCCAGCTCTTTCGGCTCCCAAACGGCTCTTCATTCAGGTATCAGTTCTGTTCATTTAACCTGCCAGATTTAGCAATTTCCTGACATATGACTGATATTTGTGCTGGTATTTAGTCCACCCCTGAAATCACCTTGCAGGTCAAATGAAATCTGCTCACTGGCTGGGCTGTATGACACCTGATACCATCAAGCTTGTACCCCTAATGTGAGATGTGCCTGTGGAAGTGTATGTAGAAAAGATCATTCCTGCTAATCAATCTCATAACACACAAACAACATACATGAAAACAATAAAAGTAATATTTATAATTACATGAAACAGCTCAAACAGGATCCGGCTCTTCTTGTTCACATAAAAGAGCCGGCTCTTTGAACCTGCTCGTCTACAAACAACCCATCACTAGTCTGGATCAGACATGAGGGAGAGCTGGTCTAGGACCAATAAGAGGCCCTCAGGCCAGATCAGGCACCCAAGGTCATTTTGAGTGGCCCTTTAGAGATTCAGTTTGTAGAATGTCTGCACTTAAATATCAATTTCAAACATGTCCATTTCTATACTGCAGTGTTTTCAAACTTATTTTGCCCAAGGCACACCTGAGGTCGAACCAACATCTCAAGGCTCAACACTGCAAAACGGTTTCTTTAAAGTTTTTGGAACCTTTGGAACAAGGTGGGTACCATTTCTTTAATGTGGTGATGGCATTTAATTGTATTAAGCCCAAAATAACTGACGGTGAGCTATTTTTTCTCAAATGTCAAACTTACCTCGTTTTGTGTTGTAAAATAACATCATAGATGCCTGCGCAGTGATCAGAAACCGGGATACTGGTTTCATCTTACAGTCAAAAACCCTTGTGTGAGTGTGTGCATATGGGACTGTGTTTATGATTGACTCTTATTTCCTTTATAATCCATAGCAAGTTCCTTTATCTGTGGTTCAGTTCATGTTAGAGTCTAGGCCTGGGTGTTGCCGCCTGAATATCATATCATGGTAATGCAAAATTAAGAGAGTTAATGCATTTAAATGCTTATTCAGATGCTACAGCCCCCTTAAGTCATGTCTGAGCAGAAGATCAGAAAACAGGTTTCTAAGTCTGTGTTCACGTCTGTCTCACTGAACCTGTAGTTTTACATTTCATTCCTCTTTTGCTGAGATTTATCAAGCTCCTACTGAAAATGTCACATCTCCTAACGTGGGCCTTCACAATAAAAGCCAGTAAAACATCTCTGATTTAGGTGTGCTACATGCAGGCATTAAATTGATTGGATACGACAGATAAACATCTGCTGCTGATAGTGGTTTATACTCTGACGGGTAGATGCCTGTCAGCAGGGCCAATACTAGCCGGTACTGCATTTGAACTGGGGCTTCTGAGTGGAAATATTCAAATGTTTAGGGAGTCATTTTGGAGACTAAAAAGGAAAAATTCATATTTCAAGCTCTAACAAGAGGAAATGTGCCACATTAAAACACAAAGACAGCTTTCAGCAGCTCAGCTCATGTTGATTTTAACACAAATCACACCTCAGACAAGGCCGACAGCCAATCACAGTTTAGGATTTTGGCTTTGCACCAATCAGATCTAAAGGAGGTCCAAGCACCCCGCCTCCCCCACAGTTTGAGAAGAGCTGCTCTATATGAGCATGTCTGAAGAGGTTAAAAACATCCAACATCTCTCAGTAAAGCGGACTCCTCTTAAATAAACCTTTGAGCAAACATGAGGAAATGCAAGAGATGATCTGTAAGTTTGGTCTGTGTTTAACACAAATATCTTCCATAGTCTGTGCCTATTTCTGCAGGCGGTCGATCAGCTGATTGTGTTGAGACAAACGACAGTCTGTGCCTCTCACTAGTTAACACAAAAACACACAGATTAACACACACAGGAAACACACTTTGGTGTCAGCATGGTGTCACATGATCATCACATCCTCCTGCAGCCACGTAACCCTGACGACCCTGAGCCAAAGCTTCTGATCACACAACCCTGACCAACACCTGAGACCATTCATGTCCACCTGAGGGGGGTGTCTGTGCTCACCTGGGACATCCTCTGACAGGAAGGCCGAGTGTCTAGAGACGAAGAGCTTCAGCTGCTGATCCAGGACAGAAACCTGCAGGTCAACAGGCCAGCATCGCACACCTGCAAACACAAACAAGCACAGAAACATATTACTGCATGATAGTGACCACGCCTGAACATCATTCATCAGCTCCCACGATCCAGGCTGGAAAAAGGGGGACAGGTTCTGGGACCCAGCCTCACGGGGGTTGGCAAAATCAAGGATACACTGCAAGGTTAGACAATCCTTACCAGTGCATAAAAGCACACATATCAATGCTTCATAACGTTGTTATTTTACATAAAGACTGCTATCATAATGCATTAACTCACAGTTGTACTAACTCAGGGGTCAACCTCAGTCACAGCAGGGGCCGGATTCTGAATTTAGGTCTAACCTGAGAACCAAACAGGGTCAACATTTAACCATAAACTGCCAACCTCATTTTTGACAAAACAAAATTGTAAAAAAAACAAATCTGTTCAAAGGCTCAAAATCTAAGACAAAAATTCATACTTGATAGTTTAAAAGGTCAAAATACAAAATAAAAAGTCAAATGTATTAGAAATAAAACCAGAAAAATCTAAATTGTGAGTTTAACAGGTCAAAATGTGAGATAATATTGAAAATATTGACTTTAAAAGCTCAAAATTTGGGATTTAAAAAGTTAGGAGCTGAAAAGGTCAAAATGTAAGTTAAATTTCAAATCTTGAGCTTAAAAGGTCAAAAAAATTAAATCAAATTTTAAATCTAGAGTTGAAAAGGTCCAAAAATGAGATACAAGTAGAAATAACGTGTTTTAAAGGTCAAAATATGGAATAAAATATGAAATTAGTTAAATAAGTCGAAATATGAGTTTAAATTTTAAAAATGTGAGTCTAAAACAGGGGTGTTAAACTCAATCACAGCAGGGGACAGATTCTGGATTCAGGTCTAGCCTGAGGGCCTAACAGGGTCACCTTTTTAACCGTAACCTGTCAACCTTGTTTCACCAGTAATAGTAATTAAAAAAAAAAAAACAAAGAAAAAAACAGAAAACTTAGCACCAATGATAAATGATTTTGAGGTTAAAAAAGGTAAAAAGATAAGTTTCAAGGCTCATAATCTTAGAAAAGTAAATTTATTAGTTCAACAAGGTCAAAACATGAAATTGAAATTAAAAAATTGTTTTTTTTAAAAGGTAAATATATTAAAAAGAACGTCAAAATCCTAAATTTAAAAGGTCAAAATATCAAATAAAATTTCTAATCATGAAATTAAAAGTCTAGATATTATTTCTTTTTTTTTTTAATTGTGAGTCTAAAAGGTCAAACTAAGGGATTAAGAAATCAAAGAAAGGAGTCAAAAATATAAGATAAAATACAAAATAATTGGATAAAAATGTCAAAACATGACTTAAAATTTCAGATTATGAATCTTAAAGCTCAAAATATTACATAAGTCAAAATTATGAGTAGAAATGCTCAAAGTACAAAATATAAAGCCAAAATACTAAGTTAGAGTCCTTCTTGTAAGATGGAAAATTTAAAATGTGAAATTAAAACATATATAAATGTATTTTCCCACATTCCTGACTTTAATCTAAATATTTTGACTCCCTTTTCAGATCTTATGACTCAACAAGGATATATTAAATCATCAAGAATAAGTTTACATTTTTATACTTGAGGAAATCTGCAGACCTCAGACTGATGGACCAGTTATAACAGAAATATCGTATGATCTTGCGGGCCGGATTTAACTGTTCCAGCCATATTTGGCCCCCAGGCCTCAAGTTTGACACCCCTGGTCTAAAAGGTTAAAATTTAGGATTTAAAGTCAACGTTAGGAGTTGAAAGGGTGAAAACATGAGACATAATTCAAAATATTTGACTTTAAAAAGTCAAATATGAGATCAATTTTAAAATCATGAGTCTCAGATAAGATAAGATATTCCTTTATTAGTCCCGCAAGAGGAAATTCCAAATTTACAGCAGCAAGAGTGGCGTAAACAAAGCATGCAAGAGAATAAAAAGAGCATTCAATTAGTACAATGAATAAATACAAAATAGGAAATATAGAAATATAACTTACAAATCAAAAAAAGATATAAATACTATTTACAGCTGTTATGTACATGTTGAATATTGAAAGGTCAAATATGAGTTTAACTGTTAAAATGTGAGTCTAAAAGGTCAAAATCTGGGATTTAAAGTTAGGAGATGAAAGGGTGGAAACATGAGATAAAATTCAATTTTTTTATTTTAAAAGGTCAAAAATGGGATCAAATTTAAAATCATGAGTTTAAAAGGTCAAATATGAGTTTAAATGTTAAAATGTGAGTCTAAAAGGTCAAAATCTGGGATCTAAAGTCAAAGTTGGGAGTTGAAAAGGTCAAGAGAGTTTTGATTGGGATAAAATCCAAATCATACGTTTAAGTTGTTAATGTGAGATGTAAAATTGAAAATCTGACATGAAATCACAAATTTATTTATTTTCCAGATCCTGACGTTTTAACTTATTTTGACTCTAAAAGGTTTATGACTTAAGGATATTTTCAATCATCACAGTTAAGTTTATATTCTTATACTGGGGGAAATCTGCAGCCAGTGATAACCACACCACGGGCCGTATTTTGCCCCCAGGCCTTGAGTTTGACCCCTCTGCATTAGCTGCTCCTGAAAGCTGCTGTTCTGTTGCTGTACCTCATTGTGATCATTCTCTGAAATGTTATGAGCTCAGCTCTTCAAGCTCAGGCCCCTCACCTGGGACAGTTGCTTCCCCATCAACACTGAAGCCCCATAAGGCATTTCTAGGACAAAAAGACCAAGGTCTTAGTTCTGGTTTAGAGTCAAGGACTCTTTAGTAGTAATGGAACTCCATATTGTGTATTTACAAATAAAGGAAACCAACCTTTTGGTTTTCAAGGATGAACTCATCCTAACGAGGGAAAAAACTGTTAAATGTCCTTACTGGTTTGTGCTGCTAGCACTCCCTACAGATCTGTGTATCTATGAGGTTTAGTCCATAGATTTTGTTGCATTTACTCATTTTTAGTTTGTTCTAATAACTTTCCTCAGTTTTTAGTCTTCTATTGAAGTGTTTTTATACTCTAAGGTTCTCTCAAACATTCCTGTGATTGTTGCTGCTGCCTCATTTCCAGTAAAGGATAAATACAGTATCACTCTATGCTTACACTCTTCCCTCCTCTGCAGCTGTTTCCTGCAGTCTCTCCTCCATCCGTCCTGTGTCTGTAGGACAGCCGCCATTCTGAATGACAGTGATGGTAGAGATATGACTGAGTCTGTAGTAGAGTCATCAGTGTTAGGGCTCTTTCTCTGTATCCTCTGACGCTCTGATATCACAACAAACAGCTCGTCCATCTTCTCTGTGGCTCGGTATTCCTACATGTTGAGTGCAGTGAAGCTGCTGCTGATTAGAATGAATGAAGGTGAATTAGCCACAAGCTAAGAGGTTCGCGATGCCTCTTTAACAGCTTTTCTCCCTCATGTTGTCATAAACATGCTTTAAATGGATATAATCATTTTTTCTTTAAATACATCTAGTCTGGTTAGACTGAAATGACACTTACAAGGGAGTCATGATGTGCTCATAGATGAGCCTGTTTGTTTCCATCAGGTGGTCCTGTTTGACTGAGAATGGTTTGGTATGATTTGGTACGCTGAACACCAAAATACTTTATGTTTCCACAGACACTTGTGCCCTAAGAAATATTGCAACTTCTGCGATTTGAAAATTGCAGCAGGCCATATTGCGATTCAATCTAATTTCCGATTGATTGCGCAGCTCTAGTAACTTCTGCTGTGGTCTAAGTTAGGGGTCTGAGTCTGGCACAGAGCATGCTCCAAACACCATGTCTGAATCTCAATCTCCTCCCTAAACCCTAAACCCTGAGCCCTTATGGACTTGACTGAGTGCATGAGGCTGCAAGGGCTCGAAGTGGTGTTTTTTGTTGGCAGTCGGCATCTTGCAGAGCTAAAAACAATCGTGCCTCACCTATAGACCTACTTTCTCAGTGGATGAAGGCTGGTTATACAATATACTTAAAGGAAAAATATGTATTTTTTGTGACGTCAAGCAGGAGCGGGAGCACGCCTCAAAGTCTATGAGCGTGGACTTTAATACTGGGACCTGGTCTATTCCGGCCTGACTGAGGTGAACACATGCAAGAGCAAATCAACCTCCACATCCTCAGTCAGAGTTCAAGACATTCAAATTAGCACAATATCGGTACAATGTCGGTTTATCTCAATAATTACACTTTGTATCTGCATGTAAATGCACTGATTGTGTGATTTTGAGCATGTGTGCATGTGATCAGTCACAGCAGGAACATTGTGAACAGTTTGTTCAGGCCTGTAGACCCTGAGGGACAGACTGAACCGTCTTCTTCAACGTCTGATCCCTGCAGTCTGGATCCTTCTATGTATTCATTCTTCAGCTGAAATCATCCATCACTAAACAAAATGATCTATAAGAACTGTGATTATAATGGAGGTCGAGTGCTCTCAGCTGTTCCTGTGTTCAGCTCAGTCTCATGTCTGCTCCAACGGGGGTCAGATTCATTTATGATAAACTTCAGCCTTCTGTTATTCTGATTCTGCTGTTTTAGTGTTTTATAAAGTCTGATCTCAGACTGAAACCTCCTGAATACGAGTGAGATTAATGAATTAAATCCGCTCCTTCATTATGCCTGCTGTAATTAACACTCACTGGCTATCATAAAGCAGCAGATTATTCTAATCAGCTGAAATACCAGCGAGGTAACGGTTTATTCAAGCGTCTGATTGTTCACACGATAATCAAACCACCAACAAGAAAACAAACAACCAGGGAGGAGGATTTTCAAAATAAAAGCCTCTCCAGAAAGAATGCATTAAATACTGAACTTCTGGTAGTGTTGATCAGTGATAAAATGATAAATCTAAACCAAAGCATAAAATCTAAGGTAAAAGTTAAAATCAGGAGTACTTTAATGTTTGTATTGTTATCTGTGGTAGTAGGGCTTGTCAAAAATACCTGAATTATACCTGAAATCCAACCGTACTGATGAAAACAGAACAAACATAGAGCCTATGCACAATTTTTCATGGGTTCATTCAAGCTGTAGTATATGTCACTGGCTCCCAATCCATGGTCCGGGACCCCATGGGGGGCACCAAAAGTCTCAGAAGGGGTCCAAGGCTTTTGTTTGTTCTGAGATTGCCAAAATAGCTTAGACAAACATGCAAAAGCCTGTTTTCTGAGGGATTTATCAATGAAATAATCCAGATTGATTTTTTTACATGAATGTGTTCATTTTGAGTGTGTTTTCGAGACACAAAAAAGGTCGAGAGGAACTGCCATGAGCCATTAAAATCACAGACTGTAATATATTAAAACATACAGTTTTATATTTTCTATATGACTGATTTGGTCTGATATTTTTATCAAATAAAGCCATTTAACCATGGAGAGTGAATATATTACTTGAAATAAAGCCAGACATTTGACACCCTATCCTGGGTAAAATCTTGTTTTTAATTACAAGAATTGCAGGTAATCTCCTGCAGACTGTCTCACTTGCAAATAAATGGCATTTGCATGAGAGGGTGAAGGTGGAGAGGAGCTTCCTCACTCCTCCAGCTTCAACCTCTGGTCCAAATGTTGCCAACATATCCGTGCAACTGGGCAGTATTCAAGGATTCTCTCCCCTCCTATACACCATGTATATGTTCTACTTGATGCTTTTAATGAGTAAAAGGAAAGTCACAGTATTGTTTAAAAAACTGATATAAAAAGAACAACCTGGTCACCAGAGTCCCCTTCTGAATTTAGCTGCAATGTACAGTAGGGATGGGTAATTAATATTCTAATAACCTGAATTAATATTCTAATAGTAATATTCTTTAACCTGAAATGTGTCAAAATACCAGTTTTAACTTCTGCAGCAGAGATGTTATGCTCCACATGACATGCAATCATTCAAGTGTCATTTTTACAATAGTTTACAGAAAAAATGTAACATGAAGGGTTCCTTTTAAAATTATCCAGCCATAGTTAAATCTACCAGATATTGTGTGGGTTATAAAATAGAGTGATTTACGGCTTGTTTGCTGAGAAATACACAAGATAAAGAGCTTAGAAGATAATTGCTGTTGCAACTATTAGGGCTGAACAATTTACGAAAATAATCTAATTTTCCCCCAATAAAGCGTTTGCGATTTAATATGCGATTATTTTTAGGTTACTCATTTTACGGACTGTTCCGCAAACACAAGCAATACACCATTCCAAGGTAGGATTTTTGTAAACTATTCTAAATGTATACATAATGTGTAGAGCATTAAATCTCCGCTGCAAAAAAATTGCATCAAACTTGTATTTTGACACCTTTCAGGTCTAAGAAATATTGCAATGTCTGCAATTTGAAAATTGCAGACCATATTGCGATTTAATCTCATTTGCGATTAATTGCCCCGCCCTAGAAATTATAATTTTCCTAAATTGTTCAGCCCTAATTTTGTCTACCTTGGTGAGTATATTAAGAGCATGGTTTGGTGCAGTTTAGACGTAGCTTGTTGTAGTTTGTCTAAATATAAACTAATATTTTTTTTCTGAAAACATTCCAAATGTTTCTGTAAAGAAGTTCAAGAGAAACCCTGAAGGATCAGTAACATTTTGACCAAAAGCACCATCAACGATGTCTGAATTGTGTTATAAGGTTGGTAACGTTTGGAGGAGGAGGTGTTGTCGATGCTTTTGCACAATTTAAATGATGTCAAAGTGTTTTCTATCATTTCTGCTGGGTTCATTCCTCTTCTGCACACATTACTTGTCAAGTTTTCATAGGTTTTGGTACTTTTCTTATACAGATGATTAGTAAAGTCAGGGAGATTGCATGACTTCAGCCACACTGTCTAAAAACTGAACTACTGCACATTTTTCTAACCTCAGTGAGAGTATAAACAGCGAATTATTGAGGAGGGTGTGTTAACCACGGTGTGAAAATCTGATTTACCGAAAATAGCCAACAAACAGCTGAATTAATCCACTTAAACTGAGCTCAAACACACGCCATGTTTCCTCTGAAAACTTCTCGGATAAAAGTCTGAAGTTTGCCCGCTGTGAGGGGCAGGATGTCCGGACTGTCTGCTGTGATATCACCGCTAAATTTAACCAGAAACACCGAAACAGCTGCTCATCTGCTGCACAAGGTGGAGCGCTCTGACTCAAACTGTTACCCGTTAAAATGAGGTCACCCAGGGTTTAAGACAATTATCACAAAGAACATAAAAGTTTTGAATAAATGAACCATTGAGCCATATATTTTAGTACTGAAAGACTGCAGCCTGTGTGTCTGATAAGGGTCTATAAAAGAGGAAACTGAAGAGGAAGCTAAGCCAGCTAGCTACAGTCCACGTTACTGGTTAGCTATATTTATCTGTTTAATCCGTCAAGTGATAAAAGTCAAAAGTTTTATCGGTTTATCGTCAACAGAAGACTGGAAACAGCCCTCGGAGAGTTAATTAATGTTATAGTGTTTAATCCCTGCTGCTAGATGCCGAAAAGAGTGGAGTTATTATTTTGGATAACAAATTTAAACACAACGTAAATAGGGAGTTTTATTGTGAAGGCCCCGCTCTACTGAGTTCGTGTATCTCCGTGTTGGTTCGGGTGTTCCCGTGCTCGGTTCGTGTGTCTCCGGAGCCGGTTAACTTTACTTATTTTGAAATAAACGCAGTTTTTTAAAACTCACCTGTGTCTACCTGACGCAGCAGCCGCTCCAGCAGGCCAGCGGGCCGCAGCGCACCCACCACCACCAGCACCGAGTGATCGACTGGGGAAGAACCGGGACCGCCGCCCCGCTCCGCCGCTGCTGCTGCCGCCATCATGGTTCGGACAGTCTTCTGGTGACGTCACCCGGACACAAAGACAAGGCCCGCCCTGCAACTGTCAGAGGCGGGAAATTTTGTTGACGGATGTACGACGCGACCAATTAAAGTGAGGAATGGAAAAGCAAGGAGGAAGCCAGGGCCAATAAGAGGAGAGGGGGCGTTCAAATGCTATTCAGGAAAATTCAGAGTCAACATTACACACAACATTAACTGTGAGGCTGCTTTAACAGTTCTTTCTTTCTTGCTTTCATCTTATTTAATCTCTGACCATAACTTGAGTTACGGTAATTTAGCTAGAGCTAAAACGTGAACTTCATAAAAGGGTTAATAAAAGCGAACATTATTAGTAATTTTAATTTTCGAAGTAGTATTGTATTTTTTTTGTTGTTGTTGTTTTATCTTTACCCCTATTCTTGTTTTTATGTGTTATTTCATCAGTTATTAAAAGACAGATATAAAGACTAGAGACATAAAGGTCAATGCAAGTCTAAAAAATTTAAAAGCATGACATCAATACACAAAGGCCTTATTTTCTTTGTAATCTCTTATATTTAACATTTGAAAATCTCTTGACTACAAACGTGACCATTCTGACTGAGCTCCAGAGATCCTATGTGGAGATGGGGCAAAAGTCCAGAAGGACAACCATCACTGCAGCCCTCCAGGTCTCTGGAGAGACCAGTAAAAGGACCATGATGGTCCCCAGCCTGACTAAGCTGGAGAGGATTTGGAAAGAATATTGGCAGAAATACATGTGTCAATTTTAGATTATTTTTCAAAATATATTTTCAAAAAATTCTAAAATTCCATTTTCATTTTGTCATAATGGGGTAATGAGTGCAGATTAATAAGAATAAAAATGAAGGGGTCCGAATACTTTCTAGATGGACTTTATATGGGGAAGGTTAAATAAATAAAGCAAAACTATACAGGATAATATAAAGTATTTTAGCTCTAAATATAATTATATTTTCTTGTACATTTTTCTTGTGTTTACATGTATTTTTTATTCATAATCACTTGTCCTCTAGTGCAGTGGTTCCCAAAGTGGGGGTCACGAGACACCAAAGGGGGGTTGCGGGATGTTTTCCAAAGTAACAAAGAGAAATTTTATATGATTTAAAGCAGCAAAGTTTGCCCATTATTGTAAAAGTGTTGATAAATTAGTTAATTTAAATTTTAAAAAGTAATATTTTTGCTTAGATATAAGTAAAATGTGCAAAAATGACCTAAAATGTAAATTTGTACACAATACTTTGTGCAACATCATATGCTTTAATCAGATAATGTCCAGGGAAGGTGGGGGTCCCTTGTCTCTAACACTGTTATATTCAGGGTCACAGCCTGAAAAGTTTGGGAACCCCTGCTCTAGTGTAAGATAAAATAACGATACCACCACATTTAGTGTGAAAACATTGGAAGCATATTTGGTCATTTTCAAAGTAATAATCTCTAAACAAGCTTAAACCATATAGAAATAATTTAGTTAACCAAAAGTCATCAAGCTCTACCACAGAGAACAATAGTGGAGTTATGATTTAAGATAGCAAAGTGTAACAACATGGTAAGATAAGATGAGATATTCCTTCATTTGTCCCACAAGGGGAAATTCCAAAAATGTCAAACATCATTTGAGACAATGAGTAAATAAATTCAATAGAAATAGAGAGCAGAAATATAGTGTAAATAAGAGCATGCAATTAAAGACAATGAATAAATAAAAAATCTGAAATAAAAAAATGTTACAAATGATAAATAGTATGTACAAGCTGTTATGTACAGGTTGGATATATTGCAGACTGGACATGGTGCATGTTCATTACTCAATAAATAAATATCACCAAAATGAATGTTTTATATTTTAATATTTTTTAGATTCTTGCAGGACATAGCATGTTAAAAAATTCTTAAACCAAGAAAAATAAACTCAATTTAAAGTATTTTTTCTGTTGTTTGGAATTTACCAAAGGGGCATCATAGCACAGACTAAGAATTCACTGGCTTCACCACTTAAGTCTGCATACAGCAGAGGGCGCTCGTGTTACACTAAGCATCATTCCCAGTGGAAACTCATAAAAGCATATTTTTACAATAACAAATAAAGGGAAATAATGATAAGCAATTGTCATCAGTACTGTCAGTATTTCCTACACTATACTGAGTCCATGAACGCAACACAGAGGGTCAGCTGCATGTGTTGGATCCAACATGGCGGCCCCCAGGATGTCCACGGCGGCCCCTCTACCCGGCAGATGTGGTTTCTTCGTGGAGAAAAAGAACCGTTTCTGTAAAATGATCGTGGCCAAAGGAAAGGTGTACTGTGGAGAGCACGCGACCATGGTGAGATAACTGACTTAGACTGTTGAGGACAGGAGGGGAGAATAGATGACAACTAAAGTCTGAATCCGTGTTCGGTTTGATTTAAACGTTATTAGTTCTTTAGTTTATTGGTTAAAAATAACTAAAATGTGGCTGAAACTGAAAGGCATTCTATTCATAACATCAAGACTAAATTTGAAACAGCTGACAGTATTAACACGGCAGCAGACAACTCCAGATAAACATCAAGACTCAGAGATCAATTTAAAGTAAAGGTTGGTCTTAAAACTGGTTCATCCATGTGTTTGTCTTTAAGGACCAAAGAAAGAGAGAAAGCCGGCTCTCGATCAGCTGTTCTTAGTGACATCACTCCATCATTGTGACCCTGGAAAAGGCGTACCTGAGCAGACGTGGTCGTCTTTCTTCCCCCTTGTAGAGTCAGGGCTGTTGGGTTCACTGAAAAATAAACACGCCTGAAACATGTTTGAGCTTCAGAGTGAAACTTAAACAAGCTGAAGACAGAGCCGTCGTGTCAGTGTGAACACAGAGCTGAGAACAACAAACTCAGACTTCACTCTCTCTTTAGGAAGTCATCGTTTACTGATAATGGGATGATCTGATTTTTGATTTATTAGTATTAGATGTCATGAATTAAGACTTTGAGCTGAACATTCTGATTTGTCCAGTCTGTACACCTGCTGAGGTCAGGTGAGCTGTGATGTCACGATCTCCTATTTAACAGCTTCCTGCTTTTAGGAGGGCGGAGTCAGCAGGAGGATCGTGTGTCCTTTAGACCCCAAACAGTGAGTCAATCAATCATAATTGATCAGTCAACCAACCAATCAATTTATTCTGATCTAATGATGACGTGTGTTTTTGTTTCAGTACTGTGAGTGAGGATAAGCTGGACAAACACCTGAAGAAGTGTAACTCCAGAGAGAAGCCCAAACCTGTAAGACATCAGGCTGCATTCACTGTCCCTCACGGTGCTGCGCTCACTGTCCTTTACTGTGCTGCATTTACTGTCCCTCGCTGTGCTGTATTTACTGTCCTTTACTGTGCTGCGTTTACTGTGACACACTATGCTGCGTTAACTGTCCCCTCACTGTGCTGCATTCACTGACCCTCACTGTGCTGCGTTCACTGTCCTTTACTGTGCTGCATTTACTGTCCCTCGCTGTGCTGTATTTACTGTCCTTTACTGTGCTGCATTTACTGTGACACACTATGCTGCGTTCACTGTCCCCTCACTGTGCTGCGTTATCTGTCCCTCACTGTGCTGCATTCACTGACCCTCATTGTGTTACGTTAACTGTCCCTGACTGTGCTGCATTTACTGTCCCACGCTGTGCTGCGTTCACTGTCCCTCATTGTGCTGCATTCACTGTCCCTCACTGTGCTGCATTCACTGTCCCTCACTGTGCTGTGTTTACTGTCCCTCACTGTGCTGCATTCACTGTCCCTCACTGTGCTGTGTTTACTGTCCCTCACTGTGCTGCATTCATTGTCCCTCACTGTGCTGCATTATCTGTCGCTCACTGTGCTGCGTTAACTGTCCCTCACTGTGCTGCATTCACTGTCCCTCACTGTGCTGTGTTTACTGTCCCTCACTGTGCTGCGTTATCTGTCGCTCACTGTGCTGTGTTTACTGCCTCTCACTGTGCTGTGTTTACTGTCCCTCTCTGTGCTTTGTATCTGTCCTTCACTGTGCTGCGTTCACTGTCCCTCACTGTGCTGCGTTTACTGTCACAGGTGTATTATGTGGAGAACATAAACACTGGATCAGCTGATGGTGATGAGACACTGCATCAGGTAACTGTAGCTTCATCTTAGCCGGGGGTTTTTGCAGACTGTAGAACTCAGGATAAAAAATCCCTAACTGTGGGTTTTCTTTGAGTTATATTACCAGTTTCTGGTCCTGAATGCATCATCTTCTTTTTTTTTTTTTTTTTTTTTTTTTTTTTGCTTATTTGTTAAAAAAACATCTAATCTATATAAAATTATAATTAAATCATGTTAGAATATTAGTTTAATATGTTTAAAGATGAAGTTATAAAATCATGAAACCCAGAGATAAGAGACTTCAGATGAGTAAAAAAGTGTAATTAATTCATTTAATGACTCAGTATCATTACTGAATACCAGTATTTGGTAAATTAAAATTCAGCATTTGTCTTGAAATCATAAAACAAAACACTGAGTACATTTTAATGTTTCTGATATAAAGGTAAAAAAGTCAGATTTTGGGAAAAAAAACCTCACCCTCAGTCCACATTTCTCTAGAGCCACATGTGGTTAAGAATCACTGATGTAGAGTATCAATCAGGCTTGATGCTGAACTGATAAACCTCTGTTTGTGTTTCAGGTGAGCCTGTCTGAGCTCAGTCGCTCTCAGCTGGAGTCTTTGCTGGACAAACTGAAGGCAGGGGTCAAAGGTCAGACTTATGTTTTTACCGTATGCAACTTAAAAAATACCCTGAAAAAATTAGACACCTTCACCTCTGTGGTGTTTAATAAGAACATTGGTGATGATGACGATGATGATGATGATTTTGTTTCAGGGTTGCAGTGTGATGTGGAGGACAGCGTTCTGTCTCATCCCATCGTCCAGGAGGAACTAAACAACCCTAAGAATGGAGACTCCGCCCACAAACACCTGAAGCAACAGGTACACACCTGAATTCCTAACCCAGTGATATTTACAACAATTAAGAGCAACTTACTTGCAACGGTTGGAGTGATTTGAATCAAGAAAAACATACAGCCAATTTAAAAAAACATTGGAAAAACAACAGAAACGCTGAAATATGCTGCAAAAGCTTGAACTGCTCCTTTCTCACCTGTCAGGTGTGTTCAGTCTTCTATCTTAGGTAACCTGGAGGCCCAAGGGCTGCTGGGAAGGGGGCGGTGCTTCATAGAGTTTGGAGCGGGTCGAGGGAAACTGTCTCACTGGATCCATGAAGCCCTGAAGACCCCAGACCATCAGAAGACCCCTGATGAGCTTCAGATGCTGCTGGTGGAGCGCTGCAGTACTCGCTTCAAGGTAAGAAAACCTCAGCACTCCTGATCCCCATCTCTACTGCTCTCTAGCTCCACCTTCTTTTGTTGCCAGTCGTTTCTGGTGCAAAGAACTGGCCCTGTATTGGGAGTCAAGGTCTTCTATTTTTGTTGCTATGGTATCAAACAGGTGTCAGTACTGTTTGGTTTGAGCCAGATTCACATCAAAGTTTAAATTCTGTTACCATGAAGCCCTGATATGGTCTGATCTGGTCTGATCTGGTTTTGGTCCAGGTGGACGGAAAGCATCAGGATTCTGGGGTTGAGTTTGAGCGGCTGCAGGTGGACATTCAGCACCTGGACTTGAGTAAGACCCGCTCACCTGGACTCTGTGAGTTCTGGTTGTGGTTGAACATCCTGGTTCTGGTTGTGGTCTGACTGTGGGTGTTTGCAGGTCGGGTCCAGATGCTGAAGCTGAAGAAGCTCCCTCTGGTGGGCGTGGGGAAACACCTGTGCGGGGCGGCTACAGGTGAGATGTTCAGTAAATCCTGTTGCATGATGCAGATGTAGATCAGGTCTGAACCAGACCCCACTGAACAAGTTTAATGGCCCTAGTCCTGGTCTCTATTTCAGATCTTGCTCTGCGCTGTTTGTTGGTGACTCCAGGACCCAAAGACGAGACTGAACCGCCCCCCAAACGCCTCAAAACCTCAGAACCACAGCCAGCTGATCCACAGTCTGATTCAGGAGATCCTCCTGAGCCTGGTCCTGATGCAGACTCGGGTCCTGGTCCAGTGCAGGGTCTAGCTGTAGCTCTCTGCTGCCACCATCGGTGCGAGTGGCGTCACTACGTGGGTCAGCAGTTCTTCCTCCAGCGAGGACTCGGTCCTGAGGAGTTCTCAGCTTTCTGCCGAATGTCCAGCTGGGCCACATGTGGTCTCAGACCGACCAGTCAGGAGCTCCGGCAGAGAGAAGATGACGAGCACGAACCAGCAGAGGAGACAGACGCCGTGAACAGGTAAAGATTGGACCTTTGACCTTTCCACATCTGCTAATATTTAAAAGTTTTCATCTTTAAAAGACGTCCATAGAAGCTGTTCGACCTTAAAACACATTCCTGATGTTCTGCTTCCTTCCTCCATAGCTTCTTGTCGTCCTCTGAGCGCGAGCACATCGGGCGTCTCTGTAAACGTCTGATCGACGCCGGCAGACTTCACTTCCTGCAGACCAGAGGGTTTGAGGGTAAACTGTGTCGATACGCGGACGCTCAGGTGACTCTGGAGAACGTGCTGCTGACCGCCGTCCCCTCGTCTCCATCCTGACGGACTATCGCTCTCTGAGACCATTTTTATTTTATTTTGAAAGAAAATCACCCAATGAGTTTATGTTTAAAAGTTTGTACAAATATTTGTATTAAAGTTTGTCATGTGTTCAGTCTGTTTTTTTTATTTCAGTGTGATGAAGAACAACATGAAACAGGTTTAAACACTCAACAGTCTGGATTAATACAGCGTTTATCACTAACGTGTTCACATTGAAAGTCCTTCTTCTTCTATTGATTCATTTTTACACTCCAGCCTCAGAAACAGATGTGAACATTTAAAGTGTCTACAAAGCAGACATGAGAGTCTTCTCCTCTGATTTAAAACCTGTAGCTTTGAAGGAAAAGTCCAGAAGAAGAAAATCAGCAATTATTTTATTGTGAAGAGTCGTCGTCATTCGGCTCTGAAACAGAAATACAATGTCAGATTTTCACGTCTAAACATAGAAATATATTTAAACAACAATGATAATATTAATAATTATAATATGATGATGACGGTGGTTAGAATGATGATGATGATGATGATTGTTGATTAACATGTGGCATGTTAAAACAGTAACCTTCATGCACGCTCACATTTGATGCATGTCAGGATCCTGGCAATGCTGCAAAAGGGGCTGCAGCATCGATGCCCACTGGACACAGAAAGGTTTACCAGCTGTGCACCGCCACATTAAGTGATAGGGTCAGTATCAGAGTAGCCAAGTGAATCATGGGTATTAACAGATGGACCTATGGCAGATATTTGATGTCATCACACAGAAGGAATGAGACAGTTTTCACCCTGCGTGTAAAGGTGAAAGGAACTTCCTGGTCAGTGGAGAGAAACAGACTTTTGTGACGTGCAAGAGTTATGTCCAATAAGTTGTAAGCAGAACTTTTTTTTCTCTACAACGTCCATCCAACCATCTTCTTCCACTTATCCAGGGCCAGGTGTGGTGGTAGCAGGTTGAGCAAGTCAACCCAGACATCCTCCTCCTGGAGGTCAAGGTCTATTTGAATGATCAAGGTACCATTAGGGAAGAGGGCACTTGTGAAATTTATTCAGAAGGGTAATCGTGTATATATGTTACTGGATCAGAGAGAATCAAGTTGGCAAATGAAGAATTTCATTTTGGCCTAATTTTTTGGCACTTTTAGCATATATATCTCACAGAAATAATGCAGTTGAAGTCCAAAAATCTCCAGTAGGCCAAAGCACCAGATTATGACATTACCTCTTTCAAATGTCATGCCACTAGAGAGTTTTTAGGACAAAATAAGAGAGATTTTAGTAAAAAATATCCAGGCGAAATCCCCTCTTGTGTCACTTGGACACAATTTGGCACAATATCTGCCATTTGAAAAATCTCAGGTATCAAACTTTTTTTTAACTTATGTAATGTTTTAGGTGGTCACTGCTTCATGGAATTGTTTTTTCCCCCACTCACCCAGACCTCCATATAGTTCCCTTTCAAAGGAAGTCTTACAAAGGAACTAAAGTTTGACACCAAGAAGAGCAGATTTATTTTCAATTTCACAAAAACAACCACAAAATAAAGTTCAGAAAACTAAAAAAAACTGTTGAAACAAATGGACACTGCACAAACATGACTAGAATTTTCAGTAAAGGTGTGTAGGTTAAAAAAAAATGTTGTAGCTGAGCTTCTTCTGTTTAATTTGATGTGCAACATGACAATTTTTGTGCAAAAATAGAGTGCACAAAGCAAGTTTGATTGGATCAAGGCGAGCAGGACCAAATTTGGTCCCGCTAGAGCTTAAGAGTAACCCCAAAAGGTAAAATAGTCCGCTGTTGACATGCTATTCTTGCGGAACTTGCGATTCTCCTGTGATCTCTTCCTGCTGAACAGGACTGCGCGCCACAGCGCAGTGCTCTAGACTCACTTCCAGTGGGCGAGGTTGCTCGCCTTCGGTCGGACCAATCCTAGGGCGCTTCGGTGCACGGCGCAGTCATCTTATGTGGAAATTGTGGGTAAGGCTGAGCCCAGCCACCCTCGGGAGAATTCTCATTTCGGCTGCTTGTATCCGCGATCTCATTCTTTTGGTCGTTACCCAGAGTTCATGACTATAGGTGAGGGTTGGGAGGTAGATCGACCTGTAAATCAAAAGATTTGCCTTCCGGCTCAGCTCCCTCTTCACTACAACGGCCCGCTTCAATGCCCACAGTACTTCTGATGCTGCACCGATCTACCTGACAATCACACGCTTCCTTTTACCCTCACTCATGAACAAGACCCCAAGATACTTGAACTCCTTCACCTGAGGCAGAGACTCCCTCCCCACTCAGAAGGAGTACTCCACCGTTTTCCAGCAAAGAACCATGCCTCGGATTTGGAGGTGCTGACTCTCATCCCAACTGCTTCAAACTCAGCAGCAAACCGCTGAAGAAGCCAAAGAACCACGTCATCTGCAAAAAGCAAAGATGGTGCTGTGGTCCCAGCACCAGAAACCCTCCACACCTCCAGCTGACGCCTTACAACGTATTTAAAGAAGAGATTTTCAGTAATATTATTTAAACCATGTTTGGTTTTCATCGCTTAAATTTAGGATGGACCGGGTTTTTGTCAGACTTTATTGGGCCTTCTCTGACGCTGGGCCCCAGAAAGCGTCCCCTCTCGTCTCCTCTCATGGCAGCCTCTTTGAATAGATAGTAAAACTGAACACAGAGAGACTGTTAGCTTAGTAAGCATATATCTGAGTATGCAGTAGTAATGTGTAGGCTGTGGTTTTAGACCCAGCTGTTTCACAAAACTTGTTTTTATGCCACTTCCTTGCTGGCCTGGAAGTTCCACTGAGAGCTCCAATGCATTGTGGGGCTGGTAAGTACAACCACTATGCTCCCATCTGGGGATTTCTTGCATTCAGAAAACTGTATCATACTGCAAACTCAATGTAACATCAAATTTAGTACGACAAGTAGAGGAGCGGGCCATTCAGACGCAGCTAACGCTCCATGGGACAGAGAGAGGAAGGATGGAGCTCTATGTTCCAGACGATATCAGAGAATAACCACAGGGTGAGCAGCACAAAACATGAATGAGGTACAACAACAGAACAGCAGCTTCCTGTAGAAGTTTATGCTTCAGGAAAATTCAGTGCAAATATTCTACATCTTGTAGCTTTAACAAAAATAGTGCAAAGAGTTTCCCAACCTCTGGGTGTAGGCCCCTGTGAGGTTCACAGCAGGATTAAGTGGATTAGAGGAATAATAATGGTCTGTTTCCAGACTTTTCTCTTATGAAACAGATTAGAGGCAGATTAAATCCTCTGAGCATCGCTGCAACTCTGGTGGACCAACAGTTTTTATAAAACACTTCAACTAAACTTCATTAGCATGAGTGCAGGCTCAGCTGCACTTTTCTTAAGTATAAAAATAGATTCATGTGTTTTAGATAATACCGTCAGGACATACACGGCTTTTAAAAATGCATCAAATAGACATTAGGGTCTCTCTCACTGACCCCCATTTCTCCTTTGCAGCCATCATTTCCTGTTTGATCTCCACCCAGCTGTTCTGTTGGTGTTGTCCGTGCCTGTTCCAACATTTCTGTGCCTCTATGCTGGCCTCGCAGAGCTGATGGATCATCCAGATTCTACGTCTGCCATCAGGTGGCTCCATCCCGCAAAGCAGGGGTGTCAAACTCGAGGCCCGGGGGCCATATCCGGCCCATGGAATGATTATATCCAGCCCACAAGATCATATCATGTTTGTATTTTAAATGGCCCACCAGGATGAGGTCTGCAGATTTCCTCCAGTATAAAAATGTAAACTTCAACTTGATTATTTTAAATATCCTTGTTAAGCCATAAAAATCTGACAAAGGAAAGAGTAAGAAATATATAAAAAATAAAAAATGTGAGGAAAGAAATTAATTTGTGTTTTTATTTCATATTTCTAATTTTGCTTCTCAAGGTTACGACTCAAACTTATGATTTTGACTTTTCATTTCATGCTTTGACCTTTTTCAACTCAGAATATGGACTTTATATATCACAATTTATCTTTTAGATTCACAATTTTTAATTTTAAGTCATATTTTGACTTTTTCAACTCCTTACTTTGGCTTTTTAATCCCATATTTTGACTTTAAAACTCATGTTTTCAATTTTTTTTTATACTTTCACATTTTAAATGGATAATTTATACTTTTTACATTATATTTTGACCTTTTAAACTCCCAATTTTAAATCAAAGTCATATTTTTAACTGTTTAAATCATTATTTTGAATCCTAGCTCATATTTTGACATTTTCAACTCCTAATCTTGGCTTTTTAATCCCATATTTTGACCTCTAAGACTCACAATTCAAAATTTTAAGTCATATATTGACTTTTAAACTCATGATTTCAATTTTTTTTTCTAATACACTGCCTTGCCAAAAAAAAGGTCGCCACCAAAAAAAGGTCACACACTCTAATATTTCGTCGGACCGCCTTTAGCTTTGATTACAGCACACATTCACTGTGGCATTGTTTTGATAAGCTTCTGCAATGTCACAAGATTTATTTCCATCCAGTGTTGCATTAATTTTAATATTGTTGGTGGGAGAGTCTGACCACTGCACAAAGCCTTCTCCAGCACATCCCAAAGATTCTCAATGGGGTTAAGGTCTGGACTCTGTGGTGGCCAATCCATGTGTGAAAATGATGTCTCATGCTCCCTAAACCACTCTTTCACAATTTGAGCCCGATGAATCCTGGCATTGTCATCTTGGAATATGCCCGTGCCATTAGGGAAGAAAAAAATCAATTGTTTAAGAAATGAGAAGTTACTCATTGCATCAACTGGGGTAAAATAACTTGTCGTTGATTTCAACTTTCTCCATATTTGCTCTTTAAAAACATTTTTTTCTATTTTTAATATCATATTCTGATCTTTTGGTCTAACAAGTTGGAATTTTTATCTCAGATTTGAGCCTTTTAACTTATCATTTTTACTTTTTTGAATTTCCAAATGATTTATCATCAGTGCTGTTTTTTTCATATAAAATGAGGTTGACAGTTATGGTTAAATGTTGACCCTGTTAGGCTCTCAGGTTAGACCTGAATCCAGAATCCGGCCCCTGCTGTGATTGAGTTTGACACCCCTGCTGCAAAGCTTCAAGCTGACATGCATGTTCCCAATCAGAGAATAACCGGACCAATCAGCTTCAGAGTTGCACCCCCGCTAACTTCTTCAACTTGCAGTCGGTTTAGCTAGACACCCATAGCCCCCGCCTCTCTCTCCTCAAATGATGCTGATTGGTCGGGTCATTCTCTGACCAGGAACAAGCCAATCAGCTTGAAGCTTTGTAAGACAGCACCACCTGATGACAGACATGGAATCTGGATAATCCAGGTGCATGCAAGATTACCTTTTTGACCCACAACTGCACTTTCACTTCATGTACTGCATCATTTATCAAACACATCGATAAATCAGAGAACGGAGCCGAGACTAAACTTACAGGAAGAAGAGAACAGATCCTCTGAACTTTTCCTTCCCAGTTAATCTTGTATGTTAATGATGGAGGTGAAGATGAGTCTCATGCTGCACTGAAAACGTCTCACATATAAAATCAAACAGATTCACTCTGAGTCAGCGTTTCACTGTCAGTCTTTGTTAATATGTTAGATGAAGGTTAAAGGAGTTAAACTCTCGTCGGTCTGTGCTGATACTAACGCTTGACACAGTGTATGTTGAGCACGGCGTACGCTCTCTTCCTAGATTCCTGGATGTACATCTGCATGAACTCTCGTCCAAACATCTCCCTGTCATCCTCCTCATCGTCATCCTCACCCTCCTCGTCCTCACGCTTTGTCGCTCTGCATGGCAGTGTCACATCAAGAGTGAGAGGGTTGTCCCGGAAATTCACAAACCTGCAAGAGAAAAAACACATCATAGTTCACATGCCAGGCCAAAAGACGCTTGAAAGACGCTTTGGTGCATTTCCTACAGAGCGGTGAGGTGCTAACATACAAACACAGCTAGCACAAAGGGAGTACATTTGAACAAAATATCAACTGGAAGTGAGCAGCACAGACAGAACTGAGGACTCCACCGTTGTTGTTGTAGTCCACTTACCCACTCACACCCACTGACTGGATCCATAATGAGCATGGGTGTGAAGAGGAAACCCTATACTGCCAATTTACATGACAGTGTAAGGGAGTGTTTCTTAAATCTGTTTTCAGGTATCCAGAACGCCGTTGCTGTGCAGACGAACGGCCAAAATACAAAAAAGTTGGCTGGAATTGTTCCATATCCCTGGCCTTAGAAAACGTGTAGGAGCTGTCTGCATTTTTTTTACAACTTAAAAAAAAAAAGAATGTCCAATTGTCCAATTGATCAGGTTCCAGTCTATTATGATCCGCACCAGAATCATCCATCTACACTGCTTGTTCCAGGATGCCTGAGCTGATCCCAACTATCAATGGTTAGGGTGCACCCTGGACCAGTAACATAAAGAGACAAATTCACAGCCAAGTCACAACGACGGGCAATTCAGAGTCAGCGCTTAACCTCATTAGCATGTCTTTGATCTGTTGGAGGAAGCTGGAGTACCCCGAGAACCCACACATGCACATGAAGAACCCACAAATGCACATAAGGAACCCACACATGCAGGAGAAGAACCCACACATGCATGAGAAGAACCCACACATGCAGGACAAGAACCCACACATGCATGAGAAGAACCCACACATGCAGGAGAAGAACCCACACATTCATGAGAAGAACCCACACATGCATGAGAAGAACCCACACATGCAGGAGAAGAACCCACACATTCATGAGAAGAACCCACACATGCATGAGAAGAACCCACACATGCATGAGAAGAACCCACACATGCACATGGAGAACCCACACATGCACATGAAGAACCCACACATGCAGGAGAAGAACCCACACATGCATGAGAAGAACCCACACATTCATGAGAAGAACCCACACATTCATGAGAAGAACCCACAAATGCACATAAGGAACCCACACATGCAGGAGAAGAACCCACACATGCACATGGAGAACCCACACATGCACATGAAGAACCCACACATGCATGAGAAGAACCCACACATGCATGAGAAGAACCCACACATGCATGAGAAGAACCCACACATGCATGAGAAGAACCCACACATGCACATGAAGAACCCACACATGCACATGGAGAACCCACACATGCACATGAAGAACCCACACATGCATGCTAAGAACCCACACATTCATGAGAAGAACCCACACATGCATGAGAAGAACCCACACATTCATGAGAAGAACCCACACATGCATGAGAAGAACCCACACATGCATGCTAAGAACCCACACATTCATGAGAAGAACCCACACATGCATGAGAAGAACCCACACATTCATGAGAAGAACCCACACATGCATGCTAAGAACCCACACATGCATGAGAAGAACCCACACATGCACTGAGAAAACAACTAACTCCACACAGAAACACTGTGTCCTGGATTGGAACTAGGGACTGTCCTGCTGTGAGGTCACATTACCAACCCCTTCACTGCAATGTTGCCCCCACTAGACTCATTATTCTCATTCATTCCATCAGAGAAAAAATGTCCACAGATATAGTCTGTTTTTTCTTCAGGCTAAATATCGTCAAAATAGGATCGTTGGTCCATGTCACCCAGCCTAAATGACCTGCTCACTGACCTGATGACTACTTCTTGACTGACCTGTTAAGACTTGTTTCCGACTCACTGACTGACCTGAGGTTGGACATGCCCTCCATCAGAGGGGGGATGTCTCGGAGTCGGTTGCTGCTGAGGACTAGCGTGTCGAGTTGAGCCATCCTAGTGATGTTGTCAGGGAGCCTCTCTAGTTGGTTCCTCTGCAGCCACAGCGTGTGAAGATTCTCCATCCTGGGGACAGACAGTGTTCATTGGCTGAGAGCAGGGAGGGGCGGGGCCATTGGTAATTTTGTTTAATGCAAAATATGACTAAAACATTTGTCAAATACCTTTAGTCAGCCAAATAATAAGCTAAAAATAGATACTCGATCAGAGAAGAACAGTTTAAAAAATACTAAGAAGAGAAAAAAAAGATTTACAGCCAAAAAGCACATGGGTGTTGTGCAGCCGTGGTAAGCTGGTCTGGTGTCAAAATCCACACTGGAAGCTACCTATCAAAGAAAATGTTAACTTCAACTATTGAGGGCAAAAATGACTAAAATATGACTCAAACATTCACGCATTTCATCCACGACAGTGACAACACATGTGGCTCTTCAATGTCTAAATTTGAAATGTTATTCCCCTAGAAAACTATAGAAAAGGGAAACTTTGACCTCAGAATTATCCATTGCAATTTGTTTCCCTCACTTATACAGTAGGCTTTAATTGTCAAACTTAATTGTCAACCTTTATTTTTTTCTTTATATTTCCATTGCCCTTATTTGCAATTTTTTGCAGTTTTTTACCCTTTTTGCCTCTTTTATCCTGCTTTTGGCAAATTGCATTTTTCCCTTGTTTGCCACTTTATGCCCATTTAAGGTGCCTCTTGCCATTACATGCCTTTTGTTAACATTTTCTTCACCTTTTTCCTGCTTTTTGCCAATTTTAATTATCTTTCACTCATTGTCCCCCACCTTTTTGCTGCTTTTTTGCCCATTTTAGTTATTTTTCACTTATTTCCTTTACCTTTTTCCTGCTTTTTGCCAATTTTAGTTCTTTTTCACTTATTTTCCCCCATCTTTTGCTGCTGTTTGCCAATTTTAGTCACTTTTTTAATCATCATCCCTTACCTTTTTGCTGCTTTTTGCCATTTTGTTCACTTTTCACCCATTTTTTGCTGCTTTTTTACCATTATTGCCAATTGTAAGTCATTTTTGTCACTTTTCACCCAGTTTTTGCCATTTTTTTCCTATTTTACCCCTGTTTACCCATTTTTGGCCACTTTTTTGCAGCCTTTTCAACTACTTTGCCAGCTTTAACTTCTTTTTATTGCCACTTTTCACCACTTTAATTGTGGCCCTTTAAAGGTATTTTTCAAAAATTTGGCTCTTTGGTTGAGCAGGGTTGAGTAACACTGATCTACGGTAAGATAGTGGTTAAATCTAAATTAGCTACCAACATCAACAGTGGGCGGGGCTTAGATATCTGCCCTGCTCACCTGTGGATGTCTTCAGGTAAGTGTTCCAGCTGGTTTCCTCCCATGTCCAGCCACTCCAGGGCGGGCAGAGCGACCACGCAGTCCGGCATACAGGTGAACTGGTTCATGGACAGGTCCAGGTGCTGCAGGTTCTTCAGGTTCATGAGCTGATTCAGAGAACAGAGCCCTCAGGTATGTGCAAAATTAACATTATTGTCTATTCATGCAGGCCTTTTAGATCGACGTGGCTCAGAGCTAAGATCAGTCTTGACCTGGTGGTAGCTTTTTGGTTAATTCATTTTTTTTAAAGTGGCGTGTGGTTTCATTCTGATCAGAAGTCTTTGGATAACCCCAGGGTTGTGTATGGGGTGGTGTATGGTAAGAGGGGCTTTGGAGGTGACATCTGTAGGTGGAATGAGGACGGAGGAGAGTGGACGTGGTTCCAGAGTAGCTCTGTGGACCAGGTGGTTTAAAATGATGTGTCAGCGTATTGATGCGGTGTACAGAGCTGGAGTATGAATGTGCATGGTTCGAGTAAGTGTCAGAAGGTGATGTCAGGGGCGGAGTATGGAGGTGGTCTGGACCTGGTCAGGTAGCTGGCTGAGGTCTCGGTTCATAGCCAGCTCCAGTCGCTCCAGACTCTGACAGCCACTCAGCTCCTCAGGAACATCATGGACTCTGTTGTAGCTCAGCAGGAGCTCTCTGAGCCGGGTCAGACTCCCTGAGACCAGAGCCAGGACAGAGAGGACAAAAGATCAGAGAGAGACCAGAACTTTACTCAAAACCTACTGATGTTTGCTCAACATGAATCTGGTTCTGCTTCAGCTGTCTGAAGGTTAAATGGAAGTTTTTCCCGCCACTGTAACTGGTCAATCGATCGACTGATTAATTGAAACATGAAGTGTGAGGACACTGACCGATCTGTTTAGGGATTTCTGCGATCCCGTTTCTGGATAGGTCGAGAACCAGAAGGTTCTGGAAGCTAGAGATGAAGGGAGGGATCTTCTGTAGCCCGGTCCGGTGGATCTGCCACTCCTGGACCTGATTGAGCTGAACCAGACAGCCAGGTAACACCTGGGGGGAGAGGAGGCAGTCAGATGAAGGTATAAACCCCTCTGAGCAGCCACTTCCTGTTTGGATAGTGTTACCTTCCATTCCTCATGTTCAATCCGGAGGATCAGACGCCCGTCTTCAGTCACTAGCTTCTGTTTGAGACGGGCCAGGACCGCCCGGTCCTCCCAGAACCCAACACCCAGCCTGAACCAGGGAACAAAAGACCAGTGATTTCTAATTTGCTGCTGTGGTATCAAACAGACTGGATTTTACTGGAATCAAAGTTTAAAGTTATGATTATCATGGGACTCTAAACTTAACAATCTTAACTTTCACATCCTGTGGTCCTAACCAATGAAAAAGCTCCCAGCAGAGCAGGGCGGAACCTGACCTGCCTGTAGGTCCGCCCCTGGCCTTCCTGCTCCTCTGCTCCTCCTCTTCCTGTTGGATCTTCTTGATCCTCGTCTCCCACAGAGCTTTGATGGAGCTGACCGAGCCGCACGCCACCACGCCCACCATGATGACCACTTCCTGTCAGATGTGTGATGTCACAGGTCACAGGTAGAAGGATAGGATGAGCTCTGACCTTTGACCTGCTTCTGAGTCCTCCAACCCACCATCCTGTCAGTCACAGGTATCACAAGTTTCAAAATAAAAGAAAAAAGTATAAACTTCGTTCACAGTAAATCACAAATCATGCATCAAAGAAGTCACAAGTGTGGGTGAGATAATATTGATTTTTAAAAATCTGATAACCTTTCTAGAACCAAACTGCAAAGAAAACTTCAGACTGAGGCGTATGAAGAAGGCCTGGGGTTTGATTTAGTTGAATAATTTCCTGGTCAGCAGATTTCTGCCTGAACACAGTCTTTAAATGTCAGTACACATCTCTGCTGCTGCTTTAAATATTATTGTACTATCATTAGAGAACACAGCAGCGCTGTTAGAGCTGTTACAGTGTTGTTAGTCACACTTATGTTCTGTGTTAAAGCAGTATGGTTATCTCAGTGTTCACCTTGTGTGCTGGTAGCAGCCGTAGTCGTCCATGCTGCGTCTCTGCAGCTGAAATCTGACCTCAGACCTCAGCCCCCCTGGGTAATTATAGCACCCAGGTCACATGACCAAAACACAGTCACATGACCATCCTGGTAGTATAAATAAATTCAAGGGACATAATATTTTAAGTAGCCTACTGAATTATCACTTCTGTTCCCAGGGGTGTTCATAGAGAATGGGGGGTCTAGTCCAGTGATTTTCAGCCTTTCTTTGTCCAAAGCACATCTGAGGTTAAGCCAGACTCTCCAGGGACACCATATTCATATCGACACAAAACAGACTCTTAAATAGTGTTACAGTCAAGGCCGTGCATAAGGGGGGATAAAGGGGAGAGCTTTCTGGGGCCCAGATATAGCCTTCTTAAAAATGAATTCCTCTTAAACAGAGATAACTTTTTATTGGTAACATTAACAATGCTGATAGAGACTCTGAACTGAATGATTAGAAAAGAAAGTTAACTTCATAGCCAGGCCATCATGAGAGGAAACATCAGGATGCCAGAAAATAAAACAGAAAATACTGACACAACTTTGAGAAGAATTGAATTATTGTGAAAAGAGACAACAAAAAGGTTTATGTGGCAAAAATGGGTTAAACATTTTTTTTTTTTTTTTTTTTTGATGTGGCAAAAATGGGCGAAAAGTGGCACAAAATGGGTTAAATGTGATGTATTATTTATTCTTTAAATGGTGGCAAAAATGGCCAAATAAAAGGTGGTAAAAATGGGTTGAAAGTGATGAAAAATATGTGCAAAAAATGGCCAAACAAAAGCAAAATTGGATGAAAGGTGGCAGAAAAGGGTAAAGTGGCAAGAAGGAAAGGCAAAAATGAAAAAAAGCAGCAAAATAGTTTAAAGGTGTCAAAAGAAGTGGCAAAAAGGGGTTAAAAGTTACAGAACAGTGGCACAAAATGGGTAAAGTTTTTTTTCTTTAAAATGACGGCATTATCCGGAAAAAAAGGGCCAAATAATGGCAAAAGGTAGCAAAAAGTGGGGGTGGGCTGAAAGTGATGAAAAATATGTGGCATAACTGAGCAAATAATGGCCAAAATCAAAAATGGATGAAATTTTGCAAAAAAAAAAAAAAAAAAAAAAGGTGGCAAAAAATCTGTTAAAAGTGTCAAAAACTGGTTAAAAGTGTCAAATAAGTGGTGAAAATGGTGATAAAGGATGAAAAAAAATACGAGCAAAAACAGGCCAAGCAATAGCAAAAGTGGGTAAAAAGTGGCCAAACAATGGCAAAAGATGGCAAAAATAGATTACAATTGACCAAAAATGGTTTAAAGTTTTTTGTTGTTGTTGTTGTTTTTTGTTTGTTTTTTTTTTTAATTTAACATGTCAACTTTGGCTTAAAGGCGCACAAAATGAGTTAAATGTGATTTTTTATGTATTTTTTTAAATGGTGGCATAAGTTGGTAAAAACGACCAATTTAAAGGGGGTAAAAAGGGGTTTAAAGTGATGAAAAAATACGCCAAAAAACAGGCAAACAGCATAAGTGGGCGAACGATGGGAAAAAAGTGGCAAAAAGAAAAGAAAAAAGAAACATAAAGCAGCAAAATGGGTAAATGTTAAAAAAAAGTAGCAAAAAATTGGTTACAAGTGACAAGAAAGGTTAAAAGTTGCAAAACAATGGTAAAAAGGGGTTTATAGTGATGAAAAAATGAGCAAAAATGGCCAAACAATAGCAACAGGTGGCAGAAATGGGTTGAAATTGGTGAAAAATATGGGGCAAACTTGAACAAAAAAGTGGCCAATCAATGGCAGAAGTGAGCCAAAAGTGGCACAAAATTGGTCAAAAGTGATTTTTTTCTTTAAACGACAGCATTATTGGGCAAAAAGTGGCCAAATAATAGCAAAAGGTGGCTAAATGGGTTGAAAGTGATGAAAATTCTGTTGCAAAATTGGGCAAATATTGGCAAAAGTCAAAAATGGGCAAAAATTGGCAAAAAAAGGTTGCAAAAATCAGTTAAAAGTGACAAAAACTGATTAAAAGTGTCAAAAAAGATGGGAAAAATTTGCAAAAAAGGCCAAACAATAGCAAAAGTGGGTGAAAACTAATGTAAAACTGTGGCAAAACTGAGAAAAAAATGACCAAACAATGGCAAAAGTCAGTGAAAATTGGCATACGGTGGTGAAAATACGTTTCAGGTGACAAAGAGAGGGTAAAAGTTGCAAAAAGGTGGTAAAAATTGGGTTTCAGTGATGAAAAAATAAGCAAAAAATGGCCAAATAATAGCAAAAGTGGACAAAAGTGGAAAAAAGGTAGCAAAATATTGGTTAACTTGGAAAAAAAGAGGCAAAAATGGGTCAAAAGTAGCAAGAAAAAGTGGCAAAAATGACAAAAAGCAGCAAATTGGGTTAAAGGTGTCAAAAGAAGTGGCAAAAATGTGTAGAAAAATGGTTTATTTGGTTAAAAGTAGCATGAATAAATAATTTCAACACCTGAATAGCCTGCAACGCTTTTCAGCTCTAAATGAGGGAACATGCTAGCACCAATGCTAGTGAGCTAAAACACATGCACTGACATCAAGAAATCATTCTGAGTTTAGTCAGAATTCTGACTTTTTCTCACAAGTAAAAACAAAAATGTCTCAATTTTTTTTCAGTGTCCCTGATCCTCTTCCATAGCAATGACCCTCATAAAACTCAACTTTAAGAATTTAAGGATTTTACCCTGTCCCTCCACTGAAACAAATTTGAGCTTCCTCTTGCGGCTGCTCTGACCTTAAATTCCTCAAATAAATATTAAACACATTTATCGTTTGTGCACCTCAACTTTATTTAAAGTTTCTGTTCAAACCGTTAATCATTTCATCTCAAAAAAACTCATCTACACATTCCCCAAATACAAAAACCCAACAGTTCATTTATACTTTTACATTTAATCTGTCACTAAAAATACAAACACAAAGCAGGAACAGAGACAAACAAACAATGACGTAACATTATGTTGACAGTATGTACTCATTACCCAGCAGCCACCTGGAGCAGACAGGACAGATCTGAACCACTCGACTGAACTTTATTAGTCGTTGTATTCGCTTTTAAAGAGAGCGAGGATGAGCCTGGATCAGGAGCATTTCCAACATGAAGACAAAGGCTGTCGACATTTTCACTTCAATACATTTTAATACCAAATACTTTAAAACATTAGCATCTGTTATTTTAATGATGAACAGAGTGAAAAAGCACTGAAGCTTTAAAAACTGAGACAGGAGTGAAGAAGGGAAGAATCCATTAACAATTACAAGCAAACTTCTGCACCCTAACTGCCAGAACATTTATGTTGCCCTTGAATTCGTTCTATTTAAACAGTGCAGTGCAATCTGTAGTGATTAAAACAGGAAATTATCCAGTGTTGGATGCCTAGTATTTCAATATTTTGATTTTTACTAGAATTATATCCAGGTTTAAAATTCACATGAGACGACCCTTACTCCAGACTTATTCAGCATACCATTCAGGTGTGATATTTATGAATACCATGGAGACGTAATGACGGGTCCAGTGATCCCCTTCTGTGCCGGCTTCAGAGGTAGTAACAAAGGTGTGTAACAGGTATGATGGGATGGGCGGAGCCAGTAGGGCACATGTGAGTAAATGTCTGCCTGGGTGTAATTGTGGCAAGCTCATTTTAGCATCTGCAGCGCTGTAACAAAACATAAATCAAAGCCCCGTTACTGCTACGCTTCTGTAGAATCATATACATTTCTCAAGTAGTAATGATTGCAGTTTCAGCCTGGTTCAGCCAGCAGGGGGCGACAGACTGATCTTTTAGTGTTCTTGCAGCAGCACGTTCTCTGCTCTCACTGACAGTCAGGCAGAAACTAAAACTAGCAAGTTAGCTTCTCTCTTTGCAGACGATGATTTATCCTGAGGTGAGAGGAATGGCTGTGTGATGATGACATTATATTCGATGCTTCCTGTCTCTCTGACTCCACATGCAGGGTTTAAACCAAAACCCCTGGGCAGAACCCTGAGGAGTACTTCAGGCTTAAGATTTGCAGCTAGACGAGTTGAAGCTTGCAGCAGGCCACTCTGCAACATCCTGAAAACTTGTCAGCTCACACCATGGCAGCTGGGAGAGACAGCCATGATTCTCTACATCTTACTGCATACTTCCTCTTTTTCTGCCCGTCTTAGCTGTGACATAACCCTTGGTATATGATAAGAATGAGTAGAGTATCCGTTTCCAGTTTCTCTGTCTTACCCTGAACGGTTTTGTTGTTTAGATGAACAGGTCTGAGCTCTAATAAGCAGAGCAAACAAGCTGCTGAGACTGTATTTAAACAACAACTGATAGAACTGCACTTTATGGTGACAGGTGGGCCATAAACTTACAGGAGACTATGAATTATACGTTCAATTTCACAGGCTGGGGAAGATTAGGCCAACGTTTCCCCATTATCTTAACAATGCCGACTGTTTTGCAAGGAATAAAGAGGGCAAAGAAGCCTAAAACCTCTCTGAGGTAAGGTTTACGAGGCGTAGACTGGCTGCTGAAACACGACCGGCCTCGCATTCTAAAACCAGCTGTTGGCAACTTGACAAACTGAACAGCAGACAACCAGCCGAGCTGATTCATGCTGGAACGGCTCGGTCCACACAGCTGCAACTGTGCCCTGAAATGTAGCCGACAGGTTCTTGTTGCCTCACCAATCCTTGGTCTGAGCCAGAGCAGATCTGACCCTAAACACCAGCCTACTTCTCGCTCACATTCACCTCTGTTCATACAGATTTATGTCCACTTGTTGGATGGTTGTCTCAGACGTCGGTTCCAGTGGTTATTAAACCTTTTTGCCTGATGTATACCTAAAAACAAGCTAGGCTGTCAAGGCACATCATAGTGTTATCCATACAAACTAGCCTCTATGAAACTTGGCTCTAGCTCCTTGGTTCCCAACCTGAGTCTGCTCTGAGGTTGTTAAAATTAGGTTCACTCCAACTACCTAAAATCATGATAAAAACCATACGAATGGTTCATGCCAAGGTCTTTTGCTTATATCATTTGTGGTTTGGTTTGAAATGACTGAAAACAATTTAAATTTATATGTAGTTTAGACAGCAATGTCACTTTTTCTAAGGTTTGAGGTTGGGAACCATTGCTCCAGCTGTTGTACCGTTTAAAGTAATAATGGATGGTTGTAGCCTTCAGGCACACAGTTATGAACCAGTGTTAGACATTATTGCCGTGAACTCTGGGGATCAGACAGCTGCACTGACTCCTGATTGGTCCCTCCAATGCCGTGGTTGCTGCTTCTCATTTGACTCATTCTGCTGGCTCTGACCCTCTAACCTGCATGCTGAGTTACATTAATGCTAGCGCTACTAAATTCATCAGTAACAGCTGTTAAAGGCCAGGGACTGGGAGACAGAGCCTAAACACACCAACTCTGAATTGCACAAGAAAGTTGGTGACTTTATGCTGGCACAGGACTGGTTTCATGGACTACATGGAGTTGTAGTCAGATTAAAGCTAATTCATATACAGAAATTGCAACATTGTTGCTCTTTCACATATAAATCCAATAAAAGAGCAATTCAACAAAATCTGCAGCTTTTTGATGGCACAGATTAGGCATCTTATGTTTGTCTAGCCTGTGACAACGAGTTTGTGCAATCAAAAAGTTGTCAACAGTTTTGTGCAATATGCTTTTGTGATATTTGGCAACTTATGTATGTGCACTTATATTTACAGGGCAGATTTGGTGTAATGCAAATGTGTTTGTTAATCTGTGACACTAATTCTGTGCTGTCAAAAAGTTGCCAATGCATGAATGCAATTAGTTTTCAGATTTTCTAAAGAAAAAATGCTCTATTTCATTAAATGAAATGCTCTAATGAAAGATCTAATGTCACTGCAACTCATTTGAAAAGTCAATAATCTAATCCTACCAGGTCATTGCCAATATATTTGTGCAATTTAGTTAGAATAAATTGTCAAGTTTTTGTTGGCAACTATTTGATGACACAGGATTAGAGTCAAAAACTTTAGAATTTTAAAGATTTAGTGTCACAACAATGCATTCATCCAGTCCCTGACAATTATCCTGTGCAATCAAAAGGCTGGCAACATTTTTGTGCTTTTTATATATATATATATATATATATATATATATATATATATATATATATATATATATATATATACAGATTGTAATGTTCCTGTGTTTGTCCAATCTGTCACCAGTTATGTTCCAGCTTGAATTTGCTGACAGATTTCAGCAATTCCCATTTAATACATGGGTAGAAAATTGCATGAGCAGGCAAGTTTTGATTACCCCCATATGGTGTCACATAGGTGCGGTTGTTGATTCTGTGACGCCAGCCCTCTGAAAAACACCCATCCCATGCCATTAAATTGCTTCAAACATATCTTTGCAATTTAGATACCAACGATCACAGACTGTACAAAATTGCTGGCAACATTTTGATGGAAAATTGCCAGCATTATTGTGCAACTTGTTTTTGATATTCTGTAACTAAATTGCATGAATACAATTGAAACAACTTATAGATTAGGCATCATGTCTTTGTCCAATCCATTACACCAATCCTGCACCATTGGAAAGTCTGAAGATAACATTGTGCAATCAAACATTGCCAACAGATTTTTAGAATTGGTGTTTGATCGTCGGTAAAAAAAAAAAAAAGAAGTGGCAGCACTGAGTCGGAAAGTTCTAATTACACAGATTTGGTGGCCATCAAAAGTAGCCCACATAATTGTGCAATTTGTTTCTTGATATTTGGAAACTACAGTAAGTTACACATATATGGTGGAAGTGTTTATAGCACAGATTTGCAGTTGTGTTTCCTCATACCACAAAAAGTTGCCATCGTATTTATGAAATCAGTGTTAAATAGTTGGTTAAAGTTGGATTTGAAGAAATGGGATTGTTATCACAATGGGATTGTTATCACAAACTGAATAAATGCAAATCCAGTTCATGATACCAATTCAACGCCATAGATATTGTCTTTGTATCTGAGCAATTCAGTAGCCAACTATCACCCATAGTGGGCACTGGTCCTGAATCCTGCTACACTTTCAGTTTTCCTATTCACAGGCTTAGAAAAACATGATTGTGGTTTAAAGGCCGATCAGGTCCTCCAGTTTAGCTCTTTTCCTCTCTGACGTTTATTTTCCTTCTCTTATAGCCCTCAGGCTCTATCGACAACCATGGAAATCAAAACTATTGATGAGTGATTTATTTTTCTTTTACTGAAACGTAAAAAACTAAAAATAAAGTTCAGAAGAGCTCAGACCTGCTGCTGGGTAACTGACTGACCTACCTCTAACCTCCACTCTGTGAGTGTGCTATATTAGTTGTCATGGAAACATCATGATTAACAGGCTGACCCCTCCCCCTCCCGGCGCCTTGCTCAAAGGCAACAGGAAGTGACAGAGTTAGTAAGTGATGAAGGCCCCAAACAGAAAGAGGAAGCAAAGGCTTCGGGGGGAGGAGTGAGGGTCTGTGGGTGAGGCGGCTCCGTGGCCCAGTCTCCCCGGGGCTGATGGGAAATATTGCTCTCTGTTTATTTAAGGTCAAGGACCATGGTGGCTGGGTTTTCCAGGTAATCCCTCCACAGGTTGGAGAAGCGACACATGGTGGCACCATCGATGATCCGATGATCAGCCGACCAGCTGACGTTCATGATGTGAGCCTTGACCACCTGACCACTGGTGTCAAACCGAGGGAGGATCTGAGGACAGAAACAGGATTACAAACTGATCTTTAGTAGGTGTTTAATATTAAGCGGGCATACCCTGTGTGATTTTCGTCAAATTCATCCGATAAGAGACAGAAGTGGAAATCATCATTTTTGACTTAACAAGGATCATCAGGGTTAAGTTTACATTTTTAAACTGGAGGAAATCTGCAGACCTCAATCAAGTGGGAACGTCATAATAAAAATATGATGTCAGGTAGTGGGTCGGGTATAACTGTACCATGGGCCGGATTTGGCCCCAGGGCCTTGAGTTTGACACCCCTGCTTTAGGCCCTCCAGAACAGAAGAGGTGGATCCAGCCATCTGAACTAATTGCCAATCAAACAGTTGGCAAACCATGATGCTGCTTGGTATACGCCAATGTGATGAAGCACATTTATTAGTAAACTGTGGTCAGTGTCAAAAACCTTAAATAAATCAATTAAAAGGGTTACACATAAGGCACTGTTATTGCTTAATCTTGTGATGAATGACTAGTCGACTTCAAGCAAAAAGAGTCATCACTCAGCAGGAAAGTTGACTGGTCAACTAGTCGACTCCTCTATGCAGCCCCTAGTCTGTAAACATATTGGTGTTCTTTTACGGTCTAACAACCTCATGTTCAACATACCTGGAAAAGTTTGGAACTCACCTGGATTTTTCCAAGAGCTCCTATGGCGACTTCAGGAGGAAGAATGACAGGTTTAGCATATGTCCCTCCGATCTGAGTGAAAAACAATAAACACAATAAACATCTCTGGTCTGCTCTCTGAGTTTAGCTCATGTTTGTGCTGCTGATGCTGATTTTTATGTTGGTGTTAGTCTGAGGATGTTTTGTTGGACTTACTGATCCGATGTTGGACAGGGTGAAGGTTCCCCCTGTCAGCTCATTGGTTCCCAGCTGACCTGCAGCTCCGAGCGCCTGCAGACGATTTAACTCGATGGCGATGTCGAAGACGCTGAGCAGCTGAACGTTCTTCACGTTAGGAACCAGCAGACCCTGACTCGTGTCCATGGCCAGGCCGATGTTATGGGATGCCTGCAGCACAGGAAATCACACTCACGTTTAAAACAATGTTACTGTGGCGGCTCTAAAGACTCGGAGTCACTCCTCCGTCTCACCTTGTACGTGATGTTCTGGCAGCCTTCGTCTACCGAGGCGTTCAGGATTGGAAAGTGCAGGAGGCCGAGGGAGGCAGCCTGTACCAATGAGAGCACAGTGTTTACATGAGATAACCAACCAACATGAAGGTGACCCTCATCTAACCAGTCTCACCTTGATGAAGAAGGGCATGTAGCTTAGTTTGACACCCCGAGACTCAGCCGTAGACTTGAGCTCGGCTCTCAGAGCAACCAGGCGGGTCAGGTCCACCTCATCACAGTATCCAAAGTGAGGAATCTTCAGCGCCGCCGTCATCGTCTTCACCATGGCTTTGTGGAAACCTGGAGTAGACAGATTGCATATCACCTGATACATGTGAAACTCTGTTCTCTGAACTTTATCCTGGAACCTGAAAAGTCAGTCACTTCATGGTGAAACTTCCCGTCAGGTCATTCTCTAGTGGCAGAGCTGCTGGTCAAGCTAAGGATGACTGTGCACTCCATGATTTTGGGCCCTATGTGCCCCTTAAATGATGGCAGGGCATGGCCATATTCAGGGCTTTACCAACCAATCATTTATCCAAATACTTATTGAGTGGGTTAAGTTAATAGATTTGAAAACTGTCTACTGTGCAGACAGCCTAACCTGGCTCAAGTTTAACTTCTAAAACTCAAGCCCTCAGGTACATTTACAGAAAATAAACATTCCATTAAAGCTCTTCTTACTTTAAAAATCAAAGATAAACAAAATAAGGCCTAAAATATGTAGGCTGAAGCTTTAGTTTGTAGTCCTGCTGACCTTTCAACGGCTCAGTCACGTCCTTGCCAGTGAACACAGGCTTAGGTGTTGGGGGCGGAGCTTTGACAGCAGCCGGAGTGCTCACAGGCATGGCAGCAGCAGCAGGTGGAGGTGGTGCCGGAGGCGGAGTATGGATCTCCTGGAACGGGGTTGGAGGTAAGATGGCTCCGGTCTGCCTCGCCAGGAAGTTCAGGATGTCCTCCTTCAGGATCCGGCCGTCTTTTCCTGTTCCCACCACCTCACTGAGTTTTATCTGAGGAGACAAACCAGTCACACCAGTCACACCTGGTACAGGCTATACTGACACACCAGAGACTAGACCGGATTCATGGCACAAGACAGACTGGGGCTAAACTGTCAATATTCATAGTCTAAAAATCTAATTTATGGTTCAAAAGTTATTTAACTTTAGATAAACTGTGTGACTTCTTGTTGTGTACGATAGCGCCCGTCTGGAAGGGGTTTTAACGATCACATTCAGAGAAAAACTGTCACGCAGACACCATTCTTTGCTGCTGCAGTGGGTCCTTTGGTTCTTCTTCGCTGCTCTAAAGACGGTAGCCTGTGCATGCAGTGTTTCCGGCAGCAAAGAAGAATTGATTTCCAGTTTATAGCGCTAACATTTAGCATGGCTAAAAGAAGCAAAATATAAAGTTAAACAAAGCAATATCGGATCAGCATATAGACCCGTGTACTCGCTGACAGCAATATCTGCATTTTAAGCAGAATCAGACGTATTTATAATAACTGGTATCAGAATCTGAACAAATCGACTCACCTATTTCATAAGATGTACAAGTTGTTAGCAAATATTTCTGGCAAGCTCTTGCACACTGCCTTCATTGCATACATACCAACAATAGCAAAGAAGTTTGTGCAACTTAGTTAGTTTAGGGAGGAACGGACCCATCAAAAACTGCTATTTGTGGACTTCCGGTGGTGACCTTGAAGCAAATGGCAGCCTAAACACCCCGCTCCTAACCGGTCGGATATTTATCCCCTTTGAAGAACATTAAATTTAAAAAACTGCCTGGAAATTGAGCATGGAAGGGGATAAGCAAAAAAAGATTAAATATAAACAAGGTTCAAGACGTGATAAAGGAGAGACTGTCGAAGAAATATACTACAGCGACGAGGAAAGCTATGAGAACAATGGCGGCGCTAACGAGAAAGAAGCTAACCCTGTCATGCAAGCCATATACAACGAGATTCGTGCGCTCAGGTCGGATGTTAAAAGTGAAATGAGTGAATTTCGACTTTCCTTTCGTAACGACATGAAGAAGGAGTTGAACGAGTTTAGAGAAGAAATCAACCGGAAACTCCAGGAAGCTACAGGTGAGCTACAAGCCACCACAGCAAGAGTGGGGGAGGCCGAACAGCGCATATCCGACATTGAAGACTGGAACACGGCAGCGAAGGAGGCTCTCACCCAGGCGCTAGCGAGCCAAGAATTACTGCAAGCTAAGCTGACCGAGCTAGAAGCACGCTCGCGCCGGAACAATCTCCGTATATACGGAGTACCGGAGGAATCAGAGGGGTCCAATCTCTCGGAGTTTGTAACAAAACTAATAAAGTCAGAAGTCGGCCGTCGCGGATATGGATCTCGGAATACAGCGCTGCCACCGGGCGCTTGCCCCAAAGCCTCCCCAAGACGCACCGCCTAGATCACTGGTGATCTGCTTCCTCGAGTTCAGAGTGAAAGAACAGGTACTGCGTACGGCGTGGAGAAAGAAAGACGTGCGTTACGAGGGGAAAAGGATTTATTTTGATCAAGATTACCCCCCCGAAATACTGAAGAAGAGAAAGGCATACGTGGGGATATTGAGAGAGCTTAAAGCCAAAGGAATCCGCTTCCAAACGCCACATCCAGCTAAGCTGAGGGTGTTCTTTGACAGCGGTACACAGATCTACGAGAGCGCGGCAGGCGGCTAAAGACCTGAAGAGGAGAGGATTCCCTATGGAGAATGTTAAGGAGCCTGACACTGCAGCGCTGAAGCAGCGGAGACTGGCAACGTGGGAGAAGGCAGGAGCTGACCGCCGCAGACAGATTGTGGACCAAGGGCGGATAAGAGAGAGACTACGGAGCTTTCAGCGTGCTCCACCTGGAGCATCTGCTGGCGGCGAGTGAAACACCTGAGGGTAAACATCTCCATACATTGCGGGAAAAGTGTTATTAACCCTCATGTAAAGTGGATGATTTATCATTAGCCAGTTTACCAGGAGAGTTAGGCTTATACTATCATTACCGAGACTTGTTTAAATTAAATTGAACCTTATATTCAAGAGTTAAACACCACATTTTTTTTTCTACTTAATTTTACCTAAATTGAAATTACACAGCCTACCTAAGTTGATAACGCCGGGGCTTCTGAGCCTTTAATTTTTGTTTCTTTACAAGGAGAGCTCAAGAAATTTCCCAAACTTACCTACATTGAATTTTTATACCCAAAAGAAAATGCTTTTACAGTTTAATTTTCAGTTGACTAAGGAATTAGATTTTTATTTACTAATAATTTCCATTACATCCTTTTACTTGAAGATAATTCCTGTGTTTCTCAACTCTCTGTCAGTTTACAAAGAGAATAAATGTTATTATTTTCTGTACTTGACAAGATGGAACTTTATACCGGTTATGGAGAAACTGACTTGAAAAGAATGTCACCGGTGCACAGTATCCCCTCTGATACTGATGAGAGGCCCTTGACGGATGCGAGGATCTCCTCTCAACTTGAGGTTTTATTTGAACTTCGGACTTGGAAGTCTTTGGCTTTTCTGTTTTTCTGTTCACTGTTCTTGTTCGGGTCATCATGGGTAATGTTACACAGGTGTACACAGGTTGAAAAGAGTATATGCATCATCAGGAATATAGGATAGTCACACTAAATGTCAATGGGCTGCATAATCCAATCAAAAGGAGCAAGATTATAGCTAAAATGAAAGAGAAAAGCTGCAGGTAGTTTTTGGCAAGAGACTCATCTGTCTTCTTTAGAACATGAAAAATTTAAAAACTTGGATTTCAAAATACCTATTACTCATCTCATAAGTCAGGCCGTAGGAGGGGAGTGGCTATACTGATCCCTAATGTAGTAAATTTTGAATTTATTTCAGAAGTGAAAGACAAGGAAGGGAGATTTGTTCTAGTAAAGGGTAAATTAGACAATGAAGAAGTAACCTTATTTAATGTATACGCCCCCCCAGGGAGCAAAAAAGTGTTTTTTAAGAAACTATTCGAATTGATAGTATTGGAAACACAAGGAATTTTAATTTGTGGTGGTGATCTTAATGTCCAACTTCAACCAAAATTAGATACTTCTAATCAGCGCCAAAAGAAAAGTCCAAATGCCATTTTAGTCCAGCGGATGCTTGCAGAGCTTGGTCTGATTGACGTGTGGAGAGAGTCTCATCCAGGAGAAAAACAATTCACCTATTATTCCCCATATCACTCTGTATATTCACGAATTGACTACTTGTTTATGTACAAATCAGATTGGCACAGAGTCAGGGACTGTAAAATAGGGATAAGGGATGTATCTGATCATTCAGGGGTGTACCTAACCCTGCATCTAACTAAACAACGGAAAAATACACTTTGGAGACTTAATACGAGCATTTTAAATGACAAAACAGTACAGAAACAGATTCAACAGGAAGTTGAAACATATTTACAAAATAATGATAATGGAGAAGTGTCTCCAAATACATTATGGGACGCAGCAAAGGCAGTTGTGCGAGGCAAAATTATTGCCCTCACGGCTTTTCGTAAAAAGGAAAAACAGAAAAGACTTGTTGAGTTACAAGAGAAAATGAAGTCATTAGAAATTAGACACATGGAACAAAAAGATCCTCAGATATTAAATGAAATAAACAAAATTAAACAGGATATAAATGGTATATATGATGAAGAAATTGAAAAACAACTTAAATTTACCAAACAAAGGCATTATGAGATGGGGCATAGGGCGATGAAACTACTTTCTTGGAGGATTCAAAAACAAAGTGGGAAAAATACGATTTATAAGATTAGAAACCCCAAGACACAAAAGGTTTGCAGCGAAACAAAGGACATTCAACATGCCTTTGAACTATATTATAAAGAACTATATACCCAACCGGCCATGGCAGATATTACAACAATAGAGGCTTTTTTAAGCTCTCTAGATTTACCATCTATAGGAGAACAACAAAATAAAGAAATTATGGCTGAGATAACAGCAGAAGAACTGAATGAAGCCATTTCAAGATTGAAAGCTAATAAGGCTCCAGGTTCAGACGGTTATCCGTCCGAGTGGTATAAAACATTTAAACCACAGATAACACCTGTCCTGCTTAACTGTTTCAACTATACACTGAGAACAGGGGAAGCCCCCCAATCATGGAAGGAAGCAGTTATCTCTATAATCCTGAAAGAAGGAAAAGATAAAAAGGAATGCAGCTCATACAGACCAATATCCGTCTTGAATGTAGATTATAAATTATTTGCTTCAATCCTATCTAAGAGACTTGAATCCATTGTTCCGCAGCTGGTAGATTTAGACCAAACAGGCTTTGTATTAAACAGACAGACACAGGATAATTTAAGGAGAACACTACAGGTGGTGAGTCATATTACATCAGAAAACATCAGTGCAATGTTAGTCAGCCTAGATGCCGAAAAGGCATTTGACTCGTGGGTTGGGAATATTTATACAGGGCACTTGCAAGAGCTTCAAAGAAGGTTTTATCAATTGTATTAGAGCGATATATTTTTCTCCAACAGCTAGGATTAGGGTTAATGGACACCTGTCGCAAACTATTCATTTGGAAAGAGGACACGCCAAGGCTGTCCCCTGAGTCCGACCTTATTCGCATTATTTATTGAACCCTAGCTCAAGCAATTAGAGAGGACTCTGAGATAAAGGGGACTATGATTAGAGGAGAAGAACATAAGATTTGTATGTTTGCGGATGATGTTTTGCTTTTTATTACAAGCCCAGATTCAAGCATCCCTAAATTGATGTCCCTGCTAAAAAACTATAATCTATTCTCTGGGTATAAGCTTAATATTCAAAAAACCCAACCCCTTACATTTAACTATATTCCCCACCCAGATATTAAAGGTAAATATAATTTTAAATGGGACTCGCCTAAAATAAAATATTTAGGAATAAACCTTACTAAAGATATGTTAAAACTTTTTGAAAACAACTACGGCCCCATTAATAAAGAGATCAAATCTGATATTTCTAGATGGACCCTCCTCCCACTGGATATGAGTAATAGAATAGAAATCATTAAAATGAATGTGTTGCCACATCTTCTTTATCTCTTCTAGTCTCTGCCTCTAGAGGTACCCAAAGAACAATTTGATGAGTGGAATGCCTGGATCTCAAGGTTCGTTTGGAACAGTAGAAGACCTAGGGTTCAGTTCAAGACTCTACAGCTGAAAAAAGAGAAGGGAGGAAGAGCTTTACCATGTTTAGAGGATTACTATTATGCTGCACAATTGAAACCCTTAGTATACTGGTGCTCTCCAAATTATGAATCTAAATGGAAATGCTTGGAAACTACACAGTTAAAAATTCCAATACAATCTATAATAGGAAATAAAAAACAAGCTGAAAGATATTATAACAGCTTGAATCAATGGACTGTATTCACTCTTAAACTATGGTTTAAAGTTTTGAGGAAGTTACAAATAGAAAAACAGGTCAGAGTCTTGAATTGGATAGCATATGATCCTGAATTTGAACCTGCTAGATTGGACGGGGGCTTTAAACAGTGGGTCAGGAGAGGTATCACATCCTTTTGTTCCCTCATCTCAAACAATAAATTTCAGAGTTATGAGTTCATTTCAGACACATTTGGACTGGGAAGCAGGACTTCCATAGATACCTGCAAGTCAGAGATTATTATAATAAAAATTACAAATCACGGAGGAGAAGGAATACAATTTAATTTCTATATTTCATGAGGCATATAAAAAGAAAGATAATAAAAAGTTGGTCTCTAGAATATATGGAAGTATACAAGCCTCTAAAAATCATTCTACGTTATCCATTAAACAAAAATGGGAGAAGGAATCAGGGATACAAATATCAGAAGAGACCTGGATAGAAATATGTGAGACACAAGCGACCACCGCAAATTCAAGATCTTTAAGAGAGTTTGGCTGGAAGAATGTAGTGAGATTTTTCATAACCCCTAAATTAACAGCACTGCAAACAGGCACACAGAGCCGAGGCTTCTGCTGGAGGCAGTGTGGAACCCCTATGGCTAACCACTTTCATGTTTTTTGGGCCTGCCCCAAAATCCAATTATTTTGGAGGGAGGTGTCAACCGAGATAAATAAAATAATTGGGGTGGATCTAGATTTTTCTTTTGTTATTTTATATCTTGGTAAAATTCCGGAAACAGTCCTTCATAAGGACAGGTACCTATTGAAGATCCTTTTGGCAAGTGCCAGGAAAGCTATAACCAGAAGGTGGTTGCAACCAGACCCCCCAACATTGGTCCAGTGGTACGGGCTCATTAAAGAAATTTACAGTATGGAGAGACTTACTTTTGTTTTAAGACTCCAGTTGGAAAAGTGTGTGGAACGCTGGGAAAAATGGATCATGTATATGCACATTGTATAGTGAGACTTTATGTTAAGATGTATGTGTACGTATGTATGTATGTGTAACAGAACATTTTGATTTTAACTGTATCACCCATGATGAACTAATGTTCTTTGTTCTTGTAAATAAAAAGTTAAAAAAAAAAAAAAACTGCTATTGTGGACTGTACACGTTCTGAAGGCAAAACATCAGTGCTGTGAATAAACTTCAGGACTCCCACTTCCATTCTTATTGCAATCACATGAAGCATGTATTGATACTGTTTCATATATACCGCATTCCAAATTATTAAGTAAATTGGATTTTAGTGTCGTAAACATTCAATTTTTTTTTCCAGTTAAATTCATGGATGGTATTGTGTCTGAGGGCTCTCTGGATCACTGAAATCAATCTCAGACACCTGTGATCTTTAGTTTGCCAGGTGAGCCCAATTAAAGGAAAACTACTTAAGAAGGACATTCCACATTATTAAGCAGGCCACAGGTTTCAGCAATATGGTAAAGAAAAAGGATCTCTGCTGCTGAAAAGCCTCAAATGGTGCAATGCCTTGGACAAGGTTTGAAAACATTAGATATTTCAGGAAAAATTAAGTGTGATCATCATACTGGGAAGAAATCTGTGGCTGATTCAGAGCACAGACAGGTTCATACAGATAAAGGCATAATGAGGAAGGTTTCTGCCAGATAAATTCATGGGATTAAGAAAGCAGATGCTAAAATGCCATTACAAAGCAGCAACTTTGTTAATGTATTGAATTCTTGTTTTATGTGTTTGATGACTGCGTGTGTTTGTGTATAACTGTTGAATGTGCTGCTGTCTTGGCCAGGACACTCTTGCAAAAGAGATTTTTAATCTCAATAAGGTTTTTTCCTGGTTAAATACAGGTTAAATAAAACAGGTATTTGAAGCTGCTGGTGCCTCTGAAGTCCCACCAGCCTCAAGGTGTAGGATCCTCCAGAGGCTTGCAGTCGTGCATAAACCTGTTATTCAGCCCCCCCAATGAATGCTCACAAGCAGAAACGGTTTCAGTGGGCCCTGAAATACATGAAGACTCATTTTCAAACAGTCTTGTTTACTGATGAGTGACGTGCAACCCTGGATGGTCCAGATGGAGGAGTAGTGGATGGTTGGTGGATGGCCACCATGCCAAAACAAAGCTGTGATGTCAGCAAAGGGGGGGCGGAGTCATGGGAGAGAACCAGTAGGCCCTTTTAGGGTCCCTAAAGGTGTGTAAATAACCTCGGCAAAGTATGTAGAGTTTCTGACTGACCACTTTCTTCCATGGTACGAAAAGAAGAACCATGCCTCCTGTAGCAAAATTATCTTCATGCATGATAATGCACCAACTCATGCTGCAAAGAATACCTCTGTGTGATTGGCTGCTATGGGCATAAAAGGAGAGAAAATCATGGTGTGGCCCCCATCCTCTTCTGACCTCAGCCCTATTGAGAACTTTTGGAGCATCCTCAAGCTAAAGATCTATGAGGGTGGGAGGCAGTTCACATCAAAACAGCAGCTCTGGGAGGATATTCTGACATCTTGCAAATAAATTCAAGCAGAAACTCTCCAAAAACTCACAAGTTCAATGAATGCAAGAATTGTGAAGGTGATGTCAAAGAAGGGCTCCTATGTTAGCATGGAACTAGGCCTGTTAAGATGTTTTTGATTGAAATAGCTTTGATTTCAGTAAATATGACCTCCTAATGCTGCAAATTCAACAAATGAACATTTTCACTTCTTTTACAACCTATAAAATCTTTTTAAACTCTGTTGTGCATAATAATTTGGAACAGTGCATTTTGAGTTTGTTTTTTATTTTTGAAAAAAAAAAAAAATTTTGGGAGGTTTGTTTATAAAATTTGAATTATGCTCTAATGGTTGATGACTTGAAGATTATACTGACTTTCATTTGCATGAATTATTTAGGAAAATCAGAGAAAAATATCACCGGCATAACAATTTTGAAAGCAGTGTAGAATCATAGAAAAGTTTAGTTAGTTTAGTTTGGTTTGTGACATCCCTATGGGGCACAGACTCACATTGTTCTCCATGGCGAGGCGTCTGACAGCGGGCGTGGCCTGTGTCTTGTGTCCTTTGATCTCCTGGTGGGTGTGTTCTTCTCGGGCCATGGCGGGCGTCTCCACCACGTCCTCCTCCTGGATCACCTCTGAAGAACAGGAGAGCTTTCAGTCTTGGTCAAACAGAACAGTAAACCTGGTTCAGGTGCAGATGTCTCACCCGAGCTGGACTCCGTCTCGATGTCTACCAGCGGTTTGCCCACCAGGGCGGTGGCATCCACATCGTAGTAGAGTTTTTTGATGACGCCGTCGTAGCGGCTGGTGATGGTGACGGAGGCTTTGTCGCTCTGGACCTCACAGATGCTGTCGAACTGAGAGACTTTATCTCCCTCCTTCACATACCTACGGACACAAAGAGTTCAGACAGTCAAGAGGCTGAAAGAATAGTCAGATATAGTAGAATAGTCCAGTCAACTGTATATGCAGTGTTTTAATGGTTTTAGCCTTGGGGGTCTGTCAAAAGTCTTTGTGTGGTTGCTGCAGACGTACCACTCCTTGACCGTCACCTCCATGATTCCCTCTCCGATGTCGGACAGTTTGAACTGGACGATCGGTCCTCTGCTCACTGCAGGAGAAACACATCCGAGAAATAATCAATGGCACTATTGATGACATCTCTGCCTGTACGTCCAGAGGAACTGAGGGATTTTACTACCGTTACACTTTAACTCAGGGGTGTCAAACTCAAGGCCCCGGGGCCAAATCCAGCCCGTGGCACAGTTACACCCAGCCCGCAAGATCTTATCATATTCTTATTAAAACTGGTCCAAAAATATGAGGTCTACAGATTTCCTCCAGTATAAAAATGTAAACTTAACCTTGATGATATCAAATACCCTTAAGTCATGAAAATGTGAAAAAAATAAGATAGAGTAAAATCGATTTGACTAAAAGAAAAGTGGGGAAAGAAATTCATTTGTGTTTTCATTTCATTTCAATTTTGCATTGCACAGTTATGACTTCAATTGATTATTTGGGCTTTTATTTCATATTTTGAACTTTTACATTTATGATTTGGACTTTTTATCTCATATTTTAACCTCTTCAACTTATAATTTTGACTTAATCTAATAATTTTGGATTTTCTTCAGTAAATAATTTGGACTTTTGATATCATACTTTGAGTTTGTAAATTTATTATTTTGACTTTTTCTCATATTTTAAACTTTTCAATTCTTCGACTTTTATCAAATATTTTGACCTTTTCAAAATCTTTTTTTTAACTTTTTATGTAACTTTTTGAGCTTTTCAATATTTAATTTGACTTTTTATCTAATATTTTTGGCTTTTCAATTTAATTATTTGACCTTTTATCTAACATTTTGACCTTTTTAATTTTTTATTTGACTTTTTATCTGATATTTTGACCTTTTCCATTTTCTATTTGACTTTTTATTTAAGATTTTGACCTTCTCAGTTTTTATTTGACTTTTTTATCTAATATTTTGACCTTTTCAATTTTTTATTTTAACCTTTATCTCATATTTTGACATCTTAGCTGCACCATTTTAAGCTGTTAGTCATATTTTTGCCTTAAGACTGTGACTTTCTCTGTATACATTTGCCTTTTAAAAGCATTATTTTATCATCTAACTTTGTGTTTTGACCTTTTGAACTATTAAGTTTGACTTTTTATTTCTCACTTATCATTTTTACTTTTTAAATCTCAAAATCATTTATCATCAGTGCTAATTTTTCCCCCCATAAAGTATTACTGGTGAAAATGACATTGGCAGTTTCGTTAAATGTGGACCCTGTTAGGCTCTCAGGTCAGACCTTAATTCAGGATCTGGCCCCTTCTGTGACTGAGTTTGACACCCCTGCCTTAACTAAAGGGCGACCAATGTACGTGTGTATTTAGCAGTCCTGTTGATCAGTTTGGGTCCAAATCTCAGTGTCTACATGCACAGTATGTTAGCCTTATAAACAGTTTTATAATTATCCAGAGTGACTGCCTCTACAAGTTGAAACCCAGCTACTGCCCTGTCCATGATGTCCTCTGGAGTTAGGTTTAAGCTAACACTCTCAATGAGATCAAACTGAACCTCCCTCACATACTGCTGAGTCATCATACATCTTTATCTGAACCAGGAGAAAACATTCATCATAAACAGTTGCTAGTTGCACAGGTTCAGGCTCCTCTCAGTCAAAGCATACCCAAGGCATTATGAAAAGAACCAGCCCATGCAGAGGTTTTGGATCCTGCAGGTGCGGACTTACCTGTAGCCGTGTGCAGCGTCCTAAACATCAGCAGGTTTCTATCACACCTAAAGACGAGCGGCTGAACTGTTCTGTCACATCTTAGGGTCTGAAGCCGGAAACATCTACGACGATACTGCTGACTGAGCTGTCAGGGAGAGAGCAGAGCAGAGCACATCACCTCTCTGTATGGGCTAGCTTTTCAAAACAAGATCTACATATCACATTTATTTAGATTTATTTGTCTGGGGAGAATATTCCGGGGGGAACCCAGCAAACCCTTCGTTACTCATCACAGGGCAGGTCAGTGTGAATATATATCACACGTTCTACAAGAAAACTGGTCTGTGCTACAGGTTATTTTACCTCATCACACCAAAGAGTCACAGAGACAGCGAGTGTTTTATGTGACAGGTATACTGTTGTTCAAGTTCAACTAGAAGACCTACTCACCCCTCTGAGGTTTCAGATTTGAGTCAAACAAGAGAATTTACGACCTGTAGGCTATACGATGTTACATATGAATATCAATTAGCTTAAGAATTCTTCCCATTGTTGTAAATCATTTTGTTTGACTGACGAGCCGATGCATGGCTGCATTTAGCTTACCGGTCTGATATGAGTCAGAAGGACAGACAGTGAGGACAGAGAGAGATGAGGAGGAGACCGTTACAGGACTTCATCATTTACATTAAAACATCAGTCAGGACCACCCGCGGCGCCACTATTGGGCCCGGGTGGGCCTGGGCCCACCCATTTTAGGCTCGGGCCCGCCCATTTTGACCCAGGCCCATAGTGATTTTGGACACAGCATTAGTTTTCATTCTAGCTGTTCATCCAATAAGCAGCCTGAGGAAAGCTTTGAGTGTGTGGACTCTTCAGCCTGCCCACAGGCTGCATCGTCACCAGCAAGTGATCCAATGAAATGAATGATAAAGGTGCGCTAGCTTTTCAAGCAGCAAGCACAACGAGACTGACACAGACGGTAACTCTAGCTGTAGAAACGCTCCGAGGAGCAGGAGGAGGAAACTCCTGCCACTTTAAGTAAAGTTACGAGTGATGGGTTGCCGTCCAGCTCAGCCGCCCTCTCCCCATCATGTCTTCGTAGCCACCCCCTCACACTAGCAAGGCAAGTAACAGGCTAACGTGATCGTTAGTTTCTGGCTGTCTGTATGCTGAGTTTCCATTAGCCGGTCACTGGCCAGTAAAAAGGGCGGAAGTCCGGCAGATAAAAATATAACCGGTCAAAATGTCCGGCAGTAAACATGCCAATGACCAGATTAGTAAATACTGAATACTTGCATATTATACTTTGTGTAACCTAGAAAATATGTTGCAAGAATGCTTAAATATAAACTAAAAGTTGCCTAATCTTACTACATCTACTATCCTGCGGTGCTGTGGTTGTTTATCTCAGACGGCAAGCACATGGCTAATTATGTATGCATAATGAAGTCAAAGCAAACCGATCTCTCTGCGCATGCTCAGTACTGCTGGAAACTCTGCAGGAAAAGTTTGACCAGAGCTTTCTCGTAAGGCAGAATTTTAATCTAAGTGAGGTTTTCCTGGTTAACCAAAGGTTTAATATCATCAGCGGTATGGAGGGATTTTGAGTATGTCATCGCTGTGAGGAATGAAGAGGCTGAAGCAAAGGGAACTATACATGAGTGTCTGAAACACTGATGCAGCAGCAACGAGAGACAGGCCTACGCCGGCTAATTAGCAGAAGTACTCTTGGATAAGCCGTTAATGAAAGGAGGTTTGGACCGGACTATCTGCTGTGGAGCTTTTGTCTTTTCAGGACTAGTCCAAATAAACCAGGATGGTTGGATTTACTGCTTTATTGGAGGTTACAGTGATATCATCATGGGGACTGATGTTAGCAACTGACGGTAAGACTCATTTTTCATTTGAAATGTAGAGTTCTAACGCAGTGTCCTGTTAACAGAGCACCTTTTTATGTGTTTGGATGCTTCGTTGTTGTCGGTGAAGGATGGTATTTGGCTTTTATAAGCTGCTTAGTTATGACAGCGGCCTGCTGAGATGTGCCAACAGGCTAACGGTGGTTATGTGAAGCTAACTGTTGTTGTTTACGAGTTTAACGTGGGCGTAGATTGTGTAACTGACTGCATGTGTAAGAAAAACGCGCAGCTTTCATTTTGAAACTTTAAACCAAGAAAGCTGCTGTTAATGCAGCAAAATAATGTTAAAGCAAATGCCTGGTAGTTGTTCTAAATGGCCGGAATTCTTGAAGACTGCCTGTCATTTTGACCGGGGACAAAAACGTCTAGCGGAAACGCTGCTGTATGGACAATTTCTGGGGTGAAAATAATATCGGCAGTAGGCAGAGGTGACTTATGATAGCGTTATGGTGTATGTTTTTGTCCGCTTGAGCCCTGAGCTGAGGACAGCAACACAAGAGCCACACAGATAGGCTACTGAGTCACTGTCCTCAGTACCGCAGAAAAGCGCTGAAACAGAGATGTAGGGGAACCCTTTCTTTTGGCTTATTTTAACTGGCCCATCCAGTTTTCTGGAGGCCCACCCACAATTAAAATCTTGGCGCCGCTAGTGGTCAGAACCCAGTGTCATTATGGAAGTACTCAAAATTCAGAAATTTTTAATAAATGCCTTAAATATTGGAAATAATTGAATGTAACACTGATTATCATTTCTTTATGTCAGGGTTATCCAAACTGTGGCTCATGGGCCAACAGTGGCCCTTCCATAAATTCAATAAATTTAATAAATTCAAGGTAATTTCTATTCAGTTAGTAAACATTTTATTCCCTTACAGAAAAAAGGCCACTACCTCTAACGGTAAAATAAGTATAAAGGTAAAAAACTGAATTTAACAGAAAATAAAACAGATTTCAAAAGGCACAACACACCCTATCTCTCCAGCTATCCCCCAAGCTGAACCCTCCATGATTAGGGCTGGGCAATTAATCGTAAATTAGATTAAATCGCAATATGGCCTGCTGCAATTTTTAAATAGCAGAAGATGCAATATTTCTTTAACTTATAATATGTAAAAACACCACTTTAGATTTTATGCAAATTATGCAAACATTCAAGTGTCAATTTTTTATAATGGTTTACAAAAATCCTTCTTTCTATGTTTTATGTATGTTTTTCTCAATCAAAATGAGGGACATAAAAATGAGAATGCCCTTAAACAAAGCAAATGACATCACATTAGCAATATGAGCCAAAATATTTAGCTCATTCTGAATAAAACTGATGAAGCCTAGCGTTACCACACAAAAGTCATACCCCAGCTGCAATCGGCTGGTAGCCAGCCTCATCTCCTCCACCCCAGCCACCTCCTTCATAACTTAAAGCTTGTTGCACCCTCATATTCAGATTCATGCTACTATGGATTAACTGCTTCAGAAATAATTTCATTATTTTCAATACGCATGGTCTTATTTATGGAATTGTGTATTGCTTGAATCTGTCGAAAAATACTTAAGATAAACCCAGAATAATCACACATTAAATTGTAATATTTGGGGGAAAAATCTCAATACGATTATTTTTGCACATCGTTCAGCCCTATCCATGATGCACGTGGCTGCCACTGAGGTCTCCAGCCAACTGGGTCCTGGGCACCCAGCAGTGAGCTGGACCACCTTCCCACAAAGCTGCCCCCCCTTGCTGAGCTGGTCAGCACCAGACACATGGTCCTGCCAACGATACCCAAAAATGCGCCTAAAAGAAGTCATCATAAAGGAGTCTAGACAGTGTCTCCTGCTATCAGTCAACATGCAGGCCTCACAAATGTATAGTAAGACGCTTACATACTAGGAACGTCACATCTCCTTGCCTAGTGAATTCATCACCACAGGCAAAGGATTTGCTGTTGGGCCTTGTGAAGTCTGCGGTTGAGCTCAACCTCATAGTTAACGGATCGGTGGATTATACTGAACTAGTTTCACTAACGCATATGACAGGAAGTCGGCATTTCTTCCCTCCAGAGCCTCAGGGTGCAGGGTTTGCACACTCATACCCTTAAACAACACTACATAAATACCTACAAATGAAATATTCATGTGGAGCAGGGGTCATCAAGTACATTTGCACGAGGGCCAGATTAAAGTCTCAATAGAAACTCTGGGGGCTGGACTTTCAAATACACAAAAATTAAATACATTTTTTGGTCTAAATGAAATATTATTTTATTAGTATCTTTATTTTCTTTCAAAACACAGGACATTTTTAGGCATGACCAGTGAGATCTTTCCCTATTATCTATAACGCAGCAGACCACAAGAGACAGGCCTGCCCACAGAATTGGCTGGATCCCTGAGACCCCAGAGAACCCAGAGAATGGGGCCTCCATAATTGTGATTTAGCACCAGTATTAACTCATTTTAACCCTCTTTTGCTTTAAAATCCAATATTAGCCAGTCTTTAACCACCTTTAAACCACTTTTCCTGCATGTTTTATCCCCTTTGTGCCACTCTCATCCATTTTTGCCACTTTTCTTCTATTTTTACCACTTTTTAACCTCTTTTCATAGAATTCCTTCAACAATTTTTGCCACTTTTCCCCCATTTTTGCTACTCTTTAACCCCCTTTGCAACTTTCCTGCCAATTATTTCCCTTGTGTGCCACTCTGGAACATTTTTTCACTAATTTGCCAGGCTATTTTTGATACTTCTCGCCCTTTTTTGCTTCCTTAAGCCAATTTTTGTCATTCTTTAACCCATTCAAACTGCTTTTCCTTAATGTTTTATCCCCTTTGTGTCACTGTTTTATCCATTTGCCACTTTTCATCTATTTTTGCCGCTTTTAATCAATTTTTGCCACTTTTCAACCCCTTTTATTACTTTTTTTATACTATTTTTGTCATTTGTACCCAATTTATGATACTTTTTGCCCCTTTTTCCCTCTTTATTCTTTTTTTTGCTAAATTTTAACCTCTTTTCACCACTTTATCTGATCATTTTTGCAGCACTTCTGCCAACCTTAACCTTATTTTGAAATATTTACTAATTATGAAAGTAGATTTCAGTAAAACAGATCAAATGTTAAGTCTTTCTAAAACTATTTCAATATTAATTGTTTTTGGGGTGCAAAAACAGCTGCAGACATTTAAAGCCAAAGAATACTCTCAAAACCACAACATCTTCTTTTCCTCCTTTCTTGAATTAAATATCTTTCAGGGGCCGGACAGGGAGCTTCAGGGGGCCTGATTTGGCCCCCGGGCCGCCAGTTGATGATCAGTGATGTAGAGGGAGTCCTCCTGACAGTGCAGCCATTAGACAAGCTGCGTGTCACATAAAGGCAGAGAGGTAAAGTCCTCAAGGCCCTCATTAACAAATCAGGAGCAAATCCCTGAACAGCACACGCTGATCAGGTAGGCTGAACGCTGCTGGAGGTGCTGCTGTAGAGATCACTGCAATAATATCCCTTCACAGAATGAGAGCACCTTAATATCACCAAAATCATGAGTTAGCAGGTCAACAACTCAAAACCAGACTATGAATAATAACTTGTACATCTCTGCTGGACACCCAAACATAGAGGAATTTCATGTGAACAAAAATTCAAACAAACATTCAGAGATCTGCAATTCTAACCAAACAAGAGAGGACCCTCTCTGAACTGCTTTATACAGTGGCAATTTTTGGAAAAGGTTGACAAAACCATGCAAAAACATTGCCAACAATCGTACTTATAAAGTTTTATATAGGGCTGAACGATTAGAGAAAAAAATCTAATTGCGATTTTTTTCCCCCCAATATTGCGATTGCGATTTAACATGCGATTATTTTTAGGATCCTCGTCTTGTGTATTATTCAACAAACATAAGCAATTGATCATTCAATATTATAACCAACACAGTATCAGGGATGAAAGATTTGAAAAACAATATCTAATTGGGATGTTTGCTCATATAGCAAATTTGATATTGACTGCTGTACTGAAGGGAAAATATTTTTTTATATTATTCTCATTTTAAGAAAATCATATACACGAACTGGAAAAGCAGGATTTTAATAAAACTATTCTGAAAAAAGACCCTTGTATGTATGCATAATGTGTAGAGCAGTAGTTCTCAAATGGTGTGGCGAGGCAGGTCTAGGTGTGCCGTGGGAATTTGTACCATACATTATTACTACAACTTCATGGCAAAAACTGTAACCAGGCCTGCCCACAGATCTGGCTGGACCCCTGAAAAACCCCAGAGAATGGGACCTCCACAGTTGGGATGTATTGATGATATCCGTGTATTTGGTGCTAGCATCCCGGCTAACAGCTACCTCATTAAGAGCTGAAAAGCATGGCAAAATATTATTGGGTTGAAATTGGTGTTGAAATTATTAGTTCATGCAATTTTTAACCAAGTTAACCAATTGTTCTACCCATTTTTGCCACTTCTTTTGACAACTTAATAGTGCTACTTTTTTAAGCATTTTAGCCACTTCTTATTACTACTTTTGACCCATTTTTGCCACTTTTTTTTAACCTTTTTTCCACATTTAACCAATTTCTGCTACTTTTTCAACCACTTTTCACCCTATTTTGCTATTTTTAGGCCATTTTTTCCAATCACTTTTAACCTCTTTTTACCACCTTTTAGCAACTTTAACCCTTTTTTGTCACTTTTCTGCACCTTGTGATCTTTTTTGCCACCTTTTTGCCAATTTTTGCCCACTTTTGCCCTTTAGTATTACTTTTAACCCATTTTTTTTACCACCTTTTAACAACGTTTAATCCTTTTAGGTCACTTGTAACCCATTTTTTGCCATTATTTTGCCAATTGCAACTCATTTTTGTCCCCTTTTTTTACCAATTTTTGCCCATTTCTGACTTTGTTTTGTCACTTTTTGCCCAATTTTGCCATCTTCATGATCCCTCAGTTTGCTGGGCCCCAGAAAGCTCTCCCCTTATAGGCCACCTTGGCTGTGACATCATTTAAAAAGTCTATTTTGTATCAATTTAAATATTGTTTCCCTTGAGATTTTGGCTTAACCTTAGGTGTGCCTTGGGCAATAGAAGTTTGAAAACCGCTGGTATCGAGCGGAGAATCTCTGCTGAAAAAAATTGGATCAAATCGGTATTTTGACACATTTCAGATTTAAAAAATATTGCACTGTCTGCGATTCGAAAAATTGCAGCCGGCCTTATTGCCATATAATCTAAATTGCGATTAATTTCCCAGCCCTAGTTTTAGATGTAAATGAGGAATGGCACTGCCTACATGGCAGAAACTGCTGCATAAAGGCTGACAACTTTCAGCTGTCAGTCCTCTCCTGTTTGCCCCCTTTTCCAAAAGTTGCCGATTTATTTGCACAACTTAGACAGTGTGGTTGAGTTAGCTTGCCACCACTGATTGATGCATTCCCCTCCAACTCTCCAGACTTCAGAAACAGAAGCAGTTTAAAGAGACTTTGTCCTTCTAGTTCTATCACCGGTGGTTTAAACCACCTTTACATGATGAACTAGACTAGTATCTGTTATTTAGACAGCCGTGGGTTTCTCCTGGTTTAGACTACACCCTACAGTAAAACTACCTGTCTGACACCTGAACAGGTAACCCTCTCAGCAGGATGTTCTCTGTTTTTATTCCTGACTGTTAGCATTAGCATTAGCGTGAGGATGAACATGTCTGCAGCCAACGTGATAATCTAACGGCGTGACGTCACTGTGTGTCAGCTCTGCGCTGACGTCAGACACAGACGGACGGACACCCCGACAGCAGAGAGGTTTAAACATTTGAACATGAACGTTTATTTTTTTCTCACCAGCCGCCTGAACACACTGAAGGAGCCTCTGGTCACCGCTGCCATCTTTCCTCTCCTCTGCCGCTAACTCTCCTACGTCACAGCCGCACGCCCCTCTCAGGAGCCAATCACAGATCAGCGTCTTGATCGCTTGTCTCCAGAAGGGTGATCTGACCGCAGAGATTATTGAGACCGCCCCCCAGCGGTCAGTGTTGTTTTATGATTTAATTTTAATTCAATTTAATTTGTATAATATTTTCTTTTGTTTTATTGTATTTAATTTTGAAAGTAGTCTTGCTCTTATGTATTGGTTTTAGTTTTAATTGTCACATTTTAGTCTTTTTTTACATTGATAGTTTTAAGTCTAGTTTGAGCTTATAAAAAATCAGCCGTAGGGTTTTTTCTATTAACTTTATTTTACCTTATTTTACTTTAATTTTATTCTATTCAATTAAAAAAAGATTATTGCTGCAAAATCAACTTTAATGTAACTATGAACTACAACAGAAACACATCTGGAGGGAGAGGCAGCAATTTCAAAATTAGTCTTAGTCTCATATATTAGTTTTTAGTTTCCCGTAGTTTTAGTCATTTTTTTTTTTACCTTGCTAGTTTAACTCTTGCTTCAACCATTAAAAACTCAAAATATTATGGTCCAGTTTTAAACAATAAGAGTCCTTCTTTTATTTATTTTTTCTCCATGTCAACACAGTTACTGTCTGTAAACTAATTCATTCAGACATATAGTCAGATCAATAAGAATAAAAAACACTCATATTGATGAGTGTTGATACAATATACATCTAAAAAAATTAGAATATCATGAAAAAATTCAATATTTTTTGTCACTCATTTCAGAAAGTCAAACCCATATATTATATAGACTCATTACACATAAGTGAAGTATTTCAAGCCTTTATTTCTTGAAATGTTGATGATTATGGCTTACAGATAATGAAAACCCAAAATTCAGTGTCTCAGTCCCGAAATGAATTATAGGGGTAAAAAAACTTGGCACAGTAAATGATTTTGCGATTAAAAGGTGAACATGATAAGTTAAAAACTAAAAAATCTGAGATAAAAAGTCAAACTTATAAGTTTAAAAGGTAAAAACGTGACATTCAAAGTTTAAAAAAAATGTTTTTAAAAGGCAAAAAGGCAAAATATGAGATAAAATACTGAAACCATGGATTTTAAAAGTCAAAATATGAGGTAAACATCAAAACCATGAGTTTCAAATGTCAAAAAATGAAATAAAATTAAAAATCATGTGTTTTTAAGGTAAAAAAAAATGAGATGAAATTTAGAGTTAGGAGTTGAAAAGGTTAAAACGTGAAAAAAAATGTCAAAATCATGATTTTAAAAGGTCAAAAAACTGAGATAAATTTTTCAAATCATGAGTTTTTAAGGTAAAAACATGAAATAAAATTTAAAGATATAGGTCGTAAAAGGTCAAACATGAGATAAAATACAAAATCATAATTTTTAACAGACAAAATATGAGGTAAACATCTAAATCATGAGTTTCAAATTTCAAAATATGACATAAATTTAAAATCATGCATATTTAAGGTAAAAAAATAAAGTAATTCAAAGTCAGGAGTTGAAGTTTTTAAGGTAAAAAAATAGTTAAAATTTAAAGTTAGCAGTTTTAAAATGCCAAAATGTGAGATCAAAGTCAAAATTATGATTTTAAAAGGTCAAAAAGTCATGAGTTTTTAAGGTAAAAAAAATTGGATAAAATTCAAAGTTAGGAGTTGTAACAGGTCAAACTGTGAGATAAAATTCAAAATCATAATTTTAAACCGTCAAAATATGAGGTCAACAATGAAATTATGAGTTTCAAAAGTCAAAATATTAAATGAAATTAAATATCATGCGTTTTTAGGGTAAAAAAATGAGAGAATTTAAAGTTTGGGGTTGTAAAAGGTCAAAACGTGAGATAAAAGTCAAAAACATGATTTTAAAAGGTTAAAAAAACTGAGATTTAATTAAAAATCATGAGTTTTTAAGTTAAAAAAAGAGATAAAATGTAGTTAGGAGTTGTAACAGGTCAAAATGTGAGATAAAAGTCAAAACATGATTTTAAAAGGTAAAAAAACTGAGATAAAAATTTAAAATCCTAAGTTCTAAGGTAAAAAAAAATTGAGAGTAACAACCCATAACACAGATAATGCATAATATATTTGATAGTTAAATATCTAATATTTGTTTTTAATACAGCAGAAGTCAAAGTAAGTGCTCTGCAGGGATTTCTGCTCTATAATGAGAAGCTGATTCAGCTGCACAATGACTCTGCAGCATCCTATTGTTCCCCATTCTAACTGTAGGGAGCGACAAAACCGCACCAAAAGAAATCAATTTTCGTCAGACTGGAGCAACACCGGAAATGCTCTTCAAAATAAACAACTGGAAAAAAATCACTATACAAAGCTAACAGATAATGGCATATAATATTAAAGTAAATAAACCCGATAGATTAACAGTATATAAAAAATATATGTTTAATTTGTGAGGTATTCTTAAAGTAATTAAAAGAAACTTGAGTCTAATGAAAATGAAGCCATTCTTGTAGGGCTGTGATATCTTCTCATTTGTTGTGATTATCAAAAAATAGGAAGTTATTTCAAAGGCATATGTTAGCAAGAAAAAAAAAAGAAAGAAAAGAAAAAACAGTCAATTAACCCACTGCCATAATATTCTTGCAGCTCTGGGCTGGTACAGGTAGAACATACCAGAACCCCATCTGTAAACCCTTGATTGGAAAAATTCAAAAGACCGCATGGGATGTAAATAAATCTGCTGGATTTTTTTTTTTTTTGCATAAGCATCAATAACAGAAGAGGTTAAGGACTGCTGAAAAGAAAAAAAAATCAGAATTGTTTTTGAAATTCTAAAAAATAAGTCAAAATTCCGAAATTAAAGTAGTAATCCTGTTTTTCCCCTGTACACTGAAAAGAAAAGGTGATGTCTTATTTTTTCAGTGGCCTTAATCCTCTTTCGTTGTCAATATAAGCTTTGAAATATTCTTCAAACATGCTGCTATTAAAGTATAAAAGGCATTGGCTAAGCTACGCCACGAGCTGTTTGTTTTGTTTTGATAGCGGGCGGAAGTGGGTGTGGTCTAATTGTGTAACTTGACAGAACAGCGAAGTTCATAGAAAAAGAAGAAGAAGAGTGCAAACAGGAATCAAAGAGTAGAAGAAGAACCCAAACAGTAAAGTGCCGGTGCAGCAGTGAATCGGTGTAATAAACTATTTCGCGTCCTTGTAAAGATGGAGTCCCCTCTGCAGATAGACGGCAGTGTGATGGAGGGGGTAAGTATCACATACAGATGAAGTATTTAATATAAACTCTTTACAGAGCAACTCTTCACAGACGGGCTGCTGTTGTTCTCTGATGCTAACATGCTAACAGAAGCTAACAGCGGTTAGCAGCTCTGTGTTCCCGGTCACTGACGTCTGCTCTCTCCCGGTGTCGGTTCTCATCAGGGCGGACAGATCCTCCGTGTGTCCGCGGCTCTCAGCTGTATCACCGGCTCCGCCATCAAAATCTCCAAAATCCGAGCCGGTAGGAGCAACCCGGGACTCAGGTCAGCCCCCCTCAGCTAGCAGGCTAATGTTAGCCTATTCATTAAAGTTGAGTGGTAGCTAACTTAGTCAGCTAACATCAATAATAACTAAATGGGTCAGTTATTATCCTTCATTATAACGGGAATTAAACCGGGTTTAACTCAGACAGCTTCCCCGTTAAAGACTCGGTTTGTTCTGAACGAAGTTTCTAGAAACTTCAGCCTGTTATAATGCAGCTTCTATTCAGGAGAGGTCTGATATAGGGATGGGTAATTTGGAGGACAAATCATCTCTGTGCGTTTGTGTCCGACTTAAACCTTCTTCTTTTAAACAAAACATCCTAATTTCTACGCCAAATCTCCATGGGGCAAATGTCAAACAGGCACTTTTATCAACGGTCAGGAACATGGAAAATTACACTAAAATAAACAACTATGATGTGAAGAGAGGGAAAAAAGGGCCCAAAATGATTATGCATATAGTGTTTTTGTTCATTTTTTCCTAAATAGTCTATATCAGGGGTGTCAAACTCAGTCACAGCAGGGGCCGGATTCTGGTTTATAGATCTAACCTGAGGGCCCAACAGGGTCAAGATTTAACTGTAAACCTAATTTTCACCAGTAATAATATATATATAAACAACACCACTGATGATAAATCATTTGGAATTCAAAAAAGTGAAAATGGTAAGTTTAAAGGCCTTTCTTTTAGAATTATTAATTTTAAAAGTCAGAATACGATTTTAAAAATAGAAAAAAATGTTTTTAAGAGCAAATATACAAGGAGAAAGTTGAAATCATAAGTTTGAAAGGTCAAAATATGAGATTGAATTTGAAATAATGAGTTTATGAGTCAGAATATGACTTAAAATTTTAAATTGTGAGTCTGATTGGTCTAAATATTGGATTAAAAAGCCAAAATTAGGAGTTGAAGAAGTCAAAATATGAGCTACAATTCAAAATGATGACTTAAAAAGTTAAAAATATGACTTTAAGTTCAAAATTGGGAGTGTAAAGGGTCAAAATATGGTTCAAAAAATAAAAATAATGAATTTAAAATGTCAAAATAAGAGAAAAATTGAAATCATGTGTTTAAAAGTCAAAATATGGGATTAAAAAGCCAAAGTAAGGAGTTGAAGTTTATAATTGGGGGGGTGGGGGGGGGTTAAAAAATATGACATGAAGTCCAAATTATAAGTTGAAAAGGTCAAAGCATGAAATAAAAAGTCAAAATCATAAGTTTGAATCGTAATTTTGAGATGCAAAATTGAAAATATGAAATAAAATACAAATGATTTTTTTCCCTACATTCTTAACTTTTTATGAAATCTTTCTTACTCTTTATTTTTTTAGATTTTTATGGCTTAACAAGGAAAATTTAAATAATCAAGTTTACATTATTATATTGGAGGAAATCTGCAGAGCTCATACTGGTGGGCCAGATATAATACAAATATAATATGATCTTTGGGGCCGGATATAATCGTTCTACAGGCCAGATTTGGGTTTTGGATTCAGATTTTGAGTTTGACACCTGTAGTCTATATAATTGGAAGTAAGTAGGATTTTAAACTCAATCAATGAATCTTTATTTGATTAGCACTTTTCATGCAAAAACAATGTAACACAAACAAAAAAATACATGAGTTCACCCACCCCATGCCTCAACAATTATTTTCTAATCTGGATTGGATTTGACAAAATTACCAATGATGACAATCGCATTTTTTGCAAAATAACTTCGAATTCAGTGTTCCAAATCATTATGAAAAAAAAGGTTCAAAACACTCAATAGTTTCTAAAGAATTGACAACAGAAATCTTTTTTTTCTGCATTAAGAGGTATTTTTTCTCAAATCAAAGCTATTTCAATCAAAAACATCTTTACAGATCATCTCATCCATTGAACTTGTAAGTTAATGTATAGTTCCTGCCTGTATTTCCTTTGAGGATGCCAGAATTCTCTCCCAGAGCTGCTGTTCTGAGGTTAACTTCCCTCCGTCCACCTTCATAGAGCTTCTGTTGGATGCTCCACAAGTTCTCAATAGGTCAGGTTGAGGTCAGGGGATGATGATGACCACACAATGATTTTTTTTCTCCCTTTGTGCTCGTAGCAGCTAAGGCCTTAGTGGGATTTTTTGCTGCATGGGATCATGAAATCATGAAAATGATTTACTCCAAAAGGCATGGTTCTTCTTTTTATACCATGGCAGGAAATGGGCAGTAAGGAACTTCATATTTTGCTGAGGTCATTTTTAACACCTTGGGGCACCTTAAAGGGGCCCACCATCTTGCTCTCTATGATTCCATCCCAAAACATCACTCCATCACCTCCATGAGATGGTGCATTGTCATGCATGAAGAAAATTTTGCTACAGAAGGCACTGCTGTTCTTTTTGTACCATGGAAGAAAGTGGTCAGTCAGAAACTCTATATACTTTGCCGAGGTCAATTTTACACCTTCAGGGACCCTAAAGGGGCCTACCAGCTCTCTCCTCATGAATCCAGCCCAGAAAATGACTCCGCCACATCCTTGCTGACGTTGCAGCCTTGTTAGGACATGGTGGCCATCCACCAACCATCCAGAACTCCATCTATCAGGACCATCCAGTGTAGCACGGCATTCATCAGGGAATAAAACTGTTTGAAAATGAGTCTTCATCTCTGAGCCCACTGCAATCGTTTCTCCCTGTGGGCATTGGTTAAGGGTGGCTGAAATACAGCTTTACGCACATAAGCAAGCTTCTGGAGGATCCTGTATCAAGAGGTTCACAGGACTCCAGAGGAACCAGCGACTTCAAATACGTGTTTGCTACTCCTCAGTGGATTTTTCCCCGCTGCACTCTAAATATGATGAATTTTCCTTACAGAAACTTTCCTTAATCCGCCTTTATCTGAACGAACCCGTCTATATAATGTGGAACAACCTCCTCAAGTAGTTTCCTTTTAATTAGGCTCACCTGTAAAACTAAGCTCTAAACAGGACTCCGATCCTGTTTATTAAAGTGAGACGAAGATTAGATCATACAAGTGTAGGCACTGGTTTAGTTCAGGTAGTAGAGCAGGTGCCCATGCACTCAGGCCGATCCTAGGACCAACACACTGGTCCCAGGATTGAATCCTGTTCCTTCACGTTTGGTTAACATTCAGGTTTCTTGGTGCAGGATCAGCTGTGCACAGATAAAAATTGTGTTTTATATTTATTTGTTTATGCATTGTTTGACATAATCATCCTCACTGTCCTAAATATGTCCCTTCATAAATAAACCAGCTGATGTTGTTGTATTTACTGTGTGGATTCAGACCACAGCACCTCAGCGGCCTGCAGCTGGTCTCAGACATGTGTTCAGGAAGTCTGCAAGGAGCCACCATTGGATCCACAGACATCAGTCTGACACCTGGAAAGATCCGTTCAGGAAACCACACAGCTGACACGGAGACAGCGGGGTGAGAACAGCAGCTTTTACATCATTACTAGGTTTAGTTTTTCTACTTTAATGACTCTAATGATCTCTGTGTCTGTCAGGAGTGTGTGTCTCCTCCTGCAGGTGGCGCTGCCCTGTGCGCTGTTTGCTGATTCATCCTCACAGCTCTGTCTGAAGGGAGGAACCAATGCAGAGATGGCTCCTCAGATCGATTACACTGTCAAGGTGTGAAATGGCATAAATCAGTAAACAGTCTGTACTTTGGTGAAACTTTCCCCTAAAACTCTTCATTTTCTTCTTCAGGTGTTTAAACCCATCGTAGAGAAGTTTGGCGTCAGTTTCGACTGTGACATCAGGATGAGGTCAGTTTCCTGTTTGCTCAGAAGGGACAGTATTGCAATGTCTGAGCTGTGAGTGATGCTGTGTATTTGTGTGTCAGGGGTTACTACCCTAAAGGTGGAGGTGAGGTGATGGTGACGGTGAACCCGGTCAAAGAGCTGCAGCCCGTCACCATGACAGAGAGAGGAAACATCACCAAGATCTATGGCAGAGCGTTCGTCGCCGGAGTGCTGCCCTTCAAAGTAAATATTCCCTCTTTCAATGAGGATGTGCAGTCATTAATGCTATAAATAATGTTTCTATTTAACATTTAAATGATTACAGAAACTAATTTACTAATGGCTTTTGTTTGTACTTGATCAGCTGGCTAAAGACATGTCAGCGGCTGCAGTTCGAACCATCAGGAAGGAAATCAAAGAGCTCTACATCAACATCCAACCACTTCAGGAGAAAGAAAAGGCCTGCGGGAATGGCAACGGCATCATGTAAGCCAGGCCCACCTCATGGTGTCATTGTCATATATAAAATAGAGTAGTTCAGTTGTGGCGTAATTTTGAAGGAAAAACCTGGAAGTTTGCGTCACATGGGTTCCCTTGGCGGTGAGCCTATGGGATTTTTCAGTGGGTTTTGGATCATTGCTGGAAACTTAGACAGTTTGTTCATTAAGATAATCTTCATAAATTAATAACGTAAGCTTCATATTTGGTTTGTAAATATACACTATATTGCCAAAAGTATTCCCTCACCTGTCCAAATAATGTAAATCAGGTGTTCCAATCACTTCCATGGCCACAGGTGTATAAAATCAAGCACCTCGGCATGCAGGCTGCATCTTGCATCGACATCTTGTTACTTTTTGTACACCGGTCACATCAAATTGATGCTAGGGATGAGTGGCAGCCTTGGTGCATCTGCATACTCTCAGTAGGCAGAAAGATTATCTCTAGCCTTAAACACTTGAATCAGTACCTTTACGATGAGTGTCGGTGTTCCCCATGGGCAGTGAATGCAGCTCAGGTGAGTCTCGTCTCTGATTGGTCAGTCTCTTTTCTGTGTTTCAGAATCATCGCTGAGTCATCCACAGGTTGTGTGTTTGCAGGTTCAGCTCTGGGAAAGAAAGGTAGGACTCAGATCAGACTGCCACAGCATGACTGCTTCATTCACTGCTTGTTGTCTGTTGCCGTGGTTACAGACGAGCAATCTCCTCACGTTTGTTTGCGCATTTGTGTTTCAGGTGTGTATGCCGATAAAGTGGGGATTGAAGCTGCAGAGATGTTGCTGAGAAACATCCGACATAACGGCTGTGTGGATGAGTTCCTGCAGGACCAGGTGAGGAACACACCTGATGACATCACTGTGACATCACAGACCCCCATATAAATCAAAGATCATACCTCTGCACATGCTCAGTAGTGTTCATTTTCCCTCAGCTTATCATCTTCATGGCGTTGGCGAAAGGAAGGTCTCGGATTCGAATTGGCGCCGTGACGCTGCACACACAGACGGCGATCCATGTGGCAGAACAGCTGACTCAGGTGAGACGCTCAAATAAACTGTCCCATGTTATTGATAATAAATGTTCAATAAGTGGCCAGGTCTCCCTCAAAAAGAGATCATACTCTCACGGGACTACCTGGTTAAATAAAGGTTACATGAAAAAAAATATAAACCAACTTTTTTGTGTTTTCAGGCAAAGTTCACGATCACAAAGTGTGACGACGAGCTGAGCAGCAATGTCACCTACATCATCGAGTGTGAAGGATCAGGAGCCACAAACCCACACCTGTAGCTCGCCCTCTCTCTCTCTTTCTCTCTCTCTCTGTGGACTGTAACTCCTCCGTCATGGCCGACCCCTCAGCTTCTGTCTCTCAGGGTGTTTCTTGTTTCTTTGATGCTGGAATAAAAAGATCAAACTGGTTCTGCCTCCATCTGTGATTGACACACCCTCACTCTACATGTCCCATGATGCACCTGCACAGGCTCTTCAGTCTGCACCACAGCTCAATAGTATCAGGAAGGACTAAACTAAAAAAGGATGTCACAGTAAATTTAACCCAAGCCCTAGATAAAATATAGTTTTAGTCAGTAATTATAAGACTAAAATGAGAGCTTTTTTCAGATTGAAGAAATATTCAAGAAATGTGTTGGAAGAGTGTTGCAGCCACAAGAGGGCGCCAAAACTTCTTCTAACTACCATCCTGCTCTCGCAGAGGAGGATGTGGCAAAGTGATTGAGTAGGACTATGCAGCTGTACTGTTGAAGTACACCTTTCCTTTTTACTGTATCTGAACACATTAGATCTGAATCATCCTCATCTTTATCTAAACCAGTGTTACTCAACCCTGCTCAACGAAAGAGCCAAATTGTTGAAAAATACCTTTGCAAGAGCTACAAAGTGGTGAAAAGTGGCATAAACAGCTTGAAGTAGCAATAAAAATAAGTTAAAGAGTTAAAGAGAAGTGACAAAAAATGAGTTACTGGTGGCAAAAATGAGTTAAAGTGACTAAACTGGGCAAAAAGCAGTCAAGAGTGGCAAAAACGGGCTAAAAATAGGAAACAAGTGGTATTTAATGACAAAAGGTAGCTTAAATGGGTGAAAAGTGATGAAAAAGGGCAAACATGGGATAAAAGTGGCAAAAAGAAGTGGCTTCAATGGGAAAAAAACTAGGAAAAAAGTGGTATTTGATGACAAAACGTAGCTTATGTGGGTGAAAATGGGGAGAAAAATTTTAAAAAGGGCAAAAATGGGATAAAGGTGGAAAAAAGGTAAAAAGTTGAGAAAAATGTGTCAAAAATGGGAAAAAGTAGGAAAAAATGGTTTTCAATGGCAAATGATAGCTTAAATTGGCAAAAATGGGATAAAAGTGGCAAAAATTGGACAAAATGCATCAGAAATGGGCAAAAAAGTAGGAAAAAATGTTGTATTTAATGGCAAAAGGTAGCTTAAATGGGTGAAAAGTGGCAAAAAAAAAATGTTTGCCTTTTAAAGGTTTTCTGGGGAATGATATATAAAATCAAGACATAGAAGAGCCACAAATAGTCACAAAAGAGCCACATGTTGAGTATCACTGATTTAAACATAAGCATCTTACATCTCCTATAAAACATAGCTAGCAATATCCTTACAGTTTATATTATTTTAAATATCAAGTGGATCTAAGAGCATCTCTACTTTGACTGCTGATCAACACTATCAGTCTAAAATCCTTCTGTTGTTTCTAATGGTACACCACATGTTGCCATTATTACTGGTATTGAACCATACATTTTTGTATTGTCTTGTTGTGCTGTTGTTTGTCACTAACCCCCTTTTTTTCAGAATTCACACCCCCAAGAGTGCTCCAGGTTTCTTCCTGTTCAACATGAATCTGGTTCTGCTCAGGGTTTCTGCCTGATCATGGTACAGTCTAGACCAGGGGTGTCAAACTCCATCACAGCAGGGGCCAGATTCTGGATTTAGGTCTAAACTGAGAGCCTAACAGGGTCAACATTTAACCACAAACTATCAACCTCATTTTCACCAGTTAATAAAATATGAAAGAAACAGCAATGATGATAAATCATTTGGGATTTCAAAAAAGTAAAAAATGATAAGTTTAAAAGCTCAAATCTGAGATAAAAAATTCCAATTTATTAGGTCAAAAGGTCAGAACACGAATTAAAAATAGAAAAATAATGTTTTAAAGAGCAAATATATGAGGAGAAAGATGAAATATAGGTTTGAAAGGTCAAAATTTGAGATCAAATTTGAAAACATGAATTTAAAAGTCAAAATATACTTAAAATTTTAAATTGTGAGTCTGATAGGTCAAATTTATGGGATTAAAATCCAAAATTAGCAGTTGAAAATGTCAAAGTATGAGCTACAATTCAAAATGATGACTAAAAAAGTAAAAAATATGACTTAGATTTAAAACTAGGAGTCTAAAAGGTCAAAATATGATAGAGAAAGTAAAAATTATTCATTTAAAATGTCAAATTATGAGGAAAAAAATGAAATCATGATTTTAAATGTCAAAATGTGGGATTAAAAAGTCAAAGTACGGAGTTGAAAAGGTCAAAATATGACTGAAAATTTAAAATTGGGTATCTAAAAGTTAAAGAATTGACATAAAGTCCAAATTATGAGTTGAAAAGGTCAAGTATGAAATGAAAAGTCAAAATCATAAGTTTGGGTTGTAATCTTCAGATGCTAATTTGAAAATATGACATAAAAACATAAATTAATTTCTTTCCCCAAATTCTTGATTTTTTATGAAATCTTTCTTTCTCTTTGCTTTTCAGATTTTTATGGCTTATCAAGCGTATTTTAAATAATCAAGTTAAAGTTCACATTTTTATACTGGAGGAAATCTGCAGACCTCATACTGGTGGGCCAGTTATAATACAAGTATGATATGATCTTGTAGGCTGGATATAATCGTTCCACCGGCCGGATTTGGCCCCCAGGCCTTGAGTTTGACACCTGTGGTCTAGACCCGCCCTGTAGGTAAAGTGTCCCCACAAAAACATTTGTATTAAGTTGGAACTATATCAATAGAATTTTGTGCATAAAAACCCAACACATAGTTCATTAATATGAGATACATAGAAGAAAGAAACACTGATATTAAGGAGATTTATAGGAAATGTGGAACAAAGTGACCAGCATTGAAGCATGAAAAGTCTAAAAAGCCAAAGAAAACTAGAGTTTGACACCAGAATAGATGGTTTTAAATATGGATTGGTTTTATAAATGATGACAGTGAAAGCCCTTCTAAAGTTCCAGAAGAATATGACAGAATAAGAATAAGACATTCAGCTTTAGGGAGGATTCGTGTCAGAGAGAGACATCCTCACTCAGAGTAAACAAGGAGTTCTGTATATGAATGCAGTGATGCATTCTGGGTACTGTAGTTTGTAATTGGATGCTGTCAGGTTCAGCAGGTCTCTCCCCACCTATATGTTGGACTATATTTGGCCTTGTTTCCGTGATGTCATCATCGAGGTGTCACATTGACCTCTGACCTGGTTCAGTCACCTGCCCAGGTGAGCTGATGTACAGTCCAACAGGAAGTTCAGCTTAGAGCTGAATGTGTTGAAACCTGATCCACCTGTAAGCTCACACCTGAACCGGGGGCAACATGATCCCCATCACCTGACACCCCCTTTAGCTCGCCATCGCCACATCCACCGCCGCCTCCCCACAGTCTGCTGTTCACCTGCAGCATGACGGACGCCACGACCTGGAGGACACCACCAGGACCAGGAGTAGGAGCAGGACCAGCACCAGGAATAGGACCAGGGGCAGGAGCAGGTCCGAACCGGGTGTGGATCTCTATGATCGCAGGTGAGACCCACTGTAAAGGACTAACCTGTGGAGACTTGAGGCAGCCAATCAGGTGAGAGAACTTCACCAGTTTCCAACACGTCTGACTGCAGCTGTCATATGATGTTTGAGCCCAGGTGAGACGAGCTGCAGGTGACCACAAAGAGAGAGAGAGAGAGAGAGCAGTCAGGATGAGAGAGTTTCAACAGGATTCTGATAAACCTAAGATTGAAACCTGTTTGGTGCCACAGTAGTACTAATAGAGTCCTGGACACTCAGTGCTGGGTAATTTATTGCTCTGAATTATTAAAAATTGATGACAAACACATGCATACTGTCTGAATTTCACAAAAACACTGGCCTCACTGGTCAGACGCCAGTTTGCCATTTCCCTGGACATTTTTGATGGGAGCCTGTCTGCAGTGTTTTGACCGTGTCACTCAAGTTTAGATGAATTTTGATTCTTTTAAACATAACATAACAGAGATTATTCTGATTTCAGTGCAGGGTTTCAGGAAGTATTTAAGGACTGAGCATTCTGGCAACCGTACATCTGACAAAGACTGATTTTCTGGGTTTTAGCTGTAATTTTCATTCAATAAGGAAATTCAAGTCAACAAAGAGAGAAAATATAGTGGAGATATAACCTGACACGCCATCTGTTTCACACATCCATCTGGAAAACCTTCAATACTAAGCGTTTGGGAAAGGGTAGAGGCTTTGAAAAAAAACTTGGAGTGTGATTGGATGAATGTTCTGTCTGCCACATCTTTATGGGCCAATCAGAGCAACAAAACACATGACGTCTTTGCTGCGACCAAGGTGCGCAGCTACCGAGGAATAATGGTCCAAACATACTCGGGTGGAACGTATGTGGAACGGACTCCGCGCGGACGCCCGCAAGGCCCGTGCATGCAAAGCTCAAGTTATACGACCCGTTTCGCGTACCATTGTCTCACAATACCCTGCTCGGCATGTATTTTTCACATCAATCCGCATTATCGGAAGTATTGAAAATGTTTTTCCACGTCAATACTTCGCATGTCCTTCACCAACATGGCATACTCCCCTTCCTCGTCTCTTGTGGCATTTAATGGCCGTATGTACCACCGTCTCTTAATTTTATTGCTTTACAAAGCCAGCAGGCTTCGTCAGTGTAGGACGCCATGACAGAAAAATGTAAAAAACGTGGAAAGACTGTGGGAAATGTAGGATTTCACGGAAATTTCACAGGAAACTGCTACGCGGCAGTGCGCCCGACTATGGAAGCTCTGATGACTGCGGCCTTTCAGCGTGGAGTCCGCTCACAGTACGCTCAAGTATGTTCGGGCCTTATGGCAACTGTAGTACACGACTTTTTGAAAAGACAACAATTCACTGCTGTTCTTTGTTCTTCTTTTAACGAAGAAATGTCATCACGTTCTTTTGCCATAATTGCACCGGCCTCTTGTTGCTGCTTGTTTACGTCACGACTCTGCTGCGCCTGAAAGTACTGCCCCTCAATGCTGATTGGTCCTGTCACTTTCAAACCGGGCCCAAACGGTTCAGATGGGAGCTTTGTTTGCAAGATGGATTCGCCAGTGAGAAACACGGAAACGGGCGTTTCATCTGCTTTGCAAGGATAGTGGAAATAAAGACCGGTGTTTTGTCAGATTTTGCTATTGCTGCTTTTTCTACCCTACCCTACCCTAACCCAGAACCACAAAGTATCAATTTTTGATGGGTAGCAAAAAATGATAGAACACCGGCATGTAAAATTGGAAGTCCGAGACACCAAGTATTGGGTCATATCTCGTTTTCCATCACCAAATATTCCTGCACACGGCCTAAATTGCACAAAAACATTGTCAACCTTTTGAAACGTTGGTAGCGCTGCAGAGGAGGGAGGGAAACTGGTGGTTTGGGACCTTGAAGAGGGTCGCAGAGCTGTTTTCAGGTTATGATTTGTACCTGAAATAGAATTTAGCTAAGCTTCTTGGCTGTACAGAAACACTAGGTGGACATGTATCCATATATTTTTATTTTACTCTCTTTTTTGCTGGAAAATGAATGAATTTTGGTTGTTTTCTTGATATTTTTCTTATGAATCCTGTTATCTCTGGAGTAAGAATGCTCAGCTCAGAAAGAAAGCACGCCAGACCTTCAAACTTTGATATGATTCTGATAAAAATCTAACATGATCATGTTCATGTTTGATACCACAGAAACACAAATAGAAGTCTTTGACACCTAATATTGGGGAAATCATTATTCTCAATGATCAAAAATTAACATGTGCTTATTGTTAAAACTGTACAAAAAATGTACAATCCCTTGGCAAATCAAAACATTCTCCATGTTGCATACAATTAAGATGCTGTGCAGGAGCCTGTCTGCAGTTTTTGATTGTGTTCGTTCAAGTTTTGATGCATTTTAAAATTATATCAAGTTATTTCAAAACATACAGACAATACAACCCTTTTTGATGCAAACCGGACCAAAATGTCTTACATGTTTCAAACATACTAGTCTGGAGCAAAAGATGCATCAAAACAAAGAGATGTAGACATGCCTTTCAAAATAAAAGCACATCATTGATGTTTTTCTGCAGGCGCACATCTGTGACCCAGGGAAAATGGCTGTAAGGTCCATTTTTGGGTCCTGACCCACCAGTTGAGAATCACTGGTCAAAAGTATAGCTTTGATAGTGAAGAAGAAAAAAACAGAAATCTCAGACACCCAATTTTGTATAATTGCATGTTTTTGATCACCAGAAATAGCAGCTAACTCACGCACAACATTCTGACAGTGAAGCTGGAGAGGAGAACTCCTATCTCTTTAGTTAAAACATGACCATTATAACAGTGGCAGTGTCTCTGTGCAGTTTCGACAGAGCTCCTCTAAAATGGGGAAATATGACCTTCAAGACTGCAGGTGATGTTGAAGAGGAGCGAGGGACAATCCTCACCTTCTCCATTTGTTCAAATACTGAAAATGTTCACGGTCATTTAGATGGTGTGCAGGAGATTATCACACTTCTATACAGCTTTCTTAGAAAAAGATGCATTTTTAAGATTGTGTTCCTGATTCAATCATAGAGAGAACAGAAAAGTTTATATCCTTCATCTCACATAATAGGAATTTTACGTTCCGTCATACAACCCCAGTTCCAAAAAAGTTGGGTCGCCGTGTAAAAAGTAAATAAAAACAGACTGCAATGGTTGTCAAACCTCATAAACCCACATTTTATTACAATAGAACAGAAACATCAGATGTTGAATTCTGAATTTGATGGCAGCAACACACCTCTAAAAAGTAGGGACAGGGCCATGTTTACTGTTGTGTAGCATCCCCTCTTCTTTTAACAACAGTCTGTAAACGTCTGGGCAGTGAGGAGACCAGTTGTTGGGAGAGGAATGTTGTCCCATTCTTGTCTGATGTGGGACTCTAGCTGCTCAACAGTCCTGGGTCTTCTTTGCTGGATTTGTCCTTCTCTAATGCTCCAAATGTTTTCTATTGGTGAAAGGTCTGGACTGCAGGCAGACCAATTCAGGACCTGGACTCTTCTCCTGTGAAGCCATGCTGTTGTGATGGATGTGGTATGTGGTTTTGCTGAAATAGTCAAGGCCTTCCCTGACAGAGACGTTGTCTGGATGGGAGCATATGTTGCTATAAAAGCTCTCTCTACTTTCCAGCATTGATAGTTCCTTTCCAGATGTTAGAGCTGCCCACGCCATAGGCACTAATGCAACCCCATACCATCAGAGATGCAGGCTTTAGACCTGAGCCAGGAGAACAAGCTGGATGCTCCCTCTCCTCTTTAGTCCACAGGACACGGCGTCTGTGGTTTCCTCTGACCACAGAACAGTTTTCCATGTTTCCTCAGTCCATGTTAAATGAGCTTTGGTCCAGAGAAGACGGCGGTGTTTCTGGATCCTGTTCACATATGGCTTCTTCTCTCCATGATCCAGCTTTAACTGTCATTGCTGGATGGCACGGCCAACTGTGTTGACAGACGATGATTTCTGGAATGTTCCTGAGCCCATGCAGTGATTCCAGTACAGAATCATGCCTGTTTTTACTGCAGTGGCCCCTGAGGGCCCTGTCAGCCTTGTCCCTTGCTCTCAGAGATTTCTCCAGATTCTCTGAATCAATCTTGTGATGATATTATTGACTGTAGATGGCGGGAGATTCAAAGTCTACACTTCTTACATTGAGGAACATTTTTCTAAACTGTTCCACAATTTTTAGACTCAGTTTTCCTCTGATTCATGAACCTCTGCCCATCTTTACTTCTGAGAGACTCTGCCTCTCTAAAAATGCATCTTTTATACTGAGTCATGTTCCTGACCTGTTAACAATAAAACTCATTAGTTGTGAAATTCTCCTCCAGCTGTTTTCATTAGTACCACTTACTTTTCCAGCCTGCTGTTGCGCTGTTCCTACTTTTTTGAGATGTGTTGCTGCCATCAAATTCAAAATGAGCTAATATTTTTCATGAAATGGTAAAAAGTATCAGTTTCAACATCTGCTATGTTGTTTATGTCCTATTGTGAATACAATAGGGGGTTATGACATTTAACAACCATTAACTTCTATTTTTATTTACATTTTACACAGCGACCCAGTTTTATGGAAATGGGGTTGTACTTTTTGATATCTTATTGTCATGTCTTCATTCAAAGTATTTGATAGCAGGAAAATCACTGTTTTTACACATTTTACCTCAATTTTTTTCCCTGGGTTTGACACACAAAGGCTGATTCCTCCAGTGTGTAAACAAACTTATCATTTAAATCTATTTATATACATATGAAACACATTACTATACACAGAGATAAATGCTTTAATTCTAGTATGTGTGAAAAATGTGATAAATCAGGCCAGATCTTCGTAAATCCAGATATGTCAGTTTTCCTTTGATAACATGGAGAAATAAAACACATCCAGAGATATTCTGCTCCATCTCTCTACCATTATAAAGGTAAACTGTGGTTACAAAAGTGTCTAAAGGTGTAAAAGTTTAAATATTTGTCCTTTTTCCCTCCTCTCCTCAGAGAAAAATGACTTTTATCCACTCTTTATGTTGACTTCCGTGAACCCACAGACATTTAAACTTCCTTGTACACCATAGAGTTGAACTATCTTTAAAATTAATACAATCTGGAGGCTGAACTCTCTGTATTGTCATGTATTCTAAAATATTAATGAGCTCCGTGTTTCCGCTTCATTGACAAACACAGTTTGTTCCCCTCGACACTGAAAGCCTCATTATTGTGGAATTTCCCAGCAGACCGTGAAAGCAGCGCAGCCTGTCTCGTGTTCTGATTGGCTGTGGTTGCCATGGGGAGCGGCTCCCGTCTCCATGGTTACGTGTCTTAAGGAGGGATTTGGGCAGTCAGAGTTTCAGACTCCCGGAGCCTCGAAGAGCTGTTACGGTGAGAACAGGCTAACATGCTAACCCGGGAACATCTACCGGTGAAAAAACGACGGAGTAAACTTCGGAAACGGTAATAAAAGGAGTCTACAGGGAGCGGAGAGCGGTCGCAGGGACTGATGGGAAACTGAGGAGAAAGTTGGTAACTTTTTAACAGGTTCCGTTCACCTGCCTGCTAGCTGCTAACGGCTAACTGAGCCGTTAGCAGTTTAAAAGTTTACTGTTGAAGGAGGGAGGCCAGGAATTAGACGGAGCCATGACGGTGGAGGGAGTCCGACACTCCCCGATCCTGTCCGCCCTGTTCGGCACGACGGAGGACCCCGAGCTACTGGGAGCCGCTCAGTTTATTAAAGGTACAACAGACACTGAATACAGAGATACACGACGAAATACACACTTGAATTTAGAGAATAGACACTGAATACAGAGTTACACAAAACAGAACACCTTAATACAGAGAATAGACTTTGATTACAGAGATACTCACTGTCATATACACATTTGAAAAATATAACTACAATGAAAAATAAATAGTTCATAGGAGATTGAGCTTCTCCGTTTATTAAAGGTACTAGTATACTCTGAACTTGGATTCAGATTGTAGGGACCAAAAAATAAAACACAAATATTCTTTACTGTAAAAAATAAACAAAATGAATCCGTTTTTTAGTCAAATCTGCCTGGAATGAATACCACATTTCACACAGGTGCTTTTATTAAAACCCAGATGCACAATCTCCACATGTACATGTAAAGGACTAAAGTGAAAATACCTTAATTTAAATAAGATAAACTAAGCAGTTAACCCCCATTTAGACTCATCATTTCAGACAAATTATCTTTCAGTCAATGTCCATGCTACTGTTATAGATTCTTACTGTAAACAGTCTTTCAGCATACTGCAAGTTTTGCATCTATTTTTCAGTTAACATCGACTCAGACCTTATCGATATCCATAAATGATTTATATTTTAAAGACTTGGTATATTATTGCCCAGGCTTAACTGTAATAAAAACAAGATCATAGATAAGAAGAGCTCAGGTTGATCCAGGAATCCAAGCTGAGATGAGTTTTATTACTGTAATAACCATCAACAGGTTATAAAGACATAAATACGTTTTAATTAACAATAGATTGCTTTTATACACATTCAAACACTTTAGCACCAACTTTGATATTAAAGTACACACATCATAGGAAAAATACACAGTTACAGTTAAAAATATAGATTCACACTCTTACGCTGTGATTAAAACCTCATCACAGTACAAACTGACTTACACATACAACACGTATTGAAGGGAGAAAGTGTACACTTTTATGTTTGAATACACAGCATTGTAACACAAATACCAATGTTATGATGATCATATTGACATGATATTGCCTAAATGCTGAAAAATAATCTTTGGAATCTGCATACAGTGCTTAACAAATTTAGCTATTAGACCACCACCTAAAGTAAGGTTTATGCCACAGCTGCCCTAAATTAACAGCATTGGTAATTACCAAAATCATTTTTTATGTTTCTGCAATGGTTAATACACCAATATGTAGAAGTGCTTTAACCCAAATGATATTTTTAATGCTAAAATAGAATTATTATTGTTATCCATGAATTTTCAAATTTACTGATTTACAAAAAAACTGAAAAAATAGTAAAGCACATTAATATTTCTTGATGAATATGTCAAAAAAGTTATTTACTTGCATTCCTGAACAGAAAAATGAGTTTCAGTGGTTGAATGTTATGCTTGATTCATTTCTAACTTCTCAGAGAAGCCCAGTGAGCCGGCTTAAGTTTGGGTATAAAAAGGTGAATTCAGTTTGAAATCCCTCATTCCTGTTCAGAATGGTAAAACGTGGAAAGCTGACTGAAAATGAAAGAGTCCACATTAAAACACTTCATGATGCTGGATGGTCTCTGAGACAAATATGACAGGTGGTCTAATACATTTGTTAAGCACTGTATATGAAAATCTCTGCCTTTATTTATAACACATATTTTAGCTCTTAAAGTCTGCCTTTATCAGTTGTATGAGTAAATTAGTGCAGGTTTAGGCTGGACCAACAGACCTATGTCAGCTGAAGTCTTTATTTATCCTCATTCCTTACACGTTAAAGTCTGTTTAAGGACTAAAATTTTGGTCTAACTACATGTAAATATCAATATCAACTCAAATTATTTTATAAATATTGGCATAATCAGATACTTGGAAAGCCCCAATATCTACATCCCTGAGAAAGGGATCATTTCCCATTTGGACTGAACATTTCAGAAAGATTACCTTGCAGTAGTGTTAATTTTGTCCACTAAAAATATACTAAAAATGTTAGCCAGCTACCTTTTTCCATGAGGAAGACTCAGACTATGTAAAAACAGACCTTTGATAATAAAAGCACTGACAAAAATCACTTTAGTTTTCACTGAGAAGACTAAGAGAAGTTTAAAATGTTAGTGCTGGGCTGTCAAATCAATGATATTTCTCTTCTGTGCCTCTAAAATGTGTCACTATTTACATCAGTATATTTCAAACCAATCAAAATATAGAGAACATTAATATGAGTGATCTACATTAATATGATTAACATAAGTTCAAAGAGAATACGTGCTGTCTCTAAAGGTCAAGACTAGCTTTTTTATTGACTAAAATTAGGCTGAAGTTTTTTGAGTTTTTGTTGACTAAACCTATAGTAATGGATAAAATAATTAAAATGTGACTTAAACTAAAACAAGATTTAACTGTAAAGAAACCAGAGACAGTAATACATCAACACTGTCTTGCAGTGTACTAGCATATTAAACTAGTAAATCAAACTGTAAACAATATCTCTGCTTTTATTTTTCTTTAATAAAGATAAATATAAACTTTATTGATCCCCTCTGAATTTATTTTGATTTATCTTAAAATGTGTTGTATTACCCAGCCATAACTGCAATACAGAGAAAAATAAACTGATAAGAGTTAAATTAAAGATAAGAAATGCTCGGGTGGATTGAGGAGTCTGGGCTGAGACTCATTTTATTGCTGTTATAATCATAAACAGTTTATTAAAGGCATGAATAATGTGTCTTTTCATCAACGATAGATTCTCTTGATGCACATGCAAACACTTCAGTACAAAATTAATAACTGCAGCACACATAAACCATTTATCAAAGGGACAATATACTCTTTGATGCTTTAATGAACAATATACCATGGTCTTGGTGAATACTCGATTCTGATTGGCTCTGAAAATTCCATTGGTGTCCATTAACTTCTGATAAATGGACACTGTTCGAACTTCACAAGTAGTCCTGGTCAAAAAATCATTACACGGTTCCAGATTAATTCGCAGCAGCCGTTAGCCGTTACTCCGTTAGGAGTTACTATAGCAACCTGAGACAGTCATATTTTCTGAGCAGGGAGTACAGCGCTGCCAGCCCAAGGAGCCTGCGGGCCGGCATCAACCATCACTTTACTGACATAAATAAAATTACAGACTCCAGGTTTAAGACCTGTAACGTAAGACGGTCTTATCTTCTGTATCCGACGTTCGTCTCGTTTCCAGGCTCACCTTAACACTGAGAGGTGAGTGTCGCCAAAAAACTCACTTCCCTCCTGTTCTAACTGCTATAAACTATTGTCAGCAGATTCAAATAACACAAACAAACCAAAGAAGCCACTGTTTATTTGTAGAGCCAAAGGAAATGCTTCTGATAAACCGGCATGATAATATCTGATAAATACTGACGTGTCTGACGGACAATCAGCGCCTGCAGGGCGTGGACAGCTCCGTTTCACCTCTGTGACCTCGTAGTGCAGAAGGAGGAATTATTCTGTTTATTCAAACAGCTGGTCTGATAAAACTAAGCTTTCTATCAGATGACTGTTCATGTTAACGTACAGGTTTATAGTCTGACCACAGATGACTCTCAGTCTCACTCGTCTTCATGTCTTTTCATTGATAAATCCATTTAGAAAGTGCGCTGAGCTGACTAGTTTTTTTGTTCCGTTGTGACGTCGTATCTATGGCCCGTCCTATTTACTGGAGCACTGAATAACGTTTACATTCTCTGAGAACGTTTATGGGGTTGGAATGGCTATTCCAGTTATTACTCAAGCCCTCAGGCGTTGCTAAAGAAATTGTTGTTTTAGTAAAACTTTCTCTTTTGATCACAAAAAATATGAAATTATAAATTAGTAGTTTTATTAAGTGTTTTCTTTGGCAAGTGACCATGGTATAAGTGGGTTGATGCCCGATGAGGTGTCCAGTTATCAGGGATTAATGGACTTCGCAGAGGCAACCGTCCAACGCACATTGGAGGACAGTTCAGGCCTCCACGTCGTTGATAATCCCTGATAATTGGACACCTCGTCGGGCATTAACCCTTACATATTACATGGATAATAATGATAATGATAAATAGATAGTTGCACTACTACACAAGTCAAAGCATCAAAGTGTGAAGCAGCGTGATGCGGTGCAATTCGTTGCAGTGTTGTTCCCCTGTTGCCTACTTCCTGTTTTATGCTCAGATGCTTGAATTGAGATGGACAAGGAAATGCATCAGGAGTGTGCAGAAGATTTTTGTGTTGTTGTTTTTTTGCTTTCCTCACTCACGTTCCAGCCTGTAAAAGTGTCCTAGATTTTCCTTGGTGAGCTGCACATGTGAACACAAACAGTGGAAGTTTTTGTCCCAAATATGCAAGGAAATTATTCCGTCCAGCCCCCCAGTATTTCCCCTCCATTGTCAAGCTGGGAAACCTTCTTGTTGTGAGGGACCAGTGTGATTAAGCAACATGGGAACTTGAGCACTGCTCCTGAAATTTACTTTGAATTCTCAGGAGTGCATGTATGAAAACAGTGTAGTTTCTCTCCATATTGAAGGATTAAGCACAGTAGAAAGTGCTGGATATTAGAGAGGACAAAGTCATGAAATTATAAGTTATTAGTAGGGTTGTTCATCTGAAGGACACTTATTCTTCTAAAATCTTCTACATTTGAGGAAAATTTTAAGGAACTATGAAATTGAAATAGTTCATGAAATCCTCAATAAATACAAAGTATTGACAGTTTAAATATTTGAAACCCATTACTCATCGCTCATGGTTTTTTAAAGTTAAAAAAAAAGAGTTTATTTGTAAATTAAAAAAACAGTTAAAAGATGAGTTAAGAATATGTAGCTATGTATAAAAATATGAAAAATAAAAAGGGGTGCTTAAAGGTGAACTTCATGTCGAAACAGGTTTAAGTGGTGTTGTTATTCTCAGTTTAACCCTCACATTTAGGAGCAGCTTCACGTCACGTCTCTGTGTTAAACTAACGTCACGTGTGTGAAACTTGAAACTGGTTTTTCCTGCAGCAATTCTTCATACTGGACATTTACAGAGCTGTATGTCACATGAAACACTCACAACTTCTTTGTTTCTACTTTATTCACTGTGATATAACTCATCAGTAACTGCTGAATAACTCTTTTGATATAACATAAATGTACGTCATCTTTTCTCAGATTAAAACTGTGTTTGAGTGTAAACCTGGTTCTTTATAGTCAGAGTGAACAGCAGGAAACAGGAATGAAGAAAGATTTATCTGCCAGGTATTTTACAATGGCACAGTCTGTTATTTTCACGATTGGTGGTATCTGTTTTCTCCATCAAAACTGCAATAAAACACTTTAATACTATCTAAACTGCTGCAGAATTTATCCTCCTGTCCAAAAGGGCCTGTGTTTTGACAACGTAGACACTATGCAGAAGTTTGCCTGCAAATTTATTAACAATAAACTACCAAAATGGTTGACTAGGACCTCTGTTTTTGCTGCTGTGGTATGCAACAGTCATTAGGATCATTCACTTTGTTACAAGAAACACACCAGAATTTAAAACTGTGGTCACTAATTGAGATTGAAGTAAAAAAAAAAAAAATCGTACAATTTACACAATTTGTAAAAAAAATCAATCACAATAAATTGCATGCATGGATAGGGATGAGTATCAAAATCTGGTACCAATACATCTGAAACCTACTGAACTGAATTACAACACAGCTATTAATACTTCATTTCAATACCCTGCTACCCCACATGAAAGGCAAGAAAATTGTTATGGAATTTGTGTGATTTATGTGATTTATCCTCCACCAAGGAGATTATGTGATTGGCAGGGTTAGTTAGTTAGTTAGCTAGTTAGCTAGTTAGCTAGTTAGCAACATAACTAAAAAAGTTATGGACGGATTTTGATGAAATTTTCAGGAAATGTCAGAAATGGCATAAGGAAGAACTGATTAGATTTTGGGAGTGATCTGGACCACCGTCTGCCATGACTTCCAGTCGTCCGTTGAGACCATGGATGAGACTGTCAGTGCATCTGTTGGCACCGGCAGGCAATGCTTCCCCCATGACAGTCCACCCGTAGTGAAGCCTATGCTTTGCCTCACCATGTTTCCACCCCACTGGGGAGGGAATAATTGGTGAATGCCGTGGTGGGGGGCACACTGGGACGGATCCAGGAATTTTTTGAAGGATTCTTCACTATTGGGAGATAGGGCTAATGGCGAAGGTCTGTGCTCTCCGAATGTTTTTCTCGGTTCTACAGGTTTCCTTTTCTTATCCCATAATAGACTGAAAACTTCTAAAGATACTCCTGTGACTCATTTACGATACCCAGACAGCTTTTAGTCTCCTGCTGACTTTAAATACACTTTTTCCTCTCAAAGTATTGATTCAGGCACCGTTTAGGCATCACATTAAAAGTATTGATTTAGCACCAGTATCAGAAAAAAAACTGTTTTGTCTTTGGTTAATTCACAATCAACTTTGAAATAATCAAATTGCTTCCCTTCAGTTCTCATCTCCTCCTGTGATCAATCGAGATGAATTTGTATTTTAAATTTTTATACCTGATGAAATATTTTTGACCTAGTATTTTTATGTATGTTTGTGTCTCTGGTAACAGATTATTGATCAGATTATTAATCATCTCATTTATAATGATCAGAGCTAACAGAACAGTCACAGTCATTTGTGTACCAAGTACAACATACACAAACAACTGACATAGGTTTTCCCCCATAAAACCAAATGATAACAGACTGTTATGCTAAACAAATGGAGATATTTGAGGGTCTGGGATTTTTTTTTTTTTTTTGCTGCTTAAGCCAGAAATAAAGCGAGTTGATGTTTTACATAAAGATTAAAAATATGCACTGACAAGTCATATCAGAGATAGGTTAAGAATGTAAAGTCCACCATGGTCTGTGGCTAAACTTCTGTTCCTAACATCGATCAGACTGAATGAAACCACGTCAAACAAAGCAGGCAGGTATACGTCTATGAAAGAAGTGATGGATCAGGAGACTGTCAGACTGATTTTTTTATAAAGTTGCGCCTTTTGGCTCTGGCAAACTTTCTGCAGTTTTCAATGCCTGCTTACGATCAGCGCTCTGCCTGGTATTAGCCGTTGACTCAGTCCTAATGCCTGCAGCTGCTGCCGCTTCGTTTTAACGTCGTTAGGATGTTGACTCTTAAGTGACTTATAAGATCCGTCGTGGACTTCTTTCTAATCTCTGCCACCTTTGCAGGGCAAATTCTTCACACGGTCGTGTTATCCTCCCCGTAGATACTGAATAACGCCACCGTGTTGTTAGCATTTTAGCACAGGGGCTGCTTCCTCTTCTTCTCTGGTGCTTAACAGCGGGTTGTGTACTGCAATGCCACCTGCTGTTTCGGAATGTGTAGTCTTGTGAGAAAGAAAATAAACGCCAGCACTGCTGTGCTGACAAAAATTTATGTTATCCGGGCTCTTCGTCATGATATCGGACTTATCCGAATGACGTAATAATTTCCTGTTATCTGCCCGATAGTTATCGTGCACCCATAATTCTCCGTAGGTATGTAAAACTCCTGCTGATTTTTACAGCTGAGATATCTGTCAGACATGTCTGCTGTAAAGGATCTGCACTTCCAAGAAAAATACTATATATATATATATATATATATATATATATATATATGTATATATATATATATATATATTTATTTATTTATTTATTTATTTATTTATTTTTTTCACTCACAATCCAGACAGGTATGGGAGCATATGCTGGTTCAGCACTTCGCCAGACCTGCAAAGGTCCATGCCCCATCTCTACAGATATCCTCCCAGTTGCCCTCTTGATGATGCATACAGCTGCCCCAAGGCCTTGTCCAAGCCATCGGGTCCTGGGCACCCATGTGGTGATCTGGATTAGGCTATTAAAAGCACACCAAGTGCCTGTAGAAGCTCAGCTGCTGCTCTTGTATCCAGGAGCTAACCCTGCCATTCCCTGTCTCACCCAGATGCCTCGCAAGATCCTGAATCTCTTACACTCATTGAAAAAATATTCAGAGATTTAAGAGATGGACCAGGATGTACATCTGAATTTGTTAGCACCCAGGTGTAAAACTGAGCACTTCAGACGCTCCTTTGTTCCCACTGCCATCAGACTGTACAACAGCAGTGAGAGTCACAGTCTGTCATATCTGTCATAATTTAAACTATCAGTCTCAACTGGATGCACTATGCTGTAATATTACAACTACTTTCATTAAACTGGATCCTCTACTCTATATTCACGTTACACTTACTGTTCATATCCACCATGCCAGGATTGTTGCATATATGTCTTATTATATGTTATTATCATATTATTGAATATTATTTTATATTCCACATAATGTTAAACTATGCTATACTGTACTATTTTATAATATATTATTTATCTGCACCTTAACTTGATATTGATATTCACTTTACAATACCAACTGCACTGTTATCTGTTTATCCTGTATTACTTGTAATCTTGCCCAATACTGCACATGCACATGTAACATACCATTCTACTTGACCTCTTTGCACTACCTCATGTTCATGGCATAACACTTCTCTGTAATAACGTGCTGCCAACAAGTGTACCATTTCACTTACACAAACACGTCACTTTGTTTACTATCCCTGAAAAGGAATGTGAATTGTATATACGTACTGTCCCTTATTTAATTTAATTTTAAGTTTTGTTTAGTTATTTGTTCAATTCTATTGTATTTTTACTACCGGTTGTGTTGCTGCAATGCCAGAATTTCCCCTCTGGGGATCAATAAAGTCTTATCTTGATGCAAACACATAATAGAAACAATACTCGTCATCTACAGGCTGTAGGATTGTGCTTTGATTTGTGCTAGTTCTAACTTGAGAAATCTTAATTTTTAGAGAAATAATTAACTGAATATTTGGCAAAATATTTCTCTCCCATCAAGAAAGGCATCAAGTTTGGGGGACTTTGAGGTAGAACCATGTACTGGTATTCATATTGACAACAATAAATTTGGAAATATCAGGGTATCAGAAATGGGGAAAAAAATCCAATAATGTGCACAACAATGGCTTTATTTGATGCTGGCTGATGTCTGTCAACAGGGTGATGGATGTTAAACTGGTAAATCAGCCCATCCCTACTACCAGCCCCATCTGCTCTTGATCTGAGTCTGTTTGTTTCCTACCCTGCCCTTCCAGCATTCAGAGATGGTGTGAGTCTTTTGTGTCACTCATATTTGTCTCTCCTTCACAGACCGCCTGTACTTCGCCACGTTACGCAGCAAACCCAAAAGCACCGCCAACACACACTACTTCTGCACCGATGATGAGTTCCTGTATGAGAAGTAAGTCCAGCTCAGAAACTGGGCCTGAAAGCCGCACATATAAAGAGACAGCTGATTGGCTGTTGAGTTGAAATCTCACAGTTTGTATTTGTGTCAGCTTTTATGCAGACTTTGGTCCTCTTAACATCGCCATGCTGTACAGATACTGCTGCAAACTCAACAAGAAGCTCAAGGTGAGTGTCTGCTAACATACCTGTGCACCACTCATCAGATTTTCTTCCTCTCTCCTCATTAAACATCTTTTTTATTGTTTTGTTTGTTTCCCGTTGCCGTGGCAATGACATTCCTCTGATGGACTGTTGTCATTCGTCATGGTGACGGCCTGACCGGACGGTCTGGTCTTGATTCACTCCCTACAATCAGCTCCAGCTCAGATACTGCACGTGTCACTGCAGAGTCTTTACCTGTCCTGGTGTGAACACCTGAGACACAAAGCATGATGGGAACTCTCCCAGCATGCTTATCTCCTGCAGGCTGTCTGTCTACAACACAACAAACAAACACGTGTAAATAAACACAGTGGTCTGTGATTGGTGGAACATATTGTAGCTCAGAGTCAGCTGGTCGATGTCACCTGCTCAGGTAAACCTGCCCTGCAGCTCTGTACTCAGGAAGCTTCCTGTTCTCTCAGTCAGACACCTCATTCACACTTGGAAAAAACTGAGTATTTCATGAATTTACCTGTCAGAGCTGCTGTGAACACAAACAGTGGAGATTTTCACGCTTGAGCTTTAATTTTCCCTCCAACGCCTCTATTATCCCCCCGTCCTCCGCTGATTGACAGACAAACTGCACAAAAACTTCCAGCTGATATTCCTTTAGCCTGGCTAGACCACCATGATATCCTCCTCCAAACCCATTACCTGGACAGGAAAAAGTTTCATTCAGAGTCACGGCTTAAAATCCCCTGTAACTGTTAAAATTATTACCTGGGAAGTTTCTCCACAGACATTAGAGATCTCCATCTGAAGAGTGTAGAGTGAGTGCAGTTACAGTAGCACGAGGTGTTATCATCTCATCATAACCCTGATATACCCCTCTCTTCTGTTGGAACATGTTTGTTCCATGTCAAATTCACATTTCTAATTCCGGCTGGTCATCACAAGATGAGGACAGCATCTGAAGGAAACTATGTCTTTATGTTTGATCTTAATATCCAGAAAATTGTGTTCAACAGCAGAAATACAACTTATAAGCCTATAAAAGTGATAGGTCTTAAATGCATACGAAATTGAGTAAATTAATCTGGCTCTGATTTGGCCTAAACTTCTTATTTCCACATATTTTCACGAAGTCAAAGACTGTAAGAGTTCATTATGGTTTCTTAATATTAGGGCTGCACAATGAACCTTATCCCAATCACGATGTCAGGCTGTGCAATTACATAATCACACAAAAGCATGCAACTACTTTTGTGTTTAGTAGTACTTGAAAGGTGCAGCTTCATGAGTCATGTTGATGATAGGAATGTTAGTCTTGTTGTAGTTAGAGTCGTGCTAGGGTAGGAAGCAAGGTTATAATAGTTCTGGATTTTTTTATTAGTTTCTATTTTTATTTCGTTTTAACTTTATGTGTTCAATTTTCAGTTTAGTTTTTATTAGTTTTGACTGCTGGTTTGTTAGTTTAGTGTTTTTATTTATGAAAAATTCTTCGTTTTAATTTAGTTTTTATTAGTTTTAGTTTTTTTACAGATAGATGTCAGGGCTGAGTGAGTGTCATACTTTTTTTTTTTTTTTTTTTTTACATATTTGAACAGGCTACTCTTCACTTTTCATTTTATTTACTTAATGATGATGTTTGAATACAACTCCGGACATAAAACTACCACTGTGTGAAGTCTTAACCAATCAGATCAGGCAATTTTACACTCTCCAGACTCGTTTGTAGGTGTCAGTCAGTATGGTTGTGTCAAAGACTAAGAATAATTGTCTCCATTTTTATTTTATTTTAGTTAGTTTTGTAAGCGCACTTTACTATGACGGAGTATTAGGGTCACATGAAGAGAAAAATAAAAGAATAAAAAAAAATTTTTTTTGTTGACATTACGAGAATAAAGTTGTAATATTACGAGAATAAAGTTGTAATATTACGAGGAAAAAACTTGTAATATTACAAGAATAAAGTTGTAATATTACAAGAAAAAAGTCGTAATATTACGTGAATTAAGTTGTAATATTACGAGAAAAAAAGTCGTAATATTATGAGAAAAAGTTGTAATATAATGAGAATAAAATATTACAAGAAAGACAGTCTGCCGCGGCGCCTCGGATCTACGATGGAGTATTGTCCTGATTCTGATAATAATGTGATGCTGATGTGCCACAAGATGAAGTAATTCCTTCGATACTCCGATACTAAAGTATAGCTTCACAAGATGCTCAACATTGCTCATTTTAATGGAGGCGACGCCCCTTGCAATATTTTATTCTCGTAATATTACGACTTTTTTCTTGTAATATTACGACTTTATTCTCGTAATGTCAAAAAAAAAAAAAAAAAATTCTCTTCTCGTGTGGCCCTAATACTCCGTCGCACTATGCAGTAGTATAGCGTTTAGTTTAGTTAGTTTTCATTTTTTTGGTAAAGCTTAGTTTCATTTAGTTTCAGTTAACTGAAATAGTTTTTGAATTTCAGTTTTAGTGATTTAGATAGTGTTAGTCAACTATGACAACCTTGGTTGGTAGAAGGGGAGTGTCACCCTAGTCCTGTGGGGATGGGTGCCAGCCCCCATGAGGGCACCTCATTCTAGCTCTGCTTCTCTGACCCTCTTGCTGAGCCTGGGCCTGTTGAAGGTAGTAATGCTGGTCAGCCATGTTGTAGGTTAGCTAAGAAAGATATGTTGCCTTGTTGGCATGGAGGGGGAAAGCTCTGGGATGCTGGTCACTGTTCAGCCCTCTGGAGGTGTTCTGGGACTAAGGGGGTTCCCACTTGACAACCCTGGGGGAGAGTTGACTTCTTGCTGCCAATCTGTTGGCACACTTGGCATGCGGAGGTGAATAGTGAGGATTTAACTGCATTCAGGGACTTCTACACTGAAGTGGATCCTTTCTGCAGAGCAGAAGTATCTTGTGTTTGCTTCAAAACAAAAAAAATACCCGCAGAAAGGCTTTTAAGTTAACATTCACACCACTATTCTAATATATAGACCTACTTTTATTTAAAGAAAGAAAAACTTTCTTTTTTAAATATTAAGTTATTTTGGCATCTGTGCTGTAATGAGTTCAGGTTTTGTATTTTTAATGCTACTTAATAAAAAGTTAAAAAAGGAAAATAAAACTTAGAAACTATAATTATTCTCTGGATTTTCCTTGACAACCAAATAAGTAAACTCATGATGCCGTTCATGTAGGATATCATGGTAGAAATGTCAATATTATCCAGTATAATGACAGTCACACATTATAACCAAGTTGTGCAGCTTTACTTCATATAAAATCATGTTTGCTGTTGTTGAAGTCAAAGTGCGGTACATCAGTAGTTCATTGGATGGTAAAACACTCTTATTAACAGATGTAAAGAACTGATACAGTGATTTTCTGCATCTTCCTCCTTCACTGCAGCTGCAGTGGTGTTTTTTACACCCTGGTTAATTCTGTGTAGGCTTATTCATCATCGCCTCTCATTATTTAAGTCTGACAGAAGCAGGCGGCTGCTGGTTGTTTGTCTTTAAGAGGAGAAAAGCATGAAATGACATGCTAAACACCCTCTCTATGTGAGCGCACTCACAGATAACCATCTTTCTCTCACTATAACTTCAAGCTTTGTTGAGCCAGCTTACTCATATAAAACCTGGCTATGTTGAGCCCACTTCATGGTACACCTTTCTCCTGTTGTTGTCTCTCCTGTTGATCTGGAGACTTTCCTCCTGCAGGTGATCCCACCTGGCCAGCATGAAGACACTCCTTACAGTGTAGTCATGTTCTAATAATGGATCACTTCACACCACAGCAGCAACTCTTTACATCGACTCACACAGACTTGCTGACAGTGTAACAGCAGAGCGTGACAGTCTGCAGCCTCCTGTCATCTCTCTGTATTTCAGAAGTCTGACTGATGCTAAAACAGTTATCTTAATGTCAGTTATTGATCAAATAACTGATCAGTTTATTATTAATAGGACACACTGATTGTGGTGTTTTTCTCCCTGCAATCATGAGACCTTTCCTCTCCTTTCCCATGCAGTCATTCACGCTGACCAGGAAGAGGATTGTTCACTACACCAGCTTCGACCAGAGGAAGAGATCCAACGCTGCTGTGCTAATCGGAGGCTATGCTGTGAGTCTTTATTGCACTTTTTAAAAAATAATTTATATCTGTTTATATAAAGGTAAAGAAAAAACATCCAGGACAGGACTGGGCTGCTCAGATATGGCAGAAGTAATAGTCAGAGTTATGTTGAGCATCACATAAATGTATCTAATACAAACAATGGCAACACTTGAACATCGGAAACACTTTGAAAAACAAGCAATAAATGAAAATAAAATGTGTTTAAAAAAAGTAATATATTATAATAAGAAAAAAATAAAAGTAATCTATTAATAAAAACAAGGTTTTTTAAGTAGTGGTGATGAATTCTTATAGCCAAACCAACAAAAAAACATGGAAACATTAACCACACATCAAAACCTATAGACAAAACAAACACAACATTCCATGCTACATCGTTCTCCTTTAATCTTTGTAGGAAGCTTAAATCCCAGTTGAAGTTGACACTCCTGATACCTTCCCAGTACTACACAGCAGGCAGTTGTTTTGTTAGGAGGACAGCCAGCATATTACGAAACCCTCCCTACTTTCTAGCATCACCATGCTGCCAGTATCTTTTGCAATTTAGACTGTGTGCAGGAGTTTACCTGCAATTTTTGTCCATTAAAAACAAGAAAAATCCAACATTTGATGTCTTGGACTTACAAACCTAGCGTGAAAAGTTGATAAATTCATGCTTCTTGCCAATAACTCTTCTACCGTTAGAAAGCCTCTTTATTTCCCTTGTAAATGGTGCCACATTGGTAAGGAAGATGCATTTGTGGGATGAGCAGCAGAGCTGAGTTTGTGGGCTGGTCCATGAAAAATGTTCCAAATCTTCTCTGCTAAACGGCTGATTCTACCATTGACTCTTGTTTGGTGGATTGGATGATTGAGGTCTGAAAAACAAGACATATTGGCAATTTAACAATTTATTAACGAACAGGAGCCTCAGTAGCGTGTGGAAGAACCATACACAGCCACAACAGCCTGGCTCGTCTTCCTCACCAGCCTGGTCCCACACTGCTGTGGGATGGCATTCCATTCTTCAACCAGCATTTGTCACCAGTCAGCCAACGTGGCTGTGTTGGTCACTCTGGCATGAACAGCACGCCCAAGCTGATCCCACAAGTGTTCAATGGGGTTAAGGTCAGGACTGCTGGCAGGACATTCCATCCTCTCCACTCCCAAATTCTACAGGTAGTCTCTGATAAACGCCGCTTTCTGGGGGCCAGCTACGTCATCTTGGAGGATAGTGTTCAGTCCCAGAGTGAGGAGATATGGGATTGTCACTGGTTGCAGAATCTCTTCTCAATATCTCTCCACTGAGATTGCCTCCAATGACGAGAAGCCTAGTTTTTCCAGTGAGGGAGATACCGCCCAACACCAACACACTGCCTTCGCCAAAAGATGTTACCCTATCAGTGCAGCAGTCAGCATAGCATTCTCAACGTCTTCTCCACACTTTGACCCTATGACCCAACTGCCGTAGGCAGAATCTGGACTCATCGCTGAACATAACGTTCCTCCGCATGTTCAGGTTCCAGTGCATGTGTTGCCAACACCAAACTGGCCTGATGGTGAAGGGCAGTCATGGCAGCCCTATGAAACCAGAGATTGGCTGTGTTCAGTCTGTTCTGGATTGTCTGAGCAGAGAGCCGTCGGAACCTGGCCTTCAGTTTGGAGATGGTGCTAGTGCTCGCTCCAAATGATGCTGCATCTTAGTTTTGCAGAACACCATCTTAAAGTTTCCCTATTGCACAGCCCCTATCCAGATTACAATCAGGAGCCAATCAGACACCTGATCATCAGCACCTGGCAGTGCCAGAAGCTCAAAACAAGAGGCAACAGCAACAGCAGAATAAGCTTTTTAGAATTAGCAGAGAAGATGAGGAACATTTTTCATGGGCGCAGCCCACATACTCAGCTCTGCTGCTCATCCCACAAATGCATCTTCCTTACCAATATGGCTCCATTTAAAAGGGAAATAAACAGGCTTTCCACAGTAGAAGATTGATAGACAAGAAGCATTGTTCAACAAAGAAATAATGTACCAAACACTCATTCACTGACTTATTGTGTTGGATTTATTTCTATTGCTGTGGTGTCATACAGGTTTAATATTATTAGATTTTTACTTGAATCACATCAGAGTTAACAATCGTGATATCAGAGAACCCTTATCGTGTTTGAAAAGCAATATATCCAAATCTTATTAGCCTAGCTAGCACAGAAGGGGATGTTAGCATGTCTGCTCCCATCACTGATGTACCTGATGTTGGACTGTCTGTGTTTCAGGTGATTTACCTGAAGAAAACTCCAGAAGAAGCTTATAGAGCTCTGATATCTGGATCCAACGCCTCCTACCTGCCCTTCAGGTAAAACTCCTGTACTGTAGTACTGCTGTACTGTCTGCTCCTGTTGTAGTCTGACTGCCTGAGGGTGTCTGTGTTCTCTTTCTTTGTTTAGTCACTCTGACAGATGTATGGACTAAGTCCTGACTATAAAACTTCCTTCACAAACTCAGCAGTAGTCTGTGCTGCTTATTTATACAGATCAGGAGCCAACTCTGTGAGTGCAGGACAAGTGTGCAAAGTCCTTTTAGACCAAAGATTTGCTGCAAGACGATTTAAGATTTGCAGCTTTTTACAGCAGGTCTGCAATGTTGTGAAAGCCTACCAGTAAAAAAAATTAATTAGAATAGGTTAAAAATGGCTAAAATAGGGTAATAATGGCAAGAAAAGTGGTGAAATGGATTTTTAAAGTAGCAGAAATGGGTTAGAAGTAGCAATAAAAAGGCAAAAATGGGTTAAAGTGGCAAAAATGGAGCTAAAAAGTGGCTGAAATGGTTTTAAATGGGCAAAAATGGGTGGAAATTTGGTTAAATGGGATGGAAAATTGATATAAAATGGCAAAAAAGGGTTAAATGGGGAAGAACACATAGGCAGATATTGACAGAATTGGTTAAACTACCAAAATTGGCCGTATCAAATGGTAAAATGTGGTTAAAATGGAAAAACATTGGGTGTAAAAAGGGTTTAATAATGGCAGTAATGGGTCAACGAAGGCAACATTAAGCTTAAGTGGCAAAAATTGGTTCAGAAGTGGCAAAACAGGCAGAAAAAAAGTGGTGGAAAGAGTTTAAAACTGACAAAAATAGGTTTTAAGTGACAAAAAAATGTGACAAAACAGTGTAATTTAAAAAATATTCTTAGTCTTTTTAGGGCATCTGGAGACCCCCCTCCCAGTGTCTCGCGACCCTAACAGGGGTCCCGCCCCCAAGCTTGAGAACCACTTTCCTATATAGCCAAAAAACTAAAACCCACACTAGAATAATTAAAACTGCACTAAAGCGAAGCATTTTTGCAAGCTAAAAACCAAACTAAACTCACAAATCATCAGTAAAAACTTAGTAAAGCTAAACTGAAACTGAAAACAAAAGTGAAAACTAAACACAAGGGAAATGTAATGAAAAATCCAGAACTGTTATAACCATGGTGGGAATGCAGCAGGATATAATCAGGAGGATTGACCACAAGCCTGCAGGAGGGGATGGGAACATTAATTATAGGCTTTTGATTGGCACCATCTCTGGGCAACTGCTGCAGCATATTTTCCAGTGTGTTCTTATTCTCTCTTCAGCCGGTACCGTTACTCTGTTTAGCTGCACGGAGCATGGATGTTCAGGTGAAGACTGATGTTGGAAGAGTTGTAAAGTAGACTCTTTTTCTCTGTCATGCTCTCTACGTCATGTCTGTCCTCCTGAGCGCCCCCTAGGATCCTGTCCAACAGGAATAGCCCCCAGCTGTAAGATTTTGTGTAAACAACCAGATCAGGAGGATTTTAGGGGCAGTCTGCCTGAAATTTTCAAGAAATTTCCACAAATGCATGTTTGAAATGGGCCATAATGAAACTTTGTGTCAGTGTTTGGTCTGGTAATGAAGAATTATGAGAGTTGGGAGTAAAAACATGAAACATCTATGTGAAACACCAGAGGACATTACAGCACAGTAAAGCCTTTATGTTGATGTAAAGATGTAGTCTGACATAACATTAGATCCTGATCAGCTGTTCAGAGCTGAAACACTGAAACCAACACACACTAGAGAGAACACAGGCTCTGTGTGCGTGTGTGTGTGGGTGTGTGTGTGTGTGTGTGTGTGTGTGTGTGTTTTGGAGGATAAAGGGCTGCTTGTTGTCTCTCTCTGGTTATGTAACAGCAGTGTGTGAGCGCCTGTAAGGAGAGCTGCTCTGAGCTCTCGGAGGGCCGCTGCTAGATTAAACATGAGGAGGCCACGCCCACTCTGTGACACAACAGCAAGGCGTTCACTGACCCTCTGACAGACAGCTATTCACCATAAAGAGAAAAAGGGAAGTTTTCTGTTTGTGCTGAGGTTATTTAAAGACGAACACTGGTGATGTTCCTCCTCAGCAGGTGTTTCCAGAGATGTTATCATGAGACCCGAATCTTAAACTTTGAGATAATTCAGGTAATATCTAAGATGTTGACTGGAACTAAACATTAGGTGTTTTGAACATATGATACCTTTCTTACCAGTATACTTCCTATTGATGTTGGGGGAAAGGATGACAGGTCTAATGCTCAGTAAGAAGACTATTTCCAGTCGGAACCAGCCACTCACAGTAATACGCTTATTGACCACAGGATAATCTGTTTGAAATGTTAAGGCTAAATAAGGAATAATCATTTATTTCATTTTATTTGGAAGCATTTATATTATTAATAAAACAGGGTTTTCAACCGACACATGGTGCAAAAAAGCAGCAGTTAGGGGCGTCTGGAAGCTTGACTTGATTTCTTGCATTTAAGATTTCAACCAATCACACCAGCACAGAAACCACCCCAGCTCTTCTTCTTGACCTATCACTGTACTTTCACTGGCTGAAAACCTCGCGCAGGCGTTTAACCACCAGGTGGTAGTTCTAGTTATCTCTCTGATAGTGTTATCTTTAGGTGTGATAATCTGAGCTGGACCTGAACCTTCTGCTCCCCCCACACAGAGCAGTTTCCTGTAACGCTGCTGTTTAGAAGCAGAGAGGAAGAATCCATTCTCTTCTCTGGTTGTAGAAATGTTCTCTACCAAGATCATTTTAGATACTGAATGTTTTCAAGTATGGATCATCACAAACTGCAGACACTTTCATATCGTCTAAAGTTCATAAACATTGCTAATGTTTATGTGCAATTCAGACACATTTCTCTCTTTCAGTTAAAAATACATCCGTCCTGGCACTAGCGTGGCTCAGTTGTTGGAGCGGGCACCCATGTGCAGAGGCTGTAGTCCTCTATGCACCCGTCATAGGATTGATTCCTGGTCTCAGCACGGTACTTACGCGTGGCTCTTGAGCCACATGTGGCTCTATTGTGATGATTTATGGCTCTTTTATGTCTTAATTTGAAATATTATTCCCCGGAAAACCTTTATAAAAGGAAACTGTGACCTCAGAAATGATCCATTAAGAGTCACATTAATCAGTTTGAATCCCCACATTAATACTGTTGGCTTTAATTTTTAAACTTTGTTTTTTTCTCTGTATTTCCATTGCTCTTATTTGCATTTTTTGCATCAATTTTTATTTTTATTTTTTGCCACTTTTAATTCATTTTTACTGCTCCTATCCCATTTTTGCCACCATTTTTTTGCCTCTTTTATCCTGCTTTTTGTATTTTTTTTTTCTTTTTTGACACTTGTCGGCCATTTAAGCCACGTTTTGCCATTAAATGCCACTGTTTTCAGCATTCTTGCCACTCTTTGCTGCCTTTTGACCATTTTTTCCCACATTTTTTCCCATTTTAGTCACTTTTACACTCAATTTTTTTGACATGTTTTTGCTGTTTTTTGCAATTTTTTGCCACTTGTAACTCATTTTTTGTAACTTCTCAGGCATTTTTGCCACTTTCTGACATATTTTGCCACTTTTTCTCCCTGTTTTTACACTTTTACTCACCTTTTTCTATTTTATCCCTTTTTTGCCATTTTATTGCCACTGTTTGACCATTATTTGCCACATTTGATTTATTTTTATTGCCACTCGAACAGTTTTTGCCACTTTTCACTGCTCACATTGTGTCTCTTACAAAGGCATTTTCCAACAATTTAGCTCTTTGGTTGAGCATGGTTGAGTAACGCTGGTTTAGTGCATGTTTCCCCCAACTCTCTCCCACATATTCTATCTCTATTCAGCTGTGCTGTCATAATAAATGCAAAAAGCCAAAAAAAATTAATCTTACAAAAATGTATTTGGGCAATTTAGGCAGATCTCTCCCCTGTATGGTTGATATCGAGACTGTCACCAGCTCCTTTGTGCAGTTTGCACATAGATCTCTCTCTTGTTAGGCTAGAGCTATGACTGTTTGAACATTGCCAAAGTTTTTGTGCAAGTAAGCGGGAGTTCTCTGTTGCTTGATGTGAGGGAAAAGACTGTCCTAACAATGCCAATGTCTTTTTGCAATTTAGATAAAGCTCTCTCATTTGGTTAAAAATATGATTATGCAAATATTGCCAACTTTTTGTGCAATTCGGTCAGGAACCCTCACATTTTACCATGTTATTGCAAAATGGATCTGCAGCGCAGACTCAACTCTAAAGATGCTCCCTGGGTTAGTCAAGCAGCATGCTTTGATTTTCCAGGGAGTCATAGCAAGAAAGCCTCATATGGATGGAATCATTAATGACAGTGTTTACAGAATACAGTGAAATTATTTCAAAAGCAATTAATCCATAGAGCATGACTCTGAATATGAGGGTGCAACAAGCTTTATGCTATAAAGGAGGAAGCTGGGGTGGAGGTGGTGAAGCTTTAGTCTATAAAGGAGGAGGCTGGGGTGGAGGAGGTGAAGCTTTAGTCTATAAAGGAGGAGGCTGGGGTGGAGGAGGTGAAGCTTTAGTCTATAAAGGAGGAGGCTGGGGTAGAGGAGGTGAAGCTTTAGTCTATAAAGGAGGAGGCTGGGGTGGAGGAGGTGAAGCTTTAGTCTATAAAAGAGGAGGCTGGGGTGGAGGAGGTGAAGCTTTGCCAGCAGCAGCAATGGCGTGGTGCTTCAGTATAAATTCAAGCAGGGATTTGTGATAGGGATGAATGATATTATTGGTCTAGTATTGGTACTGGCAGATATTCGCTTAAAAACGCAAACATTGGTATCGGCAGATATTAAAATATCTGCTGATATTTACATCTGATATTTTGCCTGTGTATTTCAGCATATATCGACTGTAAAATTTTGTCCTTATATGCTGATTAATTAGGGGAGTTTTAGGCTGAAACAACAGACTAATTTCAGTTGAGATCTTTTTTTTTAAATTCATCCTCATTCTTTAAATTTTAAAGTGTTATTTAAGGACTAAAGTTTGTTTCGTAGGTCATCCTCAAACCTCAAAGTGTGTCCAAAAGAACTGAGATTCTTTGGAAAAGTATATTTAGATATCTGTATTGGTTAAAATGAATCTGTAAATATCGGAATATCCGTTATTGGAAAAAATCCACTATTGTGCATCCCTTATTAGTGAGAAGTATGTCATGTTTAAATGCACCGCTGTGTTGAAAGAAAGAGCTGTGATTGGCTGTGGGAGCTGGGAGGCGATAATTGGAATCAGCTGACCATCAGCTTAGCACGGCTGGGTGTGTGACTTTCATGTCCTGCATGAACTAACGCTGAATTTCATTTAAGACAAAAAAATGACCATGCAAATTTTGTTCATGTTTTTGTACAGTCTGGCCAGAGCTTTCTGCAATTCAGACGAAGCCTTCTCTTTCTCTCTGATTGGTTTAAATCATGACGATCTGAACCTTTTTCAATGGACTCGTGTTATTAAGTTATTCTTCTCTTTTTCCTGATGGAAAAAAGTGTCTAAACTGCCAGTGTTTTTGTGTCGTTTAGACCAGGGGTTACTCATGTTGGGGCCCGAGACACTGAGAGGGGGTCTCCAGATGCCTTAAAAACATTAAGAACATGTTTGAATTACACTGTTGCCACTTTACACCAATTTAGCCAAACTTTAACCAATTTTAATCACTTTTCCCCACCAATTTTACAAATTTTAACACATTTTCCCAACTTAAAACCCATTTTTTGTCAGTTTTAAACCTTTTTCACCACTTTATTTCTGCTTTTTTTGACACTTTCAAACCAAGTCATGCCACTCTTTGCCTATCGTTGGTGCTGTTGACCCCTTATTGCCACTTTTAACCCCTTTTACCACTTTTTAAGACACATTTCACCATTTAATATGCCAATTTTGCCCTCAGCTAACCCTTTATTGCTGGTTTATATTAATTTTCATCCCATTTTACCAAATTTCCACTTATTTTTGTCCACTTAAGTGCCATTTCAGCCACTTTTAAATCCAGTTTCCCCACTTAATATGCCCATTTTTGCCATTTTTTGAAGGGCTATTTTGCCACTTTTTTCTTCATTTTTGGCATTTCTAACCAATTTCTGCTATTTTTAAAATCCAATTTCACCACCTTTCCCAGCATTTTTTGCCACTTTTAACCCATTTTAGCTGTTTTTAACATACTTTAATTCTGTTTTAAACAAAAGGACTAACATTTTTAAGAGGGCTAGTTACTACACAAATGAATTAAATTTGTTTCTTTGATAAGAGTGGCTATTATTCGGGTTAAATATAAAACACCACAGCTTAACTTTACAATGGACCATGATTTTCCTGGCCCCCAGTTTGGCTGGGCTCCATAAAGCTCTCCCATTTTTCCCCCCTAATGTACAGCCTTGTCTCCACATGACTATTCTTGAATGTGCATGACTGTGCTTAGCCACCTTCAGGTACGGTGGGGGTTTCCGGTCTCTGGCACCTTTATTTTGGGGGTCGTGGGCTGAAAAGGTTGAGAACCTCTGGTTTAGACAGTTTACAGTAGCTCTTTGTGGTCTGTTGTAATTACAAAACAAATTGCAAGAGCAAACTTGTGACTTTCTAACTGGTTCCACTGTCACCTTTAATGTACAGGTATTTAAGCTGTAATATCTCGCTCAGAAACTCTTTTTTTAAATCTCATGCTGGCATGCATTTATGTTATATTTCATATTTATCATTGCAAGGACACATACTTTATAAACTAATGTGTTATTATTATTATTTATTTATTTATTTTTTAATCTTTTCAGCTCGTTTATTTTTCCGATACATTTCATTCAGGAAAAGAAACCTAAAATAAATTAGAGGATTAAACAATAAAATATCCAATATTCAGTGTCTGGGGTTGTATTTCTGTTGCCTTGGTGTCAGACAGGTTATTAACAGTGATGAGAATCATATTTACATTTGTGTATCTTAGCTTCCTTCACCATTAATGACAGTGATCTATACAGAGACTGTGCTGTATTTCAGACTGAGGTGTTATGATCAGATTCAGAGGTGAGACATTTATCAGTGATGAGATCAGAGTATGTCGGGGTCACACCGCTGTGTTAATGAACACAATCAATCATCAGACCTAAACCTGTTGATCTCACTATGGAGCTGTTGAGCTATGTGAAAATGTACAGTGTGCTCATACAGGAGAGATCAATGATGAGTGGTTTCTGAGCTCCATCTGCTGGTTACACACAGAACTACATTCATCACATGTCTTCAGATATTCACTTTGGTGAGGCAGCTTTAGTGGAAGAAAGGAGTTGAGCCAGAGCTCTGTGGGCTTCTCTTGAAAATGTAAAGACTTTTAAAGAGTAATAAACAAGAAAACCTGCAGAAATTCAACATACAAGCATAATAACTGCACAGGATGAGAGCTCACCTTTTACAGACTGGTTTCATAAGAACAGAGCCTGAAAATAGGGAACCTGCTGCATCTGACACTCACAGAGCTCCACCTGTCAGCTGCAGGAATGAACGAGTGTTTGTGTGTGTCTGTGTGTATATGTGTTTGTGTAAACATAGAAGAGGATGATGTTGATCACTAAAGATAACCTGTTCTGTGTATTGATGTGTTTTTGTTTCTGCAGGGACGCCTCCTTTGGGAACTGCACCTTTAACCTCACTGTGCTGGACTGTCTGCAGGGCATCAGGAAGGTGAGTCTGACTCCTTTTTGATCGGCTGCAGGGCAGTGACATCATCTTTCACTTTAGCCCTTTATAGATTTTGATGAAAAACAGAACTGCAGTAAACTTCAGCCATTAACATTAACACCAGTGTACTCATTCTAGAACAGGGGTTCCCATCCTTTTAACCGTAGAGAAGCCAGAAGTTTTAATTTTATTTGTATTATTATTTTAGAAAATCTGAGGGCGGAGCGGGTTAGTGTGTCTCACAGTGATTATGAATGTGTCTGAGTGCAGCTGCTCATCTCTTATGTAACACTCAGTCTGTCTGCAGCACAATGACCTGTTGTCCTGTATAGAAGGAGGCAGCCAATCACAGAGCAGCTCTATAATCATATGACTATGGGTCAGCAGCAGCCTCAGTGCTCAGAGTTCAAACACGGAAACAAGTGAAACACCTGTTATTGACAGACAGACTCAAAAGAAACAAACCGAGGCTGCAAAACATTCTAGATGAAGTCTGAGTGCCATCAGCTGATTGGTTCCTGAAGCCGTCTTTGGAAGGTGACACAGAATTGCAGCCGGTCTGCTCCTCTACTAGAGGAGATAATGGAGGAAGCAATGAAGCACTTTCCATTATCTTTTAGAATTCAAATGGCTCTTATCATGGCTGACGCTAAAATACTCCCACATTGTTTCACTTTTAGCCCTTTTGGCTTAGGAAGGTTTCTAACTGAGTGAAACGACCTGGAAGTATTTTGTAGATAAGGACTGTTGAATTCTCTAAAAGATAAGGAAAAGAGCTTCATTGCTTCCTTTATTCTCTCCTTTGTCAGAGGAAACACTGGACCATCTTTTACCACAGGAGAGAAGAAAGCTGACCCACAATTCTTTGAGTCAGCTTCATTTAAAGCACGGGTGTCAAGCACACCGTCAAACGGGTGTCTCATATTTCTGTTATAACTGGCCCATCAGTCTGAGGTCTGTAGATTTCATCAAGTATAAAAATGTGAACTTATCCTGATGATTTAAGATATCCTTGTTAAGTCATAAATCTGAAAAAGTAAGGAGTAAAAATATTTAGATAAGAAGTCAGGAATGTTGGAAAAGAAATTTATATGTCTTTTAATTTCACATTTTCAATTTTGCATCTCACAATTAGGACTCAAACTCAGGATTTTGACATTTTATTTCATACTTTGAGCATTTCAACTCATAATTTTGACTTCTCATATAATATTTTGAGCTTTAAGATTCATAATTCTTATTTTTGATCCCTATTTTGACCTTTTTAACCAATTATTTTGTATTTTATCTCATATTTTCAACTCCAAACTTTGACCCCATAATCCCATAGTTTGACCTTTTGGACTCACAATTTAAAATTTTGAATCAAATTTTGACTTCTAATTTCATGATTTCAAATTTTATTTCAAATTTTTGACTTTATAAACTCATGATTATGACTTTATTTCTAATATATTTGCCATTAAAACACATTATTTTTCCATTTCAATTTCATGTTTTGACCTTTTTGAACTAATAAACTTACTTTTCTCAGATTTTTAACCCTTTAAACATATCTTTTTAACTTTTTAAATGTCAAAACTTCTATCATCAGCGCTAAGTTTTCTGTATATTACTGGTGAAATGAGGTTGACAGTTTATGGTTAAAAAGGTGACCCTATTAGGCCCTCAGGTTAGTCCTGAATCCAGAATTCGGCCCCTGCTGTGATTGAGTTAGACACCCCTGATTTAAAGTGACGCTCCTGTTGACTTTTCATTAGAAAAAGTGATCTATGACTGTAACTTTACCTTCACTGAATTAAACGAGGAAAATCACTATCAAACTGAAGATTCATAAGATTAAAGGGATGAACAGAAGAATATTACACACCTTACACCCAGATCATCTCACATCCATTTGATTTACTATTTTGAACTTTTAAAGCTAGTGTGGTGGGAGTTAATAAATCAGAACCACTTCAAAGTGGGATTTTTTAAATTTATCATGCTGTTTTTTGTTTTTTTTTTAAGATTCATTTTTGGGCATTTTTGTGCCTTTATTAGATAGAAGAGGAAAGTGGATAGAGTCAGAAACAGGGTCAAGAGTGGGGGAGAGACATGTGGTAAAGGGCCTCAGGCCGGATTCGAACCCGGGCCACCCGCGTACATGGGGAGCGCCTTTAACCACTAGGCCACCTGCTCCCCGTTGTCATTATATTTGTCATCATAATTATAAAAGTAAGACAGAGAAAATATCTGTGACCAATGAACGTTTTTGATTTGTGGTTTTATGAGCTTCTCGCATAATGAGCTAAAGAAAAACTGAACCAGAGTATAACTTCATATTTAACAGAAAAAAGAGAGGATTAAAAATAGTATTGATAAGTAGAGAATAGGACTGGGCAATTAATTGCAAATTAGATTAAATTGCAATATGGCCTGCTGCAATTTTCAAATCGCAGAAGTTGCAATATTTCTTTAACTTGAAATGTGTCAAAATACCAGTTTAACAAATCGATTTTTGCAGCGGCAGTAATTTATGCACATTCAAGTGTCATTTTTTTAATAATGGTTTGCAGAAGTCCTCTTTTTTGTGTTTTATGTATGTTTTTCTCAATCAAAATGAGTGACATAAAAGTGATAATGCCCTTAAACAAATCAAATGACATCACATTTACAATATGAGCAAATCAGCTGGTAGCCAGCCTCACCTCTTCCACCCCAGCCACCTCCTTTATAGCTCAAAGCTTGTTGCACCCCCATATTCAGATTTATGCTACTATGTATAATTGCTCCGGAAATAATTTCATTGTTTTCAATACATATGGTCTTATTTATGGAATTATTTATTGCTTGAATTTGTAGAAAATACTTAAGATTAACCCAAGAATAATCAAATATTAAATTGCAATCGCAATATTTGGGGAAAAAAATCGCAACAAACAAAACAAAACAAAATAATTGAGATGATACCTTTGTTAAATACAAGGGCCTATATCATTCATCTATTCATAGTGACTGAAAATGTTCTAAAAACCTTTAGGAGCTGGTGTTTATCAGCAAGGTTTTCACGTTTCTTTCACTGTAATAAATACAGTGAAAAAGCAGAGTGATGGATGCTGCTATTGTAGTCCATCATCATTAAATTGTAGTTTTACACAGTAAACCACGTCACATTCATATTATCCACCTAGGGAAAGTTCAGTCAGATTCCCTTATCCCTGAGATTCTCTCCCTTTTTAACCAGGGTTAAGGAAAAGTGGAGAGGAAAGGACCTATGGAGTCTTTTTTTCACTTTTCAGATGATCTTTGTATTAAACTCTACTTGAACAGACCCTAGATAGATGTAGGAGAGAGACAAAGAGGCGGAGCTGAGGAGCGTCCTAAGCCCCGTGACAAACCGCTACAACACGGTGGCTATAACAGCTTATTTATACATCACTCCTATCCTTCTTTAAAGCTAAACAGATGGTTTTAAGAAAACACAGCCAGTGAAGACATGAACATTCCCGACCCAGATCTTTTTTTTTTTTTTTTTTTTGCTCCAGGCTGTAAACATGTTTAAATCTGCTGTGAAAGTGTTTATTTTTACATTTGTGTGTGTTACATCTGCTGCTCTGTCAGCCTCTAGTGGACATTTGAGAACGTGCAGTTTTTTACTTCCACCATAGCTTTATTCAGGGATGCATACGATTGAATTTTTGCAGATATCTGATATGCCGATTTCGATATTTAGATGTAGTTCAGACCAAAAACTTCAGTCCTCAAAATGCACAATTTAAAGCTTGATGAAGGACAAATGGACAAAGTTCAGTCCGCCAAACAGACTTTAAAGTGTAAGGAATAATGATGAATAAAGAGAACGATCTCTGCTGACATAGGTCTGTCTGTCCAAGCTAAAACTCCAGTTACTCATTGGTTTGTACGGCAAATATCTACAGCTGATACAGGCAGATTTTTATAGAGAAATATCGACTGTAAGTATCAGCAGAAATGTTCATATCTGCTGATAATACCAAGCATCCCTTGCTTTATTTTTCAGCCATGTGCAGATCTAAACTTTAGTCTCCTTCACTGACATGTTCCTGCTGATGTCACATGTCAGTGATAATCAACTGGTGGCCTGGGGGGCCACATCAGGCCTTCCAAATCCTCCCGTTTGGCCCTCAGAACATGATTAAATTCAGAAAATGTGGAGAGGAAAAAAATATTGTATGCTGTGGTTCCAGTTTTATTAACTCCCTATAGCCATTAAAACTAGGAGGCATGATATTGCTGACCTGATATTGGTGTCGGCAGATATCAGAATTTCTGCTGATGTTTAGTACAGATATTTTGGCTGTGAATATCAGCATGTATCAACTGTAAATTTTTGCCATCTGTACTAGACCTACGCCAGTTGAGGTCTTTTTCTTTGTTCATTCTCAATCTTTTAACTTTAAAGTGTGTTTTAGGTACTCAAGTTTGTGTCTTTTTTCATCCTTATGCAGACAAATGTGTTCAAAGGACTGAGGATTTAGGTCTGAAATACATATTTGAATATCAGTTTTGATATCAGCTAAAATTACTCTGTAAGTATCTGTTGTTGGTTATTGGTAAAATTTTACTAATCACTACACAGCACATTCACACCAAACCCAGTGATGGACAACTTGACCGCCACAGAAATATTCAGCTAAAAATATCTTGATCACTCCCTTGTGGCAGGCTGCAGTTTAGGGACTAATCTCACTGTTAAAGGCAGAAAATTAAGTACTTTTGATAGAAGATTTTAAAAGAACTATGTTAATTAGACCAAATCAAATTCTATTATAGTTTAGTTGAGAGTTCAGCCCCTAAAGGGCCCATCAAGGAAAAAATCTGGCCCTTGTACTAAAGTAGCTGATGACCTCTGTCTTACTCACCTGTCTACCTGCCTGTGTGCTCGCTCATACTATCCCTGCATCTGTGTTTCAGGCGTTGCAGCACGGCTTCTTTGACTTCGAGACATTTGACGTGGACGAGTACGAACACTACGAGGTAACGTCACAGAGTGGATGTGTCTTTATCTCTGCTCAGCTGCAGACTCGTATACCATTATTTGATTTGATTTGATTTGATTTGATAATACTTTATTGTCAGATGTAAGACCTGAAATTTGTTTTGCATTAAAACAAATTATGATTTGTAATTTAATTAATGATTTAAATCAGCAGTTCTCACTGGTGGGTCAGGACCCAATAGTGGGCTGCAGGGCTGCAGCCCACAGACCAGTTGAGAATCACTGATTTATTCATTTATTTAGAAGAATGAAAAAGCATCAATGGGTCTTAACATCAGCTTGACCTCTCAGATCCTTCATCACATTTTGATTCCAGCTCAATGAACCCTGAACGTTTTTATTGAGCTGGCTGCTGAAAATCTAGACTTCAGTCACATCTTGATTTTTTTATTTTGTATCTATTGTGATGCTGAAAAGAAGCAAAATGACACAAATTCTATCACTGTCCAAAACGTGTGACCTTTAACATTAAAATGCTCATGATGCAGCTCCATGACTATGAGAATACTTCAACTACAAAGTTGAACCACATGAATATTTCTGACATCACATCTGAACATGTAGAATAAAGTCACCTGTAGACCAGTGTCATCATTTACTCTGACTGAAACATAAACATCTGACTGGGGCTCACCTGGTATCATCACCCCTCTACAGTTTACACCTGTCCTGTACCTGCACACTGATCCTGCCTGTTTATTCCTGCAGCGTGTAGAGAACGGAGATCTAAACTGGATCGTGCCGGGGAAGTTTCTAGCCTTCAGTGGTCCTCATCCGAAAACTAAAATAGAAAACGGTGAGAGATCAGATCACGTGACTGTTTCTGTCCCCGAGTGCGTCATAGGTCTCTCTCTAACACCTGTGGTTGCTCCGCCCTCCTGCAGGTTACCCCCTCCATGCCCCTGAAGCATACTTCCCATACTTCAGGAAACACAACGTGGCCACGGTGATCCGTCTGAACAAGAAGATCTACGACTCCAAACGCTTCACAGACGCTGGCTTCGACCACTACGACCTCTTCTTCTTAGACGGCAGCACGCCAAGTGACATCATCACTCGACGCTTCCTGCACATCTGTGAGAGCACGGATGGTGCCGTTGCCGTCCACTGCAAGGGTGAGCATTTCCTGTCTTATTTTTGATGCTAATTCAGAAGCTCTTCTGGTCTGTAAACACCTGAGAAGATATGGTGAGATCCCGCTGAAATTCATTCTAAATGTTGGTAACCATCAAATCGTATTAATTTTGACCCAGTAAGATATGGGGCGTCCCTCTCTTATATTTCCAGTTGCTTTCCCCCCAGATTTTTCTATGCTGGGAATAACTGGGACAGAATGTGTAGTATTAGCAGGAACTGCAAAGTTTAATGATAGACTGATCATTACAACAAATCTTTTAAAATTATTAAAGAGTCTTAAATGCAAGACTAAAAGGCAGGGGTCATCAATTACATTTGTACAAGGGCCAGTTTTTCCCTAAACAGGCACTGTGGAGGCTGAACTTTCACATAAACTTTCCCGGCCACAAGGGGGCAACTGAGAAATTTTAGCAGAATATTTCTATGGCTGTCATTTTGTCTGTTACTGGGTTTGATGCTAATATGCTGTGTAGTGATGAGTAAAAAACCAAAGCAGGAAAATTACACTCTCAAAATGCCCAAAGCCGAAAGTTTCCACAGAAAATGTGAGTTTTTATCATGATGATTTATGATGATTTATCACCTGATGAATACGTGTTTAAAATGAATTATAAATGCTCCAAACAGCTGACATGGAGCTGGTGGATGTCTGAAAATGGAAGAATCATGAAGTTATGCGTGATAAAACTGTTTCAGTTGTTTTTGTAGGTGTTTAATAGCTGTAGAGAGTTTATGAAAAAAGGAAACCCCCAAAGTACCACAACGTATGTTTCCTCTGCACATGTTCTGAATTTGATCATGGTTCTGGAGGCGGGATGGGAAGATGTGGGGGGCCTGATGTGGCCCCTGGGCTGCCAGTTGATGATCACTGCTATAAAGTCTTAATTTTTGGAGTATTTTAAATAGGTAGTAAGCTTTGGAACGCTTTAAATCGGAGAGTATTATACTGTAAGTATCCTGAAGTAGGCAATTATTCCTTGTTTTTTTGCTCTTAAAACCTAAATTTATGCTGTTCTACTTTTCAGCTTTGACTACAGTCCCAAACACTTAGATATGCACTTCTAGATGGGGTGCAACTACCCTTAGGGTGCATTCTCACCAGAGCTGTTTGGTCCGCTTTAAACAAACTCTGGTCCGTTTTCCCAGATAGTCCAGTTCATTTGGACTGGTCTGAAAGCTCAAACAAACTCTGGTGCGGACCAAACAAGCGGACCCTGGTCTGCTTGAAAACAGGGGGTCTCGGTCCGCTTCCAAACAAAACCTGGTGCAGTTCTTTTGAGGTTTGAAAGCAAAGCGGACCAACTTGTGAACGAAAGGCAGGAAGTGGCATAAAGCATAATGATATACGGATTAAATGTGATTTAATACACTCAAATACATGTAGGCACCTCGCTTGCCGTCTTTGTAGCCGTAGCAACACGTTGTAGGTGGTGCTGATTTATTCGTCTCGTGTAAAGAACGACATGCTGGACAGCTCACCGCCTCACTGGCTGCTCTTAATGCCCCGATGCAAAAGCAGAAACCCCAAGATGGTGTAAATTCTGTGTTTTTTCATTGTTTATTCAGAAAAAAAAGACTGGCGGAAGGAGATGGATTTCCCGGTTTTGTCTTCTTCTACGCCTTCTTTTTGTCTTGGTTGCTGCTTGTTTGTGATGACAGCGCCCCTAACAGGCAGAGGTTGTGGGTGTTCATACAGTTTGGTCCGTTTGACAAAGAGAAGTGTGAATGCGAACCAAACCAAAGGAAAGTGCAACAATATTGCCATTTCTGTTCCAAAATGGACCAAGTCCCCCGGCCTGTCAGGTCCAAAAATTCTCCAAAAAAGCCTCATTTGCATACTATCATAAGAAATACAGCTGCCATTTTCTCACACTTTTGTCTATTAGAACAAAACTGCCATAACAGTGTCGTTAATTTAGTGGGTTAGAAATGGAATCTGATAAGGTCTTTAAAAGAGTCTTGAAAAAGGTCTTAAAAACTTTTGAATTTTATGTCAGATTTTCTGTATATTACCTGAAAACTGACTGTACATGTGTTTATGTGCTTGCAGCTGGTCTGGGCAGGACGGGCACTCTGATTGGCTGTTACCTGATGAAACATTACCGATTCACAGCAGGTGAGGCTATCGCCTGGATCAGGATGTGCAGGCCGGGCTCAGTCATTGGACCACAACAGAACTTCCTGGAGGAGTGAGTCCCTCTTTGTTCAGATCAGTTTTATATTTTTAATGATTTTTTCTAGTTCTCTGTTGACTGCTGCTCAATACTGAGCTCAAAATTAAACAACACTAGTAGTTATGGTGTACTGCACACAAAGAAACACAGGGAACTGGTGGTATAACAAGTAGAGTAACTGCACTTGCAGCTAGTTTTTTGTTGCGGTGTAGCAGAGCCATGCAGACACATTAAAGCACAAGTATGTAGTGATCCGAATCAACAGAGTCATTTAAATCAGGCTTTAGATGGTGACAGCTTTGTGACTCTGAGATATCAAACAGAAACCATATCAGAGTCCAGTTATCATCAGAACCCCATCAGTGTTTCTGTGTGTTATCGGCGTGTCTTGCTGTTGAAGCGGTTCATATCTTCTGCTCTAAGGGTGTACAGCATTTGTGTTGACTTCCAGCACTCACACACTCTAATCCTGTTGTTATTCTCTTAAATTCTCCAAGCTGATTATCCCTACATGACCTCTGACTGTCAGACCTTCTGATGGACTCTGTTTAACTCTGCTGTCCACAATGTGATCTTGTGCAGAAGAGTTCCCAAGATAAAGTCTAATTTAGATCGAAAAACATGTAGCGTTAATTTCTCTTTATATTTTTATTTGTAGATAAGAAAAAAGAAGCTGTTGCACAGCAGAAGTTTAAAGTGTTAAATGCTCTTTACATTTCTGCAGTACTGACACTTCTCTTTTCTCTTTTTCTGCAGTGTTTAAGCAGTGATGAAAAAAATGTCTCTTGCAAAAGAGCCTATCTCCAAAGACAGGCCAAGTCTCAGTGTCCACACTCACACACACTGACTTTGAGGCGCATTCCCGCTCAGTCTGTGAGGGCCTAGGGCTGTCCCACTGTCAAATCGCAAAGTGCATGAGGGATCCCTCAACTTTATGAGTCTGTCATGAACCCTTTCCGTGAGTGGGCCTATCTGTAGGCTTAATGTGAGGGAATTGCCCATAGTTCATAGCATTGTGACATATGACAGGGATTCTCTGGGCATGCACGCTGGCAAAACCTATAAAAGTGAAGTGAAAGGAGCAAAATGCTAAAAAACAAAACATGGAGGGTGCAATCAGCTTTGACACCGCAACAGTGTTAATTTTGGCAGCTATTTTAAATTTTGGTCTTAGTTTTAGTCTTTAAATGAAATGCATTTTAGTTTTTTTCACATTTTAGTAATTTCTGTCCTTTTTAGTTTTAGTCTATTTTTAGTCCATAATATGTCCTCACATTTTAGTCTACTTTTAGTCCAAGCATTTATTTTCTTTCCTAAATCTGGTACCAGATCATGTAGAGTGTTCTCTGCACCCTGCCAAACCTGGGGTCCCTGCTTTCTACAGCTGAGAGACAGAATAGATACAGCTACATTGTTTTAGGCAGATTTACCCACAGTGGAGAAATATCACAGATTTTGAATGTCTGACAAAGACTACATAACATTTTAGTCTAGTTTTCGTCATCTTGATGAAAACTAGACTAAACTAAAAGTAGTTTTTGTCAGTTTTAGTCATCACAGATCTATTTTTGTTAGTTTTAGTCTAGATTTGGTTGTGAAATAAAGGCTGTTGAAGAACATTTTTAGTCATGGTTTTAGTTGATGAAAATAACACTGCACTGCAAAAAAGATATATTTTTCCTATGTATTACATAAAACAGCCTTTATCCACTGAGGAAGTAGGTCTATAGGTGAGGCACACTTGTTTTTATCTTTGTTTTTATCTCTGCAAGATGCTAACCTTGCAAAGCAGATGGATACGCCCGTTTTTGTGTTTCTCACTGGCGAATCCATCTTGCAAAGCTCCTGTCTGAAAGCTACCGTTTGGGCCCGGTTAGAAAGTGACAGGACCAATCAGCGACGAGGGGCAGTACTTCCAGACTAGGCCTGGGCGATATGGCCTAAAAATCATATCACGGTGTTTTTCTTGCCTTTGTCCATACGGTATTATATCACAGTATTACAAAATTAAAAAGAGATAATGCTTTTTAATCCAAATTCAAGTGTTATTAACGCCCGTCTTCCCTTAAAATAAGCTTTTGATGGCATACTCAATTTATCTTCAAGTATAGGAACACAGAAAACATGTTTTTTTTTTTTTTAAGTCTCTCTAGGTTTACTTCTGTCTAAGTGCACTCCAAGTTTCACATTTCATCTCCAATCTGATGAGGTGTGTTAAGCTGCTAATGACTTGAACACGTTGCCTAGAGAAGGCGTTAACAATAAAAGTGTTTCAGAGAAATAACAGCTGCAAACTTTTATTTTGAAGAGCTAGATGGAAGTATTGTGTTTAGCATTGAGTTAGCTTAGCTTTGGCTGCCATTCAGAGAATACGGCTAGTTTACAGAAGCTTTTCTGACCTCACTTAACATCGCAGCCTGGATCTTTGACTCACTGAGGACTTAGAAAAGAAAGTCATAAGTTAAAATAGACTTTTAAACAGTTGTTTATGCCATTGTAAGAGGAAGAGCTGCAGCGCTGGCCTCTGCGACCAGCCAAAGCAGCACTTAGCTTGAGTTACCGCCCCAGGCAGGCTGACAGAGACAGCACACTGACTTAGTAGCAGTACAGCCGTCAGACTTTGAGAGGAAAAAACGCATGTTTTTGCCTGCTAACTCACGCTGAGGCAGATACGACGACATCATTAACAAGCGTTATCGCGATTGGTCGGTAGAGTCCAAATCTCTACCGTAGGCCAAATTTATATCATCTATACCGTCTACCGCATATACCGCGCACCCCTGTTCCAGGCTTGGCTGAGTCGTGACTTAAGCAAGCAGCAACAAGAGGCCGGTGCAATTATTGCGGAAGACATTAGCGTGGATGCTGCTAAAGCGCCAGTTTTATCAGAACTTGACAACATTTCTTCATTAAAAGAAGAACAAAGAACAGCAGTGAGTTGTTTTCTTTTCAGAAATGTCAAACACCGTGTACTGACATGTCTTTAGTCGCCATGGTTCACGTTATTCCTCGGTAGCTGCGCACGCACATCTTGGTCGCAGCTACGTCACATGTTTTGTTGCTCTGATTGACCCGTAAAGATGTGACAGAACGTTCATCCAATCACACTTCGAGTTTTTCTCAAATCCTCTGCCCTTTCCCAAATGCTTAGTATTGAAGGTTTATCTGATGGATGTGTGAAACACATCCATCTGGCGTGTCAGGTCAGCAAGATGCCGACTGTCAAGCGAAAACAAAGGGCTGTCCCATTCCTGTTTCTACCACTTTGAGCCCTTGCAGCCTCATGCACTCTATCACTTTCCAGCTTCAGTCAGTTAAGTCCTTAAGGGCTCCAGCCCAGGGTTTAGGGAGGAGATTGAGATTCAACCAATGTTTTTAACAGCCATGTGCAGCCAGATATTACTACACTGTTGCAGTTAATCAGGGGTTAGATGGGTAAAGGTGTAGTCTGACCAGAGCTTATCCCGGTGTGTACATGGTGGGGAGCTATTGTACAAGAATGAAGATTATGCGCTGCTTTCACTGGCTCTCTCCAGGAGGAAGTATTGTTTTTCAAGATAAAGCTTGTTATCACATCTCTGGGGTCTTAAAATCACATAAATGTTAGCAGTCTCCCTTTTTCCTTCCGTTGCGTGTGTGATTTGAGATTTGAGCTCCATCAGAACAAAAGAGAAGGTTAGGGCATCTCTGACTCATAACAGACAGACAGTAGCAGAGAAATTTATGGGCATGTATGCTCCTGAAAATGATTTGAGGATGTTATTATGGATTTTAAATGATGTATACGATAACTAAGGCAGTTTTAAAACTTTGATCTCTCTCCAGTCATTGTGTTTTAAAATGATGCAGTCTTTTTTTTTTAATGGTTATCAGTATCAAAATGTAGGAGAAGTTTAAAAATACTATATCTCGGAAGGAATGGAATGAATCCATCAGAATTTTCAAGGAAAGACTCGGGCCCTGTTGGAATTACACAGAAACTTTGGCAGTAGTGTGGGTTCCCTTGTTCCTCTCCAGCTCCACTTTCCAATCTAAATCATGCCAATGTTATTGTGCAAGTTAGACGGTGGATGAATGTTTGCTTACAGTCTTTGGGGATAATAACTTGTCCGTTATTGGATTTATAGGGCTTGTGTTTTAATAGCTGTGGTGTCAAACAGTTATCTTCATTTGTTAACAATGCTGGTGAGACAAGATGAGATCTGGGTTCACTTTTTGCACTCTTGTAAAACTTTGAGAACAAAACACATGACTGGAAAAGCTCCCTTTATTTTATAAAGAGTCATCAAATGAAAGAGGTGGTTGATCCAAACAGGTCAAGGAGGATCAGCTGTTCTCTGTTTGTCCACAGAGGTTATTAAAAGGGCCTGGGGAATTGCAAGGGCAGTCTCAAGTTCGATATTGGGCTCTCATGGGAGCTGCTGCTCTGGGTCTACAGAGCCTGTTGATCCTACAAGGCAGTTTTTACCTCAGTGAGACTTTCAATCTTGTCATAACCCTAACTAGAATCATACTGAAGTTTGAAATGTTGTAATTGTGACGGTACGAGTTTGTTGTTATTTTATGTCACAGAAATGACCTGCTGTGTGTTTGTATTCACAGGAAGCAGACAGCCATGTGGCTGCTAGGCGACAGCCAGCGTTCCCTGAAGACGAAGCTAGAGGAGAGGACGGTGCCTCAACTCATCACCAACATGGACCAGCTGACCTTAAAACCAGCCCACAACTCGACTAATTCTACCCGCAACAGCATCATGAGCTCTGACCGACTGACAGAGGTATCCTCTCTATTTCTCTGGATCTGGGTGTATCTTTAGAGTTATTGTTAAAAATGTATAAATTCTATCAATAATAATAATAATAATAATGATCATAATCATGATGTTCATGGTGGTGTGGTCTTTCAGGCTCTTTTTTTTTGTTACTACAGCTCATGTAATGTGCTGCACCATTTTCACACTGTTGCTCTTAAAGCAGTAGATATGGAAGCTTCTGTTCATCCTTCATGCTGGTGAATTGTTTGTTTGCTGGTGAAAAGTGGAAAGAACCTGTCGCTGATGTCCTCATATAAAGGACAGGTGGTTTGAAAGTGCAACTTTGTCTTCACCTCCTGTTGGCTGCAGCGGGTGCACAGTCTTTTTAGGGATCCAGTTTTGTCTGTGGCGTCCTCTCTCGATGGCGAGGTTTCGCTCACTGAGTCTGTACATATTCAAACATTTCCTCAGCTGTGGGTCGGTCACATTGCTAAAGTGTTCTGCAACAGCATTTTCTTCCTCCCTCTCTCTCTCTCTGCCTTCATCAGCTGTTACCTGTCACTTTAACGGTTTGTGTTTGTCTGTGTCCTCCTACAGAGTGAGACTGTAGACGGTGGACCTGCTCTGACTCAGGGAGACAAACTGAGAGCCTTAAAGAGCCGACGACCTCCTCGCCCCGCCACCACTGGAGCCCTCAGGTAAACCAACACTACAACCAGACTGATATTCTAAGGCATACCTGTGGTGCTGGTAATGGTCATAATTATGAGATACTATCTTCACTGTATTTGCAATGTAGAATGTTATTTTTGTTTTCTTATTTTCCTTTATTTCTAACTTTAAGCTCTAAAAGCTTCTAATGGACTGGTGTAAATTAGGACTGCAATATAAACTTACAGCAGTGTTTCTGGGATCAGTGTCACTGCATAAATATTACTGTGGGCCATGTTAAATAAAAGTGAATAAAAGTTAATAATAAGGGCGGCAACTAAAGATGGTTTAAGTAACCGATGGGTCGATGAATTGGACACTACAAAATTTTTGTCCCTTTATAAAGATAAATGAAAGACTTATGTTTAGAAACTTAAAACTAAATGTTGATGGACTTGGTGAGTAGGATTGGGCAATCATATTTTGATACTGTTAAACCTTCTCACACTATCCCTCACAGGCTGTGCTGCTGCTGCTAGAAACAGACACACATATGGCATTTATTCTAAATATTTGATCAACACACAGCCACTGAAAAACACATAAAAAATACAAATATGTTTTACATCAAGTGTATGAGAGTGTCTTTTTTTTCCTCACTCACATTCATAATAGGGCTGGACAATTAATCGCAAATTAGATCAAACAGCAATATTGCCTGCTGCAATTTTTAAATCGCAGAGGGTGCAGTATTTCTTTAACCTGAAATTTGTGTCAAAATACCAGTTTAAAACCTTTTTGCAGGAGGGACGTCATGCATTACACATCATGCAATCATTCTAGTAAAATATTTTTAGAATAGTGTACAAAAAAATCCTATTTTCTTCATTTTTGTGTTTTTCTTGTTAAATATGATAATTAAAAAAAAATCATTCCCTTTAATAATATCTGATATGCAAAATGAGTCAAAATCATGCTAATTAGATATTTTTTCAAAATTGTTCAGCCCTAGTTTAATCTAATATTGTGTTGGTTACAGTTTAGAATGAATTATTGCTTGTTTTTTGTTGGAAAATACATGAGATGAGGATCTTAAGATATAATTGCATATTAAATCGTGATCGCAGTATTAGGTAAAAAGTCACAATTAGATTATTTTCTCAAATCGTTCAGCCCTAATTCATAAACACTGTCAGATCAAACTGATGAGAACACCGACAAATACTTTACTTACAGTGGGATACTGTCAAAGTGTAGGAGAACTTTTACTCCTACTCCTGGCTTACATTTTAGCACAGAAGAGTGACTGATTTAATCAATCTAACAGCATTTTTATTTGTTTAAAACCCTCAGAGGTTGTTGATATTAAAATTAAAGATCTTTGCCACTCTCTGCTTTGCAAAGCTTTCGTTAGCTCATTAAAACTTGTTGTCATTTCTTCTCCACATTTCCGTCACTCCTGACACACAGACATTCAAGCAACTAGTCCTCTCTCCCTCTTTCTGAAGTGCACTCACGTCTCCTCTTTCCTGCTTCAATTTTAGCACTTATACCACTCACAGTGGAGGAAATAGATAAATTAGCTAGATAGACTGTAAATGTCCAGCCGTCACGTCTCATAATCAAAAACAAACTCCGTCTCTCTCAGAGATTTTACCACAAAGATTGACTTTTGGGTCAGCAGAGTCTTGTCTCTGTCATGGTTGTTATAGATGAACATGCGTCCTCATTACTTTAGTAAATTACCGTCAGAATAATCAGTGAGAATAAAGTTTACGAAATATCTGCCTTTGATGTAAACAGCTCTGAGCCTCAGCAATGACTCCACAATCACACAGCACAATTAATGATGAATAATTAATTTGCTAGCACTTTAAATTGTTGATTATTATTAATTATGTTGGTTTTTGATGCAGCTGTAATGATAATAGTGATGTTGATGTGTATGTGATGATGATGATCCATGTTTTTGCTCCAGGGTGGAGGAGATGAAGATGCACAGCAGGTCGTCGTCACAGCCCCTCAGGTAACACTCACCTGTGAAAGCATCACACTATTTCATGATTATTATTTCTTAGATTTTAGGACATTTTTTCTGCATTAACAGGTCTATATCTGAATTTATAAAAGTTTCCCTTTTTGGGGGGTATTTATTTAAGAAAAGGGAAACTTTTATAAATTCAAAATTCAATTCACATAAAGTGAAATGTTTCAAGCTTTTTATGTTTTAATCTTGATGATTACAGCTCACAGCTCATGGAAATCAAGAATCCAGTATCTGTAAATATCAGATTATTACATAAGACTAGGAGTGAAACAGCAGTTGTATTGGTGATGGTTCAGATGTTATTGTTTAAAGCATCCAATCACAAGACAACTATGTAGGGAAGGAGAAAAAAAAACAAATACACACAGTTCTACGTTACCCATAGCCCAATCCAGGTAGTGGCAATGCTTGTAACTGTTTACTAGCTGTAAGTTAGCTTACATAACAGAGCTACGTAGCTAACATTGCTAAAGCTAAGATCACAAAGCGGCTATGTAAGCTATGTAGGTGCGCTCTCTACGTAGCTACTTAAGCTTTATTTATTTTGGCTTATGTAGTAACATTAATTACATAGCTAGCATAGCTGTGTTAGCTTTAGCTATAGCTAACAGCGCTAAAGGTAACGAAACTTTTAACGTAACTGCTTCTAAAATCAGTCGTTGCATACTTTTTCCTTGAGCTTTGCATTAGACCTCACCATAAAATGTTTTGCAGTCTGTAGTGTTTGAAATGTGGTTATTTCATGAATGTAACTGCCAGACTTGGTTTTGTTTAGTAAGAAAGATGAATTAAATACATTTTAAAACATTGTACTGGCAAATTACAGCACCTCTGTTCTGAAACAGATGGTGTCTCAGGTGAACAGTTGATGATTGTGGCTGTGTTATGACCCAGCTCGTGGGGAAAAAGGGAAGTAACAAAACCAGACTGAATTGGTTAAACCAAAAATTTTTTAACTGCAAAAGAGGTAAAATTGTTTTACAAAAGGTAACTGAAAGGACCGGTGGATGCTGAGCCTACCAATAAAAGACTATAAACTGAAACTTAACTGAAGTTTAGCAGCTGGCTTACTAGTTTGTGAAAATAAATAAAAATAAACCTAACTGCCTACTCCATCTACCCAAATCTAACGTCAAAAAGGAACAGCACCCCTAAATCCTAATGAGACTAAACAATAAAAGCAACCCTGAGATGTATGTGTGTGACTAAAACTAAACTAAATTCCTGCCCAATCTTGAGTGAACAAGTACCTCATAAACAATCACAAGTTCTCATTAAGAACAGTTTACTAAGATTACCACCAGTAGTTAAAAAAACAAACACTAAAGTTCTAGTTACAACAATTCAAAGTTAACATTAATGGCTATCTGGATGAGAGGCACAGGGGCGAGCTGATTCTGAACCAAGCTGCAGCAGACTGGTGTTTCAGGGAGCTTTTGTAGGTGCACGTCCTCTCTGATTGGCTAATTGCTTCAGCTCGGCTGCACACCAATCAAGCTTCTCAGCTGGTAGCACAGGTGGATGACATTACCTGAAGATCACAGCATGCACACACAGAACACTCCACAGAGGTTAATCTCACACATAGGAGAGGGGATGCGGCTGGGGCTGTAACAGGCTGTCAGAAATGTCCGGTCTGCAGTCGGACTTCTTCAGTCGTGTTGGTTTCTCTATGAGCAGGAAGTCAGCTTCTCCATAAATCCTGTCAGACAGAAGCATGAAGTGCTCTAAGATCTCCCGGTGTCACTTTCAGGATGTCGATGGGTGCCGGACAGGGCCCCTCCTCTCCCCTTAAGTCCTCCAAGTTCCCAGCTTCCTCTGCTTCGGCTGCTGCCAAGAGGATCGCTCGAAGTCCATCATCATCGGCCTCAAACATCAGGAGGTCAGTGCCTCTCTCTCTGCTTCTGTCTGCCTGACTTCCCCTCTCTCTCCTCCCTCAGCTCTTCGCTGGTAGAGTCTCTCAGTGATCTGTCTCCCCAAGTGGCAATTTTGTCCTAAACTATCTTAAATGTTAGAAGACTTGCTGAAGTTTAAATAAATTTAGAATAAACTAGCTGAAGTAGATCTTTGGTGATGAAAGCTCTGACTTTAGTGTTAGTGCCGGACTGTTGGTCGTTTAAAGTCCATGATATTTCTCTACTGTTTGTCTGAGGTATGTCAGTAATTTCATCAATATATTCCACATCAGTTAAAATATTGATAATGCATTGATATAAATGTTTTATATTTGTATTGATTTTACATTTAGTTCAGAATATAAACACCCTGACTTTTACACTTTTTCATTTCTAAAACTGGACTCAAACTATGAAGGTTAAAAATTACTGCAATGAGACTAAAAGTAAAGACTATTTTAATCTAAAGACTGAAACTTAATCTAACCTAGCAGCCGGGATGAACACTGGTCTCACGTCTCTCTCCCCCTCAGCTCTCGCTTGGCCATCTCTCTCAGTGACCTCTACTCTGCAGACTTGGAGGAGGACAGCTCTCCGTACTCCTCTCTTCCTCCCCCTTCCTCTTCCTCTTCCTCCTCCGTGTCTCTCAGCTCCTCCCCATCCTCTTTGACCCCACCAACTCTTAATCGCTATGGTAACGGCCCTCGCAGCCTGCAGCACGAGGTGAACAACAACAGCGGCGTATTTGTCGGCTCTGCGGCGCCCCCTGCAGGGAAGAGCTTGGGTGTGGTTGTGAGCAGGGCAGGGCCTCAGGACTTCAGCCAATACAGGGTCTCCTACAGCGCTCTGAAGGGGCCGTCGGGACGCTACCTGAGCCGCTCCATACCTGTAAGTCCTCTGACACAGCAGCAGCTTAGACCCCCCTCCTCTTTTGTTCTCACATCACTAACACACTTAACTCACAGCTGAAGGTTGTCATGACGATGTGACATCATTCAGAGGGTCCAATCAGAAGGTTTAACATCAAACACGCTTACTATCTTTAATAATATTACTAACATTACTGGACTTTATAGAGAAGGTGACATGGTCCAGGTTGCACCAGCTCTGTTTAAGTTCAAACTTGGCCATGTTTAAATGTCAATCACAACTTCAGATGCAGTTTATGCTCTGTTAACATTTAAGGTGGAGCATCAGCGGAGACAGATCCAACGTAGGTTTAAAGGTCAGATCAAATTACACAGATTTAGCCAGATTCTGGTTGAATTGTGGCACTGAAGTCACTTGTAAATAAAAATCCTTTTTCTGATTGAATGAGGGAAAAACATCATATCTGCAATGATACTTTTGTTAGTTTGGACATTACGCTCCACTGTTTAAGATGAACCCTACATCCAAAACTTAAGTTAGAACCAAACTAGTCATCACGTAGGGTTTAGTGGGAACTTTACATGAGAGCCTATGACCAAACTTAGGCATCGCTAGTGCAACAGGCCGTTCCTTTAAGAACAGCTCATTTTTAAAAAAAGATTCTCACCTGAGTCACCTGATGTTTAACCTTCTGTGTAGGGGAAAAAGTCTTCTTAAATATGTTTTGTTTGTTTGTTTACCTCTCTGAGTGTCAGCCAATCAGAGCTTTAAGGCCTTTGCACACTGGGTCTGTTTTTCGTCCATATTTTTTGCATGTTAAAAAAGCAAATCAAGCTCATGTTGTTCTAATTATTTTTGCACACTGACACCGAAATTTTGGTCCATCATAATTTTTTTGGAACATTTTCAATTCAATACGAAACTTCACATCAGTCCAAGTCATTTAAACAGGATTTTGATGATTCAGAACAGTGCCCACTGCTTCATTCTTGCTTGTTAAACACCACACCTTCTACTCCTTTCCCCTCACTTTTAACACCATGATGTGGATATCACCCATGAAAATATAACAAATAAAAGAAAAAGTTTGTAGCCTACTCACAGGTCATAACGGGGTGAATTAAGAAATTGTTCTCCATCTCTCCAGCTTGGCTCAGCGCTATGACGCATGAGCAGGAGCTGTATAAAGCTCTCTGTCAGGGTGGATCCAGTGGGATTTTAAAGGAGTGACAGAGCCACAGGCTCACAATACCAAACGACTTGCCACATTCTGTGAATTTTTGCAGTGAAGGCAAATAAAACGCAACAGACTCAGTGTGCAAGGCCTGAGTGCAAGATGTTTTTTCAGATTATGAATCCGATAAAATGCATCTGAAAATAAGAGACCCAGTGTGTAAAGGCCTTTACAGTCCCTACACGTTTATCTGCTTTACTCTTAAATGTCTTTGAACTGGGGTCACATGACCAGGTGTCATCACCATAGACACAAACACAGTGTTTTTGGGTTATCATGGAGATACCTGGTCATCAGGTGCAACTGTGTGAGTGTGTTATGACTGAAAATTTAAACCACAGTATTTGTGATAGAATATGATATCACTGTAATATAGAATTAAAGGAACGACACGTTTACTGTAAATACACGTTAAAGTCCTACAGCCCTCTCTTTCTCTCCCCCTAGAAAAAGCCTGCTATATGATATTCAACCCACTGCTGTGCCTAAAATCACAGGGAGATGCTCTGACAAGTCCCTCTGTCTTGTAGCTGGTGACTAAATAAGTGGTTTTGAGTTTCATGTCTCCTGCTGAGTGTAAGCAGATACTGAAACCAGCCCATTTCCTGATGTGGCTTTTTCATAATAAAGGCATTCTAACAACATAACAGCTCGAGACTCTTATTGTGAGGTTAGAGATGGCATGTTTATCACAATTCACTAAGCTTTTATAGAGTTACAGTTTGCACTGAGTGTATGGTTAGTGTTTAAGCCACTCCTTTGAACACCATCAGAGCCACAGCACATATTTTAAATCATATTGGACTTAAAACAACTGAGCCATCAGCTGATTCCCACCTTCAAGCAGGTAGACATGTTACAGCGGAGATGTAAACATCACAGCACTGGTTCAAGATGAACCAAGTCTCTTAAAGCCTCAGACGTGCTGACAGGGATTCCCTGCAGAGTGAGCTCACTCATTAATGTTGCTGCTGCAGACATCAAAACTAGATAGGAGAGAGATCACATGCTGACTTGATTTCTGTGAAGACTGATGCCTGCTATGACGTGAAGAAGAGGTGGTGCAGTTTGGTCACTGAGAATGTTGGGATGTCTGGCTCTGCAGAGATCCATGCGGAAGAATGAGGATAACCGTGTGCAAAAATCCATATTTGTGGCAGAAGTAATACCAGTGACCGTATTGAAACTAATCTACTGACCAGTGCCGGTGTTTGTGTGTGTATTAACGGTGTATTCTTTGTGTGCATGTGTATTAACAGGTGTTGTGTGGGGTTTCTTTCACTCTAAGAGGAAGCTGCTGCTGATTGGAGGAACATTTTTGATGAACACAGAATCAGTTGTTAATAAATCCATAAATTTTAAATATAAATCGCAATAAAATTTTTCTAATTATAGTAAATCAAGCCTGATTGCACTGAGCTCCCTACCTGTCAGTGAACGTTCAGGAGGCCTGGGGTGCTGAGCCAGATGGAGGAGTCTGAGGATGGCACACAGCAGAGCTTCCTGTGTGAAGTCTGATTAGTTTACCTGTACACAGAAGAATGAAACAGCTGAGACTGAGCAGCAGCTAGCTGTGAATAAAGTCTCATCTACCTAGGACAGACTTCTTCTTGGGTGGCTTTCACACTAGGTGCCCAGTCCCGGATCCAAGTGCACTTGAACCCAAAGTCGGGTTCGTTTTGGTCAGTGTAAATGCAACATGGTTGACACGGTTCAGATGAGATAAGAATGCAGCTCCGCCCTGACAGCTATATGACATCATTGTAAAAACCAAACTTCTTTCCGCTACGCCGAAGTTTGCTCATATTTTTCCTCACTTAGGGTGAAAATCATCAGATTCCAGTCACCAAACAGTCTCACCTTATGACTCACTTTACAGATGAATGCAAGTTGGAGTCAGAGAGATGAGATGCACCTCAAAAATTCACAAAGCGTGAGCCTTGCTAATACACTGAGCTAGATGTGTAGATCTTGAAATTCCTTTTTCCACTGTGCGTAATATAATCTAGAAGTTTATAACCATGGAACTGTGGCTAATCTCCCTGGATGTAGACGGAAGAGAAAAATTGACAAAAGAAAGCAATGTAGGATAGTTGGAATGGTGGATAAACATCCTCAGTCAACTTCCACAAAAATTCAGGCTGTCCTGCAGACTCAGGGTGCAAAAGTCTCACCTGGGACCATAGGTGGTCATCCAAATGAGATGAAGCGCTATGGCAGGAGACCGAGGAGAACCCCACTGTTGACAAAGAGACATAAAAAAAGTCAGACTGGAATTTGCAAAAATGTACCTGAGTAAGCCTCAATCCTTCTGAGAGAACATTTTGTGGACAGATGAGACTAAGGTAGAGCTTTTTGGAAAAGCAGGTCATTCTACTGTTTACAGAAAACAGAATGAGGCCTACGAAGAAAAGAACACAGTACCTACAGTCAAACATGGTGGAGGTTCAAGGATGTTTTGGGGTTGTTTTGCTGCCTCTGGCAGTGGGTGGCTTGACTGTGTGCAAGGAATCATGAAATCTAGAGACTATCAAAAGATTTTGGGCTGTAATGTAGGGCCTAGTGTCAGAAAGCTGGGTCTGTGTCAGAGGTCATGGGTGTTCCAGCAGGACAATGACCCCAAACATACCTCAAAAAGCACCAAGAAATGGTTGGAGACAAAGTTGGAGAGTTCTGAAGTGGCCAGCAATGAGTCCGGATCTAAATCCATTGAACACCTATGGAGAGATCTCAAAACTGCTGTTGCAAGAAGGCACCCTTCAAATCTGAGAGACCTGGAGCAGTTTGCAAAAGAAGAGTGGTCTAAAATTCCAATTGAGAGGTGTAAGAAGCTTGTTGATGGTTATAGGAAGCGATTGGTTCCTATTTTTTTCCCCAAGGGTGTGCAACCAAATATTAAGTTGAGGGTGCCAGCAATTTTGTCCAGCCCATTTTTTGAGTTTTGTGTAAAATTATGTCAATTTAGGCTTTTTACTTCTTTTTTTTTGTGTCGTTCATGCACATAAATGAAATAAACATATGTATACTAAAACATTTGTAACTGCAACAATTTCTGGGAGAAATGGTGTATTTTCTGGAAAAATTCCAGGGGTGCCAATACTTTCGTCCATGACTGTAGATAAATGGCCAAATGAGCATCAGCCCTGATAATCAGCCAGCTCCGCTACAGGGTGACCCTCATTCTTGGCATGTTTTATTGAGGTGGTTTGTGTGCTAAAATCTTTGTCTTTCTTTTCCAGTCTCTTCAGTCTGAATACATCCAGTACTAAAACTACGGCCCCGACCTGAGGACTCATTACCCACAATCCCCCTGTGAGGGAGGCTCAAAGGGAAGCAGCAGAGCTGAGCTCGGTGCCTGCAGAGACTGTGAGGTGGACCCAGCAGCTGTCTGTATGCTAACGGCTAAATGCTAAAAGCTACATGCTAATGTTTGTAAATAGGATGTTTGGCTGAACCAGAGGATATATTTAGATAAAGATTTTATATTTCTAATGTGTGACAGATGAAGAGATATTTTTGTTCTAAACATTTTTGATAAACTGAAGGATGACTCTGTCGTCATGGTAACAGTATTTGCTTTCTGTCTGTGATCAGACCTCTCTGATGTCTTTTAAAAACAGCAATAATAATAAGAGAAGAAGAAGAAGAAGAAGGGACCTTAAACCTCAGGTGTGTGTGTGTGCGTGAGTGTCTAAGAGGGGGGCGGAGTCGACCGCCCACTCAGCCTTAAAGAAGTAGTTTGATTGGTTGTATTCGGTGAAACGTCTCTGTGGCCTGAAGTCAGTGAGATTTTCAACTCTTATTTTTATATCAGTGGAGTCACAGTCTGCATAATTTGGGGAGGTGGGGGGGTACCACGAAGTGAACTCAGAGGATCGCCCTGACCTGGTCTGACTAAAGTTTGAGTTTTCTAAAGTCACAGCAGGCAACTTTAACTCAGTGGATAACTTCACTCATGGTGCACATGTGTCTCATGTACAGTAGGAAACATCGAAACACATCTTAACACTTCATTTGACAGTAGACTACAGAAAACTAGAAAAGCACTCGGAGGGCGCAGACCTCCGCCATTAGCCCTATCTCCCAATGGTGGGGAATCCTTTAAAAATTCCTGGATCCAGACAGTGATCCGGAGCTCCCAGAATCTAATCAGTTCTTCCTTATGTCATTTCTGACATTTCCTGAAAATTTCATCCAAATGTATCCATAACTTTTTGAGTTATGTTGCTGACAAACAAACAAACCCACTCGATCACATAACCTCCTTGGCGGAGGTAATAACGCAGGGGGGCAACCACAGCTCCATGTCTGATGTTTTTTTTATCATAACTCAGTGGATAACTTCACAAATGTTCCCTCCGAAATTTTGATCAAATGCCACCAATTTCAACGTTTTTTTTTTTTTGTTATGTTATGTTTTGCCTCTTTGGCTGAACTTTAGTTCCACATTGCTCCACACTGCACAGAGAATTAGCAGCAGTATTTTAACGTTTAAGCCATACCCGTAAGCTTTGAGAGAACAGATGAAATACGGATGAAATGAACACAAAGTATGGACAAGAAGCTCTGTCTGTATCTGTGTCTGTTTCAACTGACTCTTCATGTCGTATCAGTTTGGCTATTTAATGTGTTTAATAATGACAAAGGATGGAGGAAAGGAAACATCACTGCTCGGACTTTTACCCCGCAAGGTTTTTCCTTAATAGTATCCCACATTTCTGTTAAAAGCATGTCTGTGACAAAATGAGTGAGAAAAGCTGATAAAGTGGCTCAGCTAGCTTCTTGGCTCAGTACTAGACGTCTCTGGACTTTGGTCTCTGGATAGACCCCCCTAAGAGGTCTGCAGGACTGAGTATTAGTGATATTGATCACCGTCACACCAGATACATCTGCTGATGATGCAGCGTGCAGATCCATTTAGAGTACTAAGGTACCAACTTTCTTTTATTCCTGTAGATTTCTGACTTATGTAATATCTATAATTATATAATTTGAGTTTTGTATGCATGGATCCCCCTCCTTGTTTTCAACCTCTCTGTATTCACACGTTTAATTTCATGTTTATCATCCCCACGGCGGGCAGCCAGGGCACAGCATCTGAAGAAACATTTTATTCACATTCGGCCATAAAATCCTTTAAAGTCCTTACAGCACAGCTGAAACGGAAATTATTTATTGTCAGGTTTCATCCGTTGCCTCTTTGACATCGGCTGGTATCAAGAGAAATCACTGTATTGATGATTAATTAAAACTTTTTAAAGGAAAGACTGAACAGAGAAATTTCAATACCCACTCCATGATACCCAATGTCTCCACTGAAAGCTGGGTATGTTGAATTCGCTTTGTGGTACACCCCTCAGACAGGGGATGGTGGGGTTCTAAATAACTGAAGAGGTGATGATGAAGAATCTGTTTGTGTGACTCAGGTGGACATGAAGGTGTTAATGCTCTGTAGCAGAAACAAAACAGCAGCTTTTTATTAACCGATTAGTGATTTTGTAGGGAAGATAAGGACTAAATATTAGACCAATAATAGATTGATTTTTAGATCATTGTTAGGTTAACATGTTATTGATTTGCTGAATATGATCAGTTTTTGTGTCTGTATGGAATCTGAAGTTCTCATTTTGTTCGTCTCATTGAAAGAGCTCATCAGATTATTTATATGTAACTTGTTCAAATGTGCTGGTTTCAACTTAATTTTCATCCAATCGCTTCACTGGAATCTGAATGTAAACAGCTGATCTGACAGAATGAAGCAGTAGTCGGTCTGAGGAGTCTTAATGAGGCTGGATACACACAAGATGGTTTTAGAATCTTAAAAACATGGCAGACCACAGACAGAAGGACAGTTTCTACTGATTTTAACATTATAATCCTCAGAACGCTCGCCCTAGAGAACTCCAACCACAAACCTGCTGTCTGTAGAAATTATTCATATTGGATATTCCACAGACGTGAGATTTTAGCTGTTTTCATACCTTTCATATGATAATATTTAGGTTTCACTTTAATTTAAGCCCATTTGCATTTGCAATCATGTATTTTTGATTCACATTTGCTAAATGTCATCACAGTTTCTGTAATGAACCGAGTGGGGAAGAAGTTGAGGGAAATTTACAGCATCATGTGACAGCACACACTGGTGAGCCTAACTGTTTTTGCCAACTGCTAATTAGCCTCATGTCGATGAAGATCGGTGTTGCTGCAGGGTTTTACCTTGTTTTTTGCACAGCTTGCATGAATCATGTACAACTAAATAATTCAGCATCTGTGCTTTAGTCTTGCTTACTATCCATGCTATTGGTAGTCTTGCAGTGTACACTGCCAAGTGTCTGCTGCCATCTGTTGGCTTTTGAGTTAAATGCATTATGTGGATGTGTATTTTAAAACTGTTGGTAAAACTTGGATTTATACGCATCGGCAAGGATCACTTTACAAAATGTATTATTTTATGGAGTTTTTGTGCACAGGCCCTAGTGGGGATCCGACCTAAACCAGCAGGGTAATCCCAAGCATCACTCATCTGATCCAGGCTGAGAGGATGCTGCCATGTTTGTCAGGGTTTCAACAGTTGTGAAAAGCTTTGAATCGGGCTCAAAACTGGGCTTAAAATCATCCTGTGTGTAGCCAGCCTGAATGATATCTTTAGGAGGTTTATTTAAGACTTTAGTTTTGTCTTATAAAAAGAAAAAAAGAAGATTTTTAGTTCGTCCCTTTATTTGAGAAGATGGACAACCCTCAAATTAAACATATTATTTTCATTAAAATAAGAAGCAGTTGATTTCTAATTATATCTGCAATGATCAGAAGGTTGAACACATCTCTGACAACATCAGGATTCATCTTTTATATCTGCCTTATTTGACTGACGATGTTTTTTTTTTTTTTTAAGAAAAAAGCATTTCCCTGTAAACTCACATCAAACCTGAGAATGTCACATGTGGATTCGGTGCAAAGCTTTTCAAAATAAAAGCTCAGACGAGCACTGCTGTGTAGTGTTCCAGTCACTTCCTGTATGCTCACCTATCAGGTATATTTGTGTGAATGCTCTCAGGCTGAACTCCTTTAAGTGCCTTTATTTTGGAGGGTTATTTCCTGCCTACATGTAAACACAGCAGCAAAGGGCTTTTATTTTGAAGGTAGCCCCCTGTTAAATGAATGTTCTTTTTGTAACGAGATCTCTGATGAAGATAAACGTTACAAAAGAATTAGGCAATGTTTCTGAGTTTCAATCTGAGGAAATAAAATCAAGGTTCTTCTCAAACTGTTTCCTGTTTTCTTTCATATCAGTGTTTTTCTGGAGGAAATAATCTACTCCACTTTTCCTCTTTGGGGTTGAGGGAAGTTGGAGCCGATCCCTGCTGTCTTTTACACCCTGGACTGGTTCCCAGTCAGTCACAGTGGTGATAAGGCCTTTCTTAGACAGCTCCCTCATTCCAGCGTGGAGTTTACTCTTCAGCCACAGAAACTACGATATATCCCAGCAGGCTTTGGGACAAACTCCCCTCCCTCTTACAGAAACAGGATCATCAGATAAGTGTGGTTCAAGGGCACACTGCCATCAGCTTTCCACATAGATGATAAACCCATAAAAATCACTGCACAGTATTATAAAAAACATCATTTTTAGTGGCATTTCTAAACACAACAGTTCCATCAGATGTTTAAAGATTCTTCACTTCACAAATCTTGTAAATATGAAACAATAAATTAACACATTTTTCATTTTAAAAACAAACGTTCCTGATTTTAATTCAAATGTTTGGGTGCTTTATAAAATGTAAATGACAGATATCAAAGGTATGAATTTGATGGCAGCATTGCATCTCAAAAAAGTTGGGACAGAGCAACCAAAATTTTGAATTTCCCACTGGATTAATAAAGACTCCATCTGGAAATTAAGTGGTACTTCTGTAAAACAGCTGGAGAAGCCTCTAGTGACTAATTAGGTTATCTAAGGTCAGTAACATGACTGGGTATTAACCCTCAGGCCCTCCTAGAGCCCTTGTAGGTCTTTTTAATTGTATTTTTTTCCTCTTACTTTGACAGTTATCATGCTAAGATGATATTTGACAAAGATGTTCATTTTTTAATGAATTTTTTAAATTTCACTACCCACACTGTTGACAGAATTTTCCACTGTGTAGACAAAAATCTTACCTCCTCCTAAAGTCCTTTTAGGCCTCACTGACTATCATTAAAACCACTTATTTTCATTCTACTGCTACTGCAATACAGAAATAAGAAATCTTGTTAATTCCTCTGTAATTCAGTCATTCAGAAGTAAAAATTATTTGCACACCAAAAATGCTGCCATATTTCACCATTTTTCAATGTTTGCAGAGGCATTGTGGGAGATAATGACCTTGTTTGAACTGATGGGATATAACGGTGACTGCCGGCCAGTGGAATTAATTATTTCCACTAAAAGTACTTTGGGTGTTTTCTATGGATGTCAGAGTCTGATGAAAAATTAAAATTATGAAAATGAATTCACATTTACTATACATGATGAGGACTGGAGTTAAGGACCAAAAGTTTAAAAAAGTTTTTTCTTTCATGTTTAATATTTTTAAATATATCCAATGTCCTTAAAGGGCTTCAAGAGAGAGAGTGTGATTTTTTAAAATTCTTTTGTTATTACACAAAACTTATAAGTACATCAAAATCAGTGTTGCTGCTAATCAGTGACATATCTAAGACTGATAATCCCTGCACACAAAAACATCTGCTTTTAATTTTTCAAATAGAATATAATTCATTTTTTTGTGTCAGAAAATGTGGTATTAATTAAATATAGGATAGTATTATAGGGTTAAAATTATGAAAAATAATTCACATCTGCTACACATGAGGAGGACTGGAGTTGAGGACCAAAAAAAAAAAAGAAGTTTTTCATTCATTTTTAATACTTTTAAATAAATCCAATGTCCTAAAAGGGCTTTAAGAGGGAGAGTGTGATTTTTTAAAGGAGGGCCTGAGGGTTAAAGGAGCATTCAAGAAAGGCAGAGTCTCAGAAGTAAAAATGGGCAGAGGTTCACCAATCTGTGAAAAAAATGTTTAAAAATTGTGGAGCAGTTTCAGATAAATGTTCCTTAAAAGATTCAGAGAATGTGGAGAAATCTCTGTGAGCAAGGGACAAGGCTGAAGGGGCCCTCAGGGGCCACTGCGTTAAAAACAGCATGATTCTGTACTGAAATCTCTGCATGGGCTCAAGAACATTCCAGAAATCATTGTCTGTCAACACAGTTGGCCGTGCCATCCACCAATGACAGTTAAAGCTGGATCATGGAGAGAAGAAGCCATATGTGGACAGGATCCAGAAACACCACCGTCTTCTCTGGACCAAAGCTCATTTAACATGGACTGAGGAAACATGGAAGACTGTTCTGTGGTCAGAGGAAACCACAGACGCTGTGTCCTGTGGACTAAAGAGGAGGGGGAGCATCCAGCTTGTTCTCCTGGCTCAGGTCTAAAGCCTGCATCTCTGATGGTATGGGGTTGCATTAGTGCCTATGGCGTGGGCAGCTCTAACATCTGGAAAGGAACTATCAATGCTGGAAAGTAGAGAGAGCTTTTAGAGCTACATATGCTCCCATCCAGACAACGTCTCTGTCAGCAAGACCATGCTAAACCACATACCACATCCATCACAACAGCATGGCTTCACAGGAGAAGAGTCCAGGTCCTGAATTGGTCTGCCTGCAGTCCAGACCTTTCACCAATAGAAAACATTTGGAGCATCAAAGACGGAGAAATTAGAAGACCCAGGACTGTTGAGCAGCTAGAATCCCACATCAGACAAGAATGGGACAACATTCCTCCTAAAATATTATCTAGTTTGCAACCTCTGAAAATGAACATGTATTACTATGCAGACAGTGATGGCTCCGCTCTAATAGTGACTAACAGTCATGAAATAAACAGTGAAAGTGAGTGGTCACATGACTCCTCAGCACTGATAATCAGGGAGAGAAACTAACAAAGCTCATGTTGGTGTGTGCCTTCAAAAGATGATGGCAAGGGTGAGGAGGAGTTATGGGAGGGACTCCTTGCTACACTCCTTCCCATGGCTGATAAAAAACGAACTCTGAGCAGACCATAGTGGAGACAAATCCAGAGTCTGGGCAACAGAGCACACAGCTAGTCATACATAATGATTGTTCAATGAGATGGAGAACACTAGAAGCTAATCAGACTGGTTCTGGGCCTGACTTCTTCCTTCTGATAAAAGTCAGAAAAGACTGATCTGCTGCTCCCAAAGATTGTCTTGTCAAATTTCCCTGTGGTGTTGGGGTGTTGAGAGTGGTTTACCCTCCCCAGTCTGCAGAGAAGACGATGCTATCACCCTGTTATAAATAGGAAATATTAAACATGTTCAGTGAAATGAATGGTGAGTGAAGTGGGCTCTCAGTCAGAACAATAACAGGAGATGAGGAGAGACCAGGCGTTCAGCTCTGTAGCTTGACCTGAGGACCAGGTCGTTTAAAAACAGAACTCCGTAGGGGAGAGTGGGGTGAGTTGTGCCAGTTTTTACTCAAAGTGACTTTAAAGTGAGGCCATGACAGTAATGCCTCCAACTTAAGTACGTACATATATTTCAGGATGTGGTGCTTCCCTGGGAACAATAACGTTGGATCTGACATAAACATAGCTTTCAGAAAAAAGAGGTCTCGTGGCACATCTTGCCCCCGGTGCAGGGTAAGCTGTGCCTTTAGGGAGAATACATTGGGGTAAATTGTGCCAGTGATTATTGAAGTAAAACAACATTTTAATCTCATAAACTGTAGTGCTATATAAAAGCAAGGCAAATTCAACACAAAATTACTTTTTAAGGTTTATTTAGATATCATCACCCTATCAAACTAATGGCATAAGTCATATTTTCTAGTTTTTGGTAAAATACAAAAAATTAAATACACAATATACGATAATACGACAAAAAGGCGTTGTCACTAGATGCCTGTTAGCATACATAGAACGCTGTCTGTCAGTTATGCAATATGTAAGTGACTTTTCTGCCAATTTCTGAACATCCCATTGTGGCTTCGGCCACTTAAAAACTGAATAAAACTGCTCTTTTATAACAGTACAAACTCAAAACTGAAATCAGTGTGAGCTAAATTAAACAAATGGCAGGTAAATCAAACACTGATGGGGCATGTCCATCTCCTCACTTCTGGTTGTGTGGATTTGTTGGGGTGTGTGGGTTAGGGTATAGGGCTGTTGGTCTGGGATTTGTGTCTCTGGGTTTGTGGGTGTTGGGGTCTGGCTGTGTGGGTCTGGGTGGTTTGATTTTATCCCCTGTGGGTATGTAGGTCTTGGTCAGGGGGTCAGCAGGGGCTGAAATATGAATTTAAGTCCAATCTTAGGGCCAAACAGGGTCAACATTAAACCATAACCTGTCAACCTTTTTTCCACAGGTAATACATTTAAGGGGGAGAAAAACTGATGATAAATGATTATGAGATTTTAAAAATATTCAAAATGATAAGTTTAAAGGCTCAAAATCTGAGATAAAAAGTCAAAATATTAGCTAAAAAGGTCAGAACACAAAATCAAAAGTGAAAATTATCAATCAGGTTTGAAAAATGACTTCATTTAAAAAAAAAGACAGTAAAAAAGATTACGACTTTAGAAGCGGTAAATGTCCCTGAACCCAGAATGAGAATTTTTTAGATTATAAAACCCAAAAGTCAAAATCTGACCACAGTTTGGGTTCTTGTAAATTTTTGAATTACACCGTTGTAAAATTAGGATTTAAAAAATGTTAAACTTAAGAAAAAAAATGCATTTTTAATGTCAATTTAAGAATATTTAAATTCTGAAATTTTGATTTTTTTCTTGTAAATTCCTGATTTTTGTAACTCTGAAATGTTGCAAATATAAGACTTTATAATCTAAAAAAAATGTATTTTTTTCCAAACAAAATTTTGATCTTTTTGATTAGAAATCTTCAGACTCTCCTTATATTTTAATCTTTTATGTTGGCCCCTATACTCTATTGTACATTTGGTTTGTAATCATGATTTTTTTTTTTTTTTTAATGAACATCTTATTTTGACGATGCCAGAGCAGGCAGGTTTGAGTCCTAATTGTGAGATTCAAAATTGAAAATGTGAAATTAAAACACATGTTAATTTCTTTCCCCATATTCCTGACTTCTTATCTAAATATTTTTACTCCTTACTTTTTCAGATTTTGTGACTTAACAAGGAAATCTTAAATCATCAAGGATACATTCACATTTTTATATTTGAGGAAATCTGCAGACCTCAGACTGATGGGACAGTTAGAACAGAAATACCAGATCATCTTGAGGGCCGGATTAAACTGTTCCACGGGCCGGATTTGGCCCCCGGGCCTTGAGTTTGACACCTCTGCCCTAGGAGTCCCAGGACCCCAGGTTGGGAACCACTGCTTTAATATAATAATTGCAGATATTTCTGGCTTTGAAAACTTGGAAAAATAAGAGGTCATGTAATTAAAAGTATTTATGTGCAGTTTTCCTGTTTTAGTTTTTGAAGACATGTAGAAATTTCACGTATAGTGCCTTTAAATAAAGCTCTAAGAATATCTAAAATGAACAGAATCCATCTAGATCAGTGATACTCAACATGTGGCTCTTTTATGTCTTAATTTGAAACATTATTCCCCCAGAAAACCTTATAAAGGGAAATTTGACCTCAGAATTTATCCATTGTAAGTCACATTAATCAGTTTGTTTCCCACAGTTGGCTTTATTTGTCAAACTTAATTGTCAACCTCTATTTTTGTTAACATCTTTCCATTTCACATATTTGCAATTTTTTGCTGCTCCATTTTTACTGATTTTAGCCCATTTTTGACACTTTAATCCTGCTTTTTGAATCTTTTTGCCACTTTTTTTTTGTCACTTTCTGCCCAGTTAAACTACCTTTTGCATTTATATGCCACTAATTTCCCATTTTGCCTTTCTGATGTTTTTTTGCCCATTTTTCCCACCTTTTTTTCTGATTCTTGTCCATTTTATTCACTCATCTTTCTCTATGTTTTCGCCACTTTTGGACCATTTTTGCCACCTGTAACTCATTTTTTTGCCACTTTTCACCCATTTTTGCAGCTTCAAGCCCATTTTTGCCACTTTTCTGCCACTTGTCACTTGTTTTTTCAGCTTCAAATCCATTTTTGCCACTTTTCTCCCCTGTATGACACTTTTATCCTGCTTTTTGCAATTTTTTTGCCCCTTTTTGACATTTCACGCCCACTTAAGCTGCCTTTTGCAATTAAATGCCTTTTTCTCCCATTTTTCCCACTTTTTTTCTGATTTTTGCCCATTTTAGTCACTTTTCACACATTTTTTGTCGCTTTTAATTCATTATTTGGTCACTTTCCACCAGTTTTTTTTTCACCTTTCTCTCAGTGTTTGCTGCTTTTTGTCCATTTTTGCCACCTTTAACTTTTTTAATAGCCGTTTTTCTCTGCTGAGATTGAGAGTCTTGCGAATGTATTTTTCAACTATTTGTCTCTTTGGTTGAGCAGGGCTGAGTAACACTGTTCTAGATAATCCATCAGTCCTCCAGTCAATAAAACATGTTTCAGATGGATGATTTAATTTTTCATTTTCAGCTGTTTTTTAACGCTGAGGGAGAAAAGGGAAAAACTAAAGAGCGTCCTGGTGGTCCAGCAGAGGGCGCTGTGGTCCACAGAGACACAAAGACACAGACAGACGGAGAGAGAGAGGGTGAGAGAGAGGGGGAGGTGGTAGAGGAGGTGTTTTTGTGTCTCCCCTTCACACATCCACTGATTCTGAAACGTCGACACTCAGACAGTCTGCTGATCCTCACTCCTTCATTCATCACTCCTTCACCAGAGAAGAAGAGAGGATGGACGTGAGCTCGATTCATCTGCTGCTGCTGCCAGGTCAGATCTTTGTTGGTTCATTTTATAACCAGGTAGAATCTCCATGTTTGATTCAGGCTCATCATCATGATAATAACAGTGATAATTAGGGCTGAGTAATGGCTCGGTAAAATCCTCATTAACGGCTGGATTTTGGTCTTTAATCACATTCATCAGATTTAAATCAGAGTTTTTAATTGAGCCTACTTCCAGTTCAAATCAGATTTACCCTCAGTGCTGACAGTGTGAAGCCTTTCCTCCTCTGTTGATTAGAGAGTTAAGTGAAGTCAATCAGCCGTAGGTTATGACTGTAGGATTGATTATTTCAGCCAGAGCTGCTCTGCTACACCAGTGTGGTGTGAAACCAGGACTGAGAGCTAGGAGACGCTCCACAGAGATTATTCTGTCAAATCAACTGTTAAACATGAGGAAACATGCAGGACGGCATGTACAAAATGACTCACTGACCTCCAGTCATTGGGGGGTTCATGTTTAGCTGCTCTCTGCCTGAGTAATCCAGTCAAGGGTGACGATTCAATCAACCAAGTCTTCTTCACTTTGAAATCTGTACTGTCTAAAGATAAGGGTACTGTTATTCCTATTTTCTATGAAAACCTGCTTTTATTTTGAAAGAAAATGAGAAACTTCTTAAAGATTTACTCCAGGGGTGTCAAACTCAAGGCCCTGGGGCCAAATGTGGCCCCTAGTGCAGTCATACCTGGCCCGCCAGATCTAATGATATTTTAATTATAACCAGCCCACCAGTATGAGGTCTGCAGATTTACTCCAGTATAAAAATGTGAACTTAACCTTGATGGTTTATAACATCATTGTTGAATCATAATAATTAGAAAAAGTAATCAGTAGAAATAATTTGATAAAAAGTCAGAAATGTAGAGAAATTTGTGTTTTCTCTGTATTTTCAATTTTTCATCTCACACTAAAAATTCTGGTTTTGAATTTTTATTTCATATTACAACCTTTACGTCTCATAACTGACTTTTTCTCTCATATTTGTACCTTTGAGATTCATAATTTTACATTTTTAGAATCTGTTTTGTCCTTGTAAAGTCATGATTTTGACTTTATCTCATGTTTTGACCTTTTTCAACACCTAACTTTGACTTTTATCTTTTATTTTTTACTTTTTAAACTCATGATTTTTAATTTTCTTTCATATTTTGACCTTTAAAACTCATGAATTTGAAATTCAATCTCATATTTTGACATTTTAAACTACATTGTTGCCACTTTTCTCCCCTTTGTGACACTTTTATCCTGCTTTTTGCAATTTTTTGCCCCTTTTTGCCTTATTATTGCCACTTTCCACCCATTTGAGCTGCCTATTGCAGTTAGATGCCACTTATTTCCCATTTTGCCACTCTGATGTTTTTTGCCCATTTTTCCCACCCTTTTTTCTGATTTTTGCCCATTTTATTCACTTTTCACTCATTTTTCTCCATGTTTTCACCACTTTTGGACGATTTTTGCCACCTGTAACTCAATTTTGTCCACTTTTTTGACACTTCTCGCCCACTTGAGCTGCCTTTTGCAATTAAATGCCTTTAAACTATTTCAATGTTTATCTCATATTTTGATTGTTAAATATCATGATTTTGAATTTTATCTAGTTTTGCTGACCATTTCAACTCCTAACTAATTTTTATTTCATATTTTGACCTTTAAAGCTCATGATTTTGACTTTTATCTCTTTTTTTGACTGTTAAAAATCATGGTTTCAGTTTTCTATCTCATATTTTGCCTTTTAAAAACATTATTTTGACTTTAAATTTCATGTTTTTACCTTTAAACTTTTAAGTTTGACTTCTTATCTCAGATTTTGAGTTTGTAACTTATCATGTTGACCTTTTAATCTCACAGTCATTTAGGTTGACACTCAATGCTTAAATATTGACCCTGTTAGGCCCTCAGGTTAGACCCAAATTCAGAATCCGGCCCCTGCTGTGACTGAGTGTGACGCCCCTGATTTACTCCTATTCAGTAAAAAGAGCTTGCTACTGATGGAAAAATCATGTAAATATGTAAATTTAACAGTAAGAAGGTGACACTGGCAGCAGGGAGGTCAGTGAGTATGCAGCGTCTGGGCTGCTGTGGTAGCTGAAGTACGGCAAGCTTTAAAGGACAGTTTAAAAAAGTGATGCATCAGCTTTTGAACTTACACTGATTGATCAGCATTAAAGATGATTAAAGAGAGGAATCATAAATGACAGACTGATGTTTATGACAGTTTAGTATTATTGATCACAGATCAATCAGCTATCAGCTAATCAGTTCAGTAAACATGGGGTTACTCCATGAGAGGTCACGACCTGTAGTTTGATAAAAAAAAGTGTGAAGTGCCATTGATCAGATTAATCAGCTAAAGATGCATTTGGCAGCAAAGTTACATAAATCAGACATCAACCTTAGTCTGGGAATTATTCATTCAATTCATCATCAGTAAACAATAAAATAAAAAATGTTATGATTTTTTATCATTTTATAGTTTTCAGAAGGAAAATAAATGATGGGAAAGTTGTTCATTTCCTGTTTTATGATTTTCAAAGAACAGAAATAAGCTGGAAACAGGGTTTTAGTGTTGTAGCATTTGAGACCGGTCTTTGTCTTGAGACCGGCCTCAAGAGCACATTTTGAATGTCTTGGTCTTGTCTCAGACTTGAAAGCATTTTTACTCGGTCTTGTCTCTATCTTGGACTGGCTGGAGTAGGGATTTTCCATCAAGACCAGCTCTGATCTGCTATTCTTCAACTTCATTAATGTGATAATAAAGAGAAGCACTTAATAAAACAACAAAAAGCAACACCTGCAAAAATGTGGACACCTGTCCATCTTATTTCTACCTCAGAATGCTCACTTCAGCCCTCATTCACCTGGCAAATATAGGCAAACATCTGACTTGTCAGTGGCTTTTAAAAGGATTTACTTTTTACAAGAAATTAGTTGAACAAATTTGTTAAGATTTGAGATTTTTGCATGTTGTGGTTTTAGAAAGTTGCAGACACCTTGTTTTTACCTGTCAAATTTATTAAAAAGGAAACTAAAACTGAAGAAAGAATGCTTTTTAACTGTTCACCTTGTCATGGTTTTTTAAAATTGATTTTTACGGTCATGGTCTTGTCTCTGTCTCGGTCTCGGCCCCCAAAAGTCTTGGAAAAATATGTGACTTTTCAGACTTACAAGCACAGCAATTACATAACATTAGTTTTACTAAATCGATTTATGATCCAAATTCAAGTGTCACTTTGCACAGACATAATATGCAATGGGAGTTTGGCTGGCCGGACGCTGACGTCGCCGCCATGTTGCCAGAGGCAAGTCCACTACGTCATTCAACACAGTAGACAAGGACTGTGCAGGTTTACTGAATAAAAAGCTCAAACAATGAGATTACATGGATTTTAATGAATCATTTATAATAAATGATCTGTATAAAAGTAATAACTGACAGTGAAATATAAGTATATATAAAAAAGTCGTAAATCGTTTTTGTGCAGACGGTCCATTTTGGCAGAAGTGGTCCGGCACACTAAACGCTGAACTGGAAGTACTTCTTATACACGTGAAAAAGGCCTTGTTGTGCAAGTTATCGGAATAAAAAGGTCAAAATGTGTTTTGAAAATGTGCACAGTCCTTGTCTACTGAATTGAATGACGTAGTGACTTTCCTCTGGCAACATGGCGGAGATGCCGACGTCTGACCAGCCAATCTGCCATTGCATATTGTGTCTGTGCTCAGTGACACGTGAATTTGGATCATAAATCGATTCATTAAAATAAATGTAACCTTATCGCCGTGCTTGTTAACCCAAAAACTCACAAGTTTTTTGTCTACTTGTTTTTTCTTACCTGGCGGACTTGCCTCTATTGACATGGCGGCGACACACGAAGAAAACAACCAAGAAGACGTTCAGTTCAAGTGACTCCCTGTATTAGAAGATGAGATATGGCGGCGATTTTCCGACTTCTAGTATGAAGTGGAGGTCCTTGGACGCATCCAGGTCCTCTTGGTGGAAAGGGGATGAAATGGGATTAAAAAGAAAAAAATTGGTTTAAACTGGCAAAATGGGCTTAACAAATATTGAAATGTGGTTCAAAGGAGTGTAAAAGTGTGGTGAAAAGAGGTTAATAGTGGCAATAATGAAAAGGGCAAAAATTGGTTTAGTAGTGGCAAAACGGGCAGAAAAATGTTGGAAAGGGTTTAAAAGTGACACAAATGGCTTGAGAGTAGAAGCGATGGGCGGGAGAACTGATGAAACGAATTTAAGAAGTGACAGAAATGGGTTTAAAGTGGACAAAATGGGAAAAAGTGGTGAAAACTGAATAAAATGTGGCCATATTGTTGTCAATAGCCAAAAACTGGTGGAAATTTCTCAAAACGGATGAAAAGTGGCAGATAATAGTGGTAAAATTGGGCAGAAAAAGTTGATAAAAAGTGGCACAAATAAACACTTTGAACATTAGAACCTAATAATGGCCTGCTGATAAATACATGCACTGATGTCAATACATCATAACTGGGGAGGGCCCAGTCTCTGGTTTGTCAGGGGCCCAGTGAATTCTCTGTGCAGACTTATTTTTTATGAAACATTACGTTGAACTCACCAAATGACCATGCTTTTACTGGGCACTTTAACTAACTTAATGCATAATCATAAAAAGCTGTTCAAATATACGGTTTGAAATCATTTAAAAAATATTCTTAGTTTTTTAAGGCATCTGGTGACCCCCTCTCAGTGTCCTCACGTCCCCCAAGAGGGTCCCAACCCCCAGGTTGAGAACCACTGCTCTGGATTACACCAGGGTCACAGTGGAGATGTTAGTGATGGGTTTTTAAAGCTCATATAGCTGGAATGAAATGGTGTCTGCTGTATAAACAACTGTTTTCATCAGCAGGGATTCATACCAGACTCTGACCTTTCAGATACAGAGCAGTTATTGTTCATACGTGTGTGGACGCAGTAAAGTGGATACTGACAACGGTTCTGTATCTGATCACTCAGACTGATGTAGACCTGGTCTGGGATGGATTGGATTGGTTGTGCAGACTCATCAGTACCGGTACTGTGGGGTGGGGGGTTGGGGGGACCGTCTCACAATCGAAAGGTTGTTGGTTCAATCCCCAGCAGTCACATGTCGCTGTGTCCTTGGGCAGGATGCTTAACCCCAGGTTTGGGCTTAACTCAGCTTTATCAGTGGTGTGCAAGTGGGAACAAATGAATGTGCGATGGGATTGGCTAATACTGATGACCAGTTCTCCATAGCAACCTCTGCCATCAGTGTGTGAATGGATTGTAGGTGTGATCTGTAGTGATGACTAGAGTTAAAGAGCGCCCTATCTGCTGCTGTAGTCTGCCAAGCATGTCTGTATTTATGTCCGTCCTGCTTCACTCAGACGGGTGGCCGTTTCAGCTCCTTTTAGAGATCCAGATTATTTGGCTCAGCTTAGTTATAAAAGCCAGTCTTTCTGCTCCCAAACAGCTCTTCATCTGGAATCAGTTTAGCTTTTATACAACAAAAACGGTCAAAACGGCTGCTAAAAGAGCCAGCTCTTAGAACTGTCTGGTCAAACGACACATCACAAACCCCTCATGGCTCCTTTTAAACTGAGCTGTCATTTCAGTCTAACCAGTACTCCACACTGTTTATTTAGCTAGATTATATCACTGTCTTTGAAATCATGTTTATGGCAACACGAGGCTGTTGAAGAGAGCGCTAGCCTCTTAGCTGGTGGCTATTTCAGCTCCATTCATTCTTATCAGCATGTAGAGCAGTGATGCTCACGTGTGGCTCTTTTATGTCTTAATTTGAAACATTATTCCCATTTTTGCTGCTTCTTTTTGACATTTTTATCCTGCTTTTTGCCACCTGTAACTCATTTTTTGCCATTTTCCCCCATTTTTGTCACTTTCCCTCCGTTTTTGCCACTTTACCCCCATTTTCCCACCTTATTTTCTGATTTTGCCCATTTAAGTCACTTTTCACTCATTTTTTTTGCCATGTTTTTGCCACTTTTGGACCATTTTTACCACTTTCTCCCCTTTTTTGCCACATTACCCCCAGGGTTTACTGGTTTTTGCCCATTTTAGTCACTTTTCACTAATTTTTTGCCACATTGTTGCCACTTGTAACTCATTTTTTGCCACTTTACCCCAAGTGTTTGCAGCTTTTTGCCCATTTTTGACACTTCTTTTTTTCACTTTTCACCCATTTTGACACCTTCATCCTGATTTTTGCAATTTTTTTGCCCCTTTTGCCTTTTTTGCCACTTCTCACCCATTAAGCTGCCTTTTACAGTTAAATTCCAGTTAATCCCCATTTTTACCTCCGCCAAGGAGGTTATATGATCAGCAGGGTTTGTTTGTTAGTTTGTTTGTTAGCAACACAACTCAAAAAGTTGTGGATGGATTTTGATGAAATTTCAGGAAATGGAAGAAATGGCATAAGGAAGAACTGATTCAGTTTTGGGAGTGATCTGGATCACTGTCTGGATCCAGGAATTTTTTAAAGGATTCTTTACTATTGGGAGATAGGGCTAATGGAGGAGGTCTGGGCTGTCAGAGTGCTTTTCTAGTTCCACCTTTTTTCTGATTTTTGCCCATTTTAGCCACTTTTCACTCATTTTTGCCACGTTTTTGCCACTTCTCACCCATTAGGCTGCCTTTTGCAGTTAAATTCCACTTAATTCCCATTTTTCCACCTTTTTTTCTGATTTTTGCCAATTTTAGTCACTTATCGCCTAATTTTGGTTATATTTCTTCTACTTTTGCACCGTTTTTGCCACCTGTAACTCTTTTTTGCCATTTCTCCCCAGTGTTTGCTGCTTTTTGCCTATTTTTGCCACTTCTTCCCCATTTAAGCTACCTTTTGCAAGTAAATGCCACTTTTTGCCCATTTTCCCACCTTTTTTCAGATTTTTGCCACTTTTTGACATTTTTTTGCCAGCTTTAACTTATTTTTTGGCCACTTCCCACCCTTTTTTGCCACGTTTCTCCCAGTGTTTGCTGCTTTTTGACCACTTTTGCCACCTTTTTCTTATTTTAATTGCCACTTTTCACCACTTAGATTGTGGCTCTTGCAAATGCATTTTGTTTGGTTGAGTAACAGAGCGCTGCAGAGATGATGGATGGGGGTGGGGGTGGGGGGTTGGGGGGGTCAGCAGCCTTTTTCAGCTGAAATCCACCAAAAACCTGAAGTGAAACTTCTTTAGCGAGTTTCTCATGTAACTTCTGGAGCGCTAAACCACATCATCAGTGGTCACATATACAGATCTGTGTTATGAAGGGCAGCCAGTCAGCAGCACTGATTTTTTCCATGTTACACATCTGCAGCCCACCTTTAGGTCCTGACCTGCAGGTTGAGAACCTCTGATTTAAAGGTTTATCTGTGTAAAATGTACCAGCTGAACCTTGTGACCAACAAGAACAGTCCTTTAAGAAGATCAAGCACTAGATCTTCACATTTTAACTGATTTCAAACACTTGAGCTGATTTGTTCCTGGCTCAGCTGGTACAGCATGTGCTGTATAAAAGACATCTGTGGAAATAAAGGGGTTAAACAAGCTTCAAAACAACATATAGAGGATGAAAACAGAATAAACACAACACAGCTGCATCTAAACATCACTAACACACCAGGCTATTATGGTGAACACTGAAGGGTGTTTGATTTAAGATCATATTTGTGCTGTGTGCAGGATGAGGTACCGAGGTACAGGGACAAACACTGTTAGTCTGTCCTGGAGTTAAAGGTGAATTTGGGGATTATTTACAGCTGAGGTGTGTTGGACTGCAGTTTAAGGATGATGGGATGGTTGAGTTAGCAGCCTGAGATTGACTACTGTTAGTTTAGGCGTAATCTGTTACAGGAAACCTTTCATTTAAACAACTGAAAATACCCAGCTTTTAAGTTTGAACTCTGTAGTTCCCAACCTGGCATGGCTTTGTCTGCTCTGAGGCTGCCAAAATCAGTTTTGCAAATATTGACTAAAACCACGATAAAGCAGTTATTGAGTTGGTTATACAATTGTCTTTTGATAAGAAAAGCATGCATAGGCCTTTTTTATGGTTTTATCAGTGAAACAAATAAGATCTATGTTGATTTTTGGCAGCAGTGTGTCATTTTTTCTTCTCTCTTGGGTCCTGGAGGGGCTCTGCTTTTCTTTGGTACATGTAGGGGGGCTTCAAGGAAAAATGGTTGGGAAACGCTGAACTAGAGCACATGAAGTCTAATCACCAGAGACACTGCACATTTCTATTTCATCAAAATTTGTAAAATAGGCTAAATCGTTGTTAAACTGTTATGAATTTTTTCCTGAAGTCAGTTAGAAAAGTCTGATTATTGTGTTAGTTTTTCTAAAGTAAGACTTTCAGAATGCATGTAAATGTGCAAGGAAGCAGCAGCTCTATTCCAGGCTCCCCCAGAAGGTCTGAGTTTGAAAAGCTGGAAATTTATAAGAAAAAACTTCAAATTTCCATGTTTAAAAAATCTAAGATTTTGACACTAGTAACTCAAAAATGTCAAGTTTTTAAAATCATAAATTTCCAATAGTATAAAATAAGAAATACAAGAACTTTTTCAGGGACTTCCCTACTTATTTAAGTGAGACAATGCTAAGAAACATTCTGCACGAGTTACAACAGCATGGCTTCACTATGAAAGGGGCCTAGACTGACCTGCATACAGTACAGATCTATCTCTATTAAATAGAGCATTCTGGAGCATGGTAAACATACTCCATCCCAACTTTTTTAGAATATGTTGCAGCACCAAATTCATAACGTTCTTATATTAAAGAAACAATGAAGGTTAACAGTTTGGACTTTAGATGTATTTTCTTTTTTGTTTTCATTGCACACTGTCCCAGTTTTTTTGGTGTTGGGGTTTATATTTCATAGAAAGTGTGTCGTTGTTACTGTTGATGTTGTTGTTTACGTCCACAGCTGTGCTGCTGATGTCATCATGGTGTGTTCAGGGCTTGCGTGTAGATGTGATTCCCAGGCGACCTCTGCTGAAGCTGGGGGAGCGAGGCCAGCTGGTGTGTCAGGTTCATGACTGTCCCACGGTGCCAATTGTGACCTGGTTACTGCTGGGGGACCGCCCTCTCACCGCCGCCGTCAGCACCAACAGGACGCACTCTGTGGTGACCTTTAACCCCGTGAGGATGGAGCACGAGGGGGCGCTGTTGTGCAAAGTGGACTGTGGAAGAGAGAACAAGCAGAATAAAACCTCCGTCAGAGTTTACGGTGAGTCTGAACTTTAAAACCTGATTAGGGTTATAAGAAACCTCAGTATAGTCTGATTAAGTCTCATAAGATATTTCAGTCTCACTCTTCATGGCCCGCTAGACCAAAGAAAGAAGACAGAGTTTCTGTTCTAAAAGTTGTCCTACTCCAGATGTCCCACTTCCCAGCTTCTCTTGGGGACATCCCGAGGCTTTCCCAGGCCTGAAGGGAAGTATGATCCCTCCAGTGAGTTCTGGTCTACCCTGAGGTCTCCTCCCAGTTGGACTCTACTGCTGTTGGATGTTGGGGACACTAGGTTGATATCCATGTGAGGTTTATGCTGCAGATGGAAACACCAAATAGAAAAGCAAGTCTTATCAGGGAGTTGTATAAGGCTATAGCTGAGCATATAACATAACATACACTATATTGCCAAAAGTATTCGCTCACCTGCCTTGACTCGCATATGAACTTAAGTGACATCCCATTCTTAATCCATAGGGTTTAATATGACGTAGGTTCACCCTTTGCTGCTATAACAGCTTCAACTCTTCTGGGAAGGCTTCTGGGAAGTGTGTTCATGGGAATTTTTGACCATTCTTCCAGTAGCGCATTTGTGAGGTCACACTGGTGTTGGACGAGAAGGCCTAGCTCTCAGTCTCCGCTCTAATTCATCCCAAAGGTGTTCTATCAGGTTGAGGTCAGGACTCTGTGCAGGCCAGTCAAGTTCATCCACACCAAACTCTCTCATCCATGTCTTTATGGACCTTGCTTTGTGCACTGGTGCACAGTCATGTTGGATCAGGAAGGGGCCATCCCCAAACTGTTCCCACAAAGTTGTGAGCATGGAATTGTCCAAAATCTCTTGGTATGCTGAAGCATTCAGAGTTCCTTTGACTGGAACTAAGGGGCCAAGCCCAGCTCCTGAAAAACAAGCCCACATCAAAATCCCCCCTCCACCAAACTTTACACTTGGCACAATGCAGTCAGACAAGTACCATTCTCCTGGAAACCGTCACACCCAGACTCATCCATCAGATTTCCAGATGGAGACATGCGATTTTTCACTCCAGAGAACGTGTCTCCACAGCTCTAGAGTCCAGTGGCGGCGTGCTTTACACCACTGCATCCGATGCTTTGCATTGAACTTGGTGGTGTATGGCTTGGATGCAGCTGCTCGGCCATGGAAACCCATTCCATGAAGCTCTCTACCACTGTTCTTGAGCTAATCTGAAGGCCACATGAAGTTTGGAGGTCTGCAGCGATTGGCTCTGCAGAAAGTTTGTGACCTCTGCGCCTGAGTATCTGTTGACCCTGCTTCGTCATTTTACATGGCCTACCACTTGGTGGCTGGGTTGCTGTCTTTCTCAGTCGCTTCCACCTTGTTATAATACCACTGACAGTTGACTGTGGAATATTTAAGAGTGAGGAAATTTCACCACTGGACTTGTTGCACAGGTGGCATCCTATCACAGTACCACGCTGGAATTCACTGAGCTCCTGAGAGCGACCCATTCTTTCACAAATGCTTGTAGAAACAGTCTGCATGCCTAGGTGCTTGATTTTATACACCTGTGGACATGGAAGTGATTGGAACACCTGATTTACATTATTTGGATGGGTGAGTGAATACTTTTGGCAATATAGAGTATTACGAGTCATAATGGGTTATTATAATCTGACACTTTGAATTAAATCTAAACATTAAGCAGGCTCATGAAATACACTATCTCAGTGTTTGATTAGATTCCAACCCTCAATTTGAGAAGCATCCAAAAAGCCTGAACGGGGCTGCAAAAGCAAATCTTCACACATTTATTCCCATTAGAGATCATTTAACCCTTAATGCTGCAAATGTATTTATGCACCTTTTCATTTTTCCCCTTAAAGATAAAGTGGAACCTCCTGGTCAGAAGGAGCAGCTACAGCAATTAAAGCTGGAATAATGATTAACCATTGGAATTATAGAGAGCCCCCCAGGTTGCTCACTGACCTCGTGGTTCCAGTCAGAGCTTTGTAACCCGTGGAGCAGCTCATGCAGGCTGTAATGTGTTTTTTCATAAATCATGACAAGGAGGAGCAACTTTTTCTGTTCAGGATTAGTATGTGGAATGTTTCAGCAGCAGAGTTTAAACTGGATCCAGACTGGGGTCATTTTAGACTTGACTGAAGCGGACTTGGTCTTGTAGTCTTGTTTGATCTCGCCCCTCCTTGCTTATTTTGTCTTACTATATGCTATCATTCAAATTCTCTGTTTTCTCCTCTGTTGTTAAGCTTGTTTGGTTCTTCTTTGTTGCATTGTGTTTATTTAAAGCCCATTTAGGAATTGCAGGTTAGCTCAGGCTATAAATACGGTAGCACAAGGCCGCCCAGAGGGGAGGAAATAGGTACGTTTCATGGGGCTCAGTCATATCAGGGGACTTGTGGTGTTTAAGAAAAATGGTCCATCCTGAATTCAAACAGCAGCAAACGTATATTACTTCTGACCTACCTGTTTTATTTTATGACAGGAAGTTAGTAGGACAGCTAACATGTTGAGAAACCCTTTCTTCTCTCCATCTCCACCCTCTTGTCTAAAGTATTTGTGCAACTTTGACAAAATTCAGGAGCCTACCCACTACTTTTATTGATTCAAACAAAATACATGACCCAGTATTTGGTGTCTTAAACTTGTTTATTTGTTGGTATCAAACAGGTATCACCACTGTTTTTTTTTTTCTTAAATCAAACTAAAATTTTTAATTCTAGTATCATAAAAACTTTAACAAGCAGGGGAAATGTAGAGGTACGTCTGAGAAATGAAACTTCTTGAAGAGGTTAGTTTCTTCCTGTGATTAACTGCAGAATCTTAAATTTCCAAAAGGAGGGTAAGCCACAGGAGGTCACTGCTGAAGGGGCAGGCTGTTCTCAGATTCTGAGACTAACCCCGCCCTCATCATCAGCTAACTGCTCTCTGATTGGCTCCTATCCTTCCAGCTTTCCCATCAGTCCCTGTGATCAGAGGCCAGGACCGCCTGAGGCTAGGGGCGGAGTCTAGCCTTACCTGCCAGGTGTCTAATGTCTACCCCCCTGAGCTCCTGACCCTCACCTTGCTCAGAGGAGATGCCATCCTGCAAAGCATCGTGGGAGATCCAGGATCCAACGTGGTGCTGTCTGAGTATAGCTTTGTCCCCCAGGGCCAGGATGCAGGTGAGACCATCACCTGCAGGGCCACCCTGGACCTTAAGGACCTGCCCCTCGCTGACCAGACCAGAGAGACCACCACCAACCTCAGCCTGCTCTGTGAGTATGCCTGATCCTGATTGGGAGGCGGGGTTTAATCTGTGTTACAATATCTGACTCCACCTCTCCTGTGTAGATGCTCCTGTTGTCACGGTGACCACAGGACCTGTGCAGGTGATGTCTGGCTCTCGGGTCACTCTGGACTGCTCTGCTGAGGGAAACCCCACCCCCTCACTCACCTGGACTCTTAGGACACATGAGGGGGGCTCAGAGGTTAAAGGTCAAGACAGTCAGCTGGTCCTGGACCCTGTGAGTTTGTCTGAGTCTGGATGGTATGACTGTGAGGCCCAGAACTCAGAGGGGAACCAGACTGCCACAGTGGAGGTCAAAGTTCACGGTGAGAGTCAGGACGTTTACATGAGGCTAGAAAAAGTGGAATAATTGTGCCAGCTATAGCTGAGGAAAACCGTCTATTTCTTCTTATCAGTGTGATGTCATGTTTTTCTTATTATTATTATTATAAGCCTGTAGCCTGTAGCCTGTAGTTTTTCCTCAGTCAAACTCAAACTTGACGGAGCATTCTGAGCATGCTCCATAGCCTCTGCACTGGGCTCTGACCATGAGTTATGTTCATGTTCTCACCCTCTGACATAGAACTAATCAGCTGCCTGCAAACCAGACCCCACCCCCTCTTACATTAACTGTGCCCAGGTCTGACTCACCTGTTTTCTCCTCCAACAGCCCCGCCCATCAACACCTCCCTCTCAGTGAGTCCAGGTGAGGAGGTGGTGGAGGGTCAACAGGTGACCTTTACCTGCCGCTCAGAGGGAGCTCCGCCTCCTACGCTGGTTCTGAGAAGAGAAGGCGTGGATCTCCTAAGGACTGACTCCGCCTCTTCCTCGCTGTCCTTCAACGTATCCTCCACTCAGCAGGAAGACTCCGCCCTCTACCAGTGTGAAGCGTCCAATCAGTACGGATCTCAGCTGGTCAGCACCTCGCTAACCGTCAGAGGTACTGCTGCACTTTATTTAACAGAGGACTTTTATTTTGGTAGTCTGTAACTTGACCTTTCTAATTATTCTTGACATGAAGGTCTGATCTAGGCCTTACCAGATAAACTGAGACACTGATCAGGTATTACCTCCAACAGTGATCTCTCATCTCTCAGGCAGAGTTAAAGATGCTAATTCTGTTAAAACTCCCTTTTTCACCTGCCTTCAAAAGTCCTCCCTTGACTGTTTGATCCAAAATCTCCTGCATGATCTGCTTGTATTACCATCTTGTTTTCTCTCCACTGGCCTTTATTAAAATTCAGAATACATTTTAAACCCTTGTTTTTGTTTGAGAAGCCCTGCATGATCAAGCACATTAATACATCTCTAACCTGACCCCCCTGAATCTCCAGTAGACCCCTCAGGTCTTCTGGCAGCGGTCTACTTCCTGTCCTTGGACCTTTGAATCCTCTCTGCAAATATGCTCTGCATGTTTTTGTAATTACTGATGCTTTTTAAAGACCCTGTGAAGGAAAAATAAATCTGTTTTTTGGTTTGTTGTATGACAGGTCACTGTGGTATGAACCCCTAAATCAAATTTCAGTCATATTAAACATCTCTAAGTTTATGAATTTAAGCTTCAAAATCATGAAAACTGAGGCAATAAAATCTGCTCCATGATGGTGTGGACGTGTCCGTTGAATGAGCTGAAGCCACGCCCACTCAGGAGAAAAACGATCCTCTCAGATTAAAAAGAATGCTACAATCTGACTGGAGTAAAGCACTCATACTATTAGCTCCGCCCCTTGACCTTACGTTGACCTCATGATCAGAGCACAGCTGCCTGGCTCTGTGCCAGAGAAGAGACAAAGTCTGTTTTCTGGCTCAAATCTCTGTTCTGCTGCTTTAACTGATCCATAGACCACTGTGGCTGATCGATTTGGTAAATTTACCTCACAATGAACAGAAAAACAGCATTTAACTGACTGTTAACTTTTAATAAAGGCAGTGACATCAGCTAACAACAGACTGGACTCAGATGAACTGCTCTGTGATTTTAGATTGTAGTGTTAGAGGGGCGGGGTCATTCCCTACTGTGGGCTCATGACATCATGAGCCCACATATTTGCCCCGCCCACATGAAACCAGTCTCAATCCAGAATTCAGTCACATGTATATCTCAGTGTATTCACATGTTTACAGCAGATTCCAACATATCTAGAGTGTTAAGATTTAGATTTCACTTTACAGGGACCTTAAAGTGCTTAAAACTCATTATTTTAAACTAGATTTTGGCTACATTTTATCTTGATATACTTTCGTACAAACATTTTTCTGTGTTCTCTGTTCATCATTTATGGGGAGTTAGCCCCGCCCCCAGGTTCGGTTGGCACTCCCTGCTTGGAAGAAAGTTCTATGAAGCCACATCCATTTCTTGAGAGGGGTGTGGTCAGGGGTGGAGTCAGACAGCTCAGTAACATTTAAAGCCACAGGCACAGAAACAGCTTGTTCTGAGCAGGGCTGAAACAGAGAGGTTTTTAGACATGCAAAAATCCAACACTTGAGTGTTTTTACTGCAACAAACTTCACAGGCATGTTTTGTGGACCTCTGAGACAGATATAAACTTGTCTTTAAGGGGTAGAATATGTCCCCTTTAAGACAATAGGAGACATCATAAGACGTACCGAAACATTAAAGGATTCTCCTGAAGAAATTATCTGGCACACGGTAGGATCAAAAACAATCCAGTCCAATTTACTTTATTTATTTTAAAAACATTGAGCTATACCAGTATTCACTATTTTAATGGGGCACATTATGAAACTTTTGGAGACATTATGAGACATATGAGAAATAGTATGAATGTGTTTTCTGATTGCAGTATAGAAAAACCCTGACTAGTGTATCTGACTCTGATATAATCCAGATTATTCTTCTGTCTTCATGCAGCTCACCGTCTGCAGGTTGAAGTGAGTCCTCTGTTTTCTGCAGCAGAGAGGGGTTCAAGTCTGAACCTGACCTGCAGAGCCTCTGAATGTCCCCACCCCCCTGCCCTCACCTGGAGGAGGATAGACGGGGCAGGGGCGGTCCTCCAGAGGACGCAGCAGGAGGACGGACTGTCCCTGCTCCACCTGCAGGACCTGGACCTCCAGGATCAGGGAGAATACACGTGTGAGGCCGAGTGTGACTCTGTGACCAGGACGGCAGATACAGACGTCCAGATTTACGGTGAGTCTGACACACCCGACACCAGCTATTAGTATTATCACTGCAGTACGGTGGCTCAGAGAGGACAAACAGCTGTGAAGAGATGAAAGCAAGACAAAGAACGACTACTTTAGTAGAAGCTGACACTTTGTGTCCATTATTGCCACCTCATTTTGCCACTTTTAACCTATTTATGCAAATTTCTGTGGCCATTTTTATCAATTTTTGCCACAATTGCAACTTTTCACCCATTTTGCATCATTTTTCCCTACTTTTTGCCACTTTATGTTCATCCCTTTATCCCCCCTTATGGGCAGCCTTACATATCAGCATCTACTTTACCAAGAAAAAAGGGGAAAAAAGAGTTGATTATCATCAGTCAGAAAAGACCATCCAGAGAAGATGCAGATTTCAGAGATCTTGAAAGAAGAGTTAGTAAATAAATCCACAATCTGAAACACTCAACAAGTAAAATGCAGGTATTTTTTCATTTGCAGGTATTTTTTTTGCCATTCAGGCCGTTTTCTGCGTTTCCTGTCTTCAGATTTAGATGTCTTCTGGGATTAGTCAGGGAAATGTGGCTCATGTTGAGTGTGAGGAGATATTTTTGACCTAAAATGAGACAAACCGTGTCGCTCAGCGCTGAGTTTTTGCCGTGAAACAGAGAATCTGAACTCAGAGCTGCTGTGTTTGGACAGAGCGGGGGTCAAAGGTCAGCAAGTCTAAAGAATGAAAACACTCACTCAGATCTGTTTTTAATCTAAACTCCAACACACAGGAAGTGACACAACAGGGGAGAAGAAACTAAAAACCCCTAAAGCATGCCCCCGCTCCCACACATGCAACCCCCCCCCCCCCCCCGTACTCCTCAGAAGAGTGAGATCCTACCCTGTAGAGAAAGAGAGTCTCACAATCACTCACTGTGGTATTAAAAAAAAAATCTCTGATAAAACGTCTCTACTTGTCGGCGGGTTTATCCCCTCAGTAAATATTTTCAGTCAAAGTTCAGGATATTTAAACAAAGGAAAATGACTCAATACCAGAGCTGAGGAAAATATTTATTTAACTAAAGCAACAACTAAACAAACACAAACACTTAATTCTTTCACCAAGTCCAAAATCTAGATAATATCAGGTCCAATGAAAAATCTAAACACACGAAAATCCTCAGGATGAAGTGAGAGGAGGGACAGAGACACGGCTGCCCATAAGGGCGAGAGAGTTCTGGGGCCCCGCCAAACTGGGGGCCATGGTGGTCAGCAAAGTCACGGCCCATTAAAAAGTTAAGCTGTGATAAACATGTTTTAATTTTTACCAGAATAATACCCACTCTGGGGGCTGCACGGCGGTGTAGGGGTTAACGCTGTTGCCTCACAGCAAGAAGGACCCTGGTTTGCTTCCCAGTCTGGGCCTTTCTGTGCGGAGTTTGCATGTTCTCCCGGTGCATGCGTGGGTTCTCTCCAGGTACTTAGGCTTCCTCCCACCACCAAAAACATGCTCGTCAGGTTAATTGGTAACTCTAAATTGCCTGAATGTGAGGGTGCCTGGTTATCAGCCCTGTGAATGACTGGCGACCAGTCCAGGGTGTACCCCGCCTCTCGCCCAATGACGGCTGGGATAGGCTTGCCCCCCCCCCCCAGCGGGATAAGCGGTATAGAAAATGGATGGATGGATGAACATCCACTCTGATTAAAGCAATAAATATTTGTTTTAGGGCTCCACGGCGGCACACAGATTAACGTCGTTGCCTCTGACCGGTCAGGGCCTCTTTGTGCAGAGTTTGCATGTTCTGTCCGTGCATGTGTGGGTTCTCTTCAGGTACTCTGGCTTCTTCCCACCATCAAAAACATGCCTGATAGGTTAACTGGGGACTCTAAATTGCCCATAGGTGTGAATGTGAGCGCGCCTGGTTGTCTATCTCTATATGTCTGTCCAGCGATTGACTGGCAACCAGTCCAGGTTGTACCCCACCTCTCAGCCACTGACAGCCCGACACGACCCCAAACCGGATAAGTGGTTTAGAAAATTGATGGATATTTGTCATAATGTATGTATGCCATAATAGATACCTGTCTTCAAAATGTAGGCCCATTGTCTTTAAACAGAAGTATAATGGGTTAAAAGTGGCAAAATATGCAGACAAAGTGGTGGAACGGGTTTAAAAAGTGGCAAAATGGCTTCAAAGTGAAGAGAATGGGTCAAATTTGGGAAAAACGGCAGAAAGGCTAGTGAAATAGGATCTTAAAGGTGACAAATATGAGTGGGAATAGTAGCAACAATAGGTAGAAAATAGCACAATATGGGTCAGAGTAACTAAAACATGCTAAGTGGTAGAAAGGGTTCAAAAAGTGGTGTAGAAATGGTGTTGAAATAGGATTTTAAAAATAGCACAAATGTGGCAAAATGGGTTTACAGTGGACAAGAAAAATGAATAGAAAAGGGGTTAAAATTTGAAAAAATGAAGTGAAATAAAGGGGAAAAAATGGTAAAAAGTGCACAAATTTGATGAAAAGTTGCAAATGGTGTGGCATTGACATAGGATTTAAAAGTAGGATGAATAAATAATTCAAACATCAGAATAGATTGACACACTATTCATTTATCAACTTTATTATTTTATTAATTGGTGTGGCAGTTTTTAGCCATCTTAATGTAAATCCCTTTTCTTTAAAACAGAATAGAAATGGGTTAAAATCTGCAAGAATGGATTAAAAAATGGCAAAAACTGGAGGAAAAAGTGGTTAAATTTGATTAAAAGAGGCAAAAATTAGAAGAAAGCCACACAAAAAAAAAAATCGGGGAGAAAAGGCAAGAAAGGGATAAAGTGGCAAAAACTACCATATAAAGTTGTAGAAGGGGGATAAAAGTCACAAAAATGGGTGAAAATTTTTGTGAAATGGGATTAAAAAGTGGGGAAAATTGGTTTAAATGGGTAAAAAGGGTAAACTTAGGCAGAAGAAAGGGCAGAAATAGGCAGAAATTGGTTAAACTGGCAACAATGGGCATAACAAATAGTAAAATGTGGTTAAAATGTTCAAAAATGGACATAACAGGAGGTTAACAGTGAAAAGGAGGTGAAAAGGGTTTAATAGTGACATAAATGTCTTTAAAGTGTCTAAAATTGGTGGGAAAAAGTGATGAAACTGGTTAAATGTGGCAAAATTGATGTAAAGTTAAACATACAAAATCAACATTAATTGAGTAAAGTGGCAAAATGGAGGAAAAGAGGCAAAAATGGGCACAGAAAATACAAAATGGATGAAATTGGAAAATATTTGTGACAGAACTGAGTAGGGAAAAGTGGCTAAAAGGTGGCACAAATTAATACCTTAAACATCAGAAACCAATAATAGTTTGACACACGTTTCAGCTCCTAGCACCAATGCTACTGATCCACAAACACTGATACTATTAAAACATCAGAACTGGGGAGGGTCCATTCTCTGGGATTATCAGGGGACTGTTCTCTGGGTTTATCAGGGACCAAGCCAAATCTTTAAGCAGGCCTGCAGTACCATGCAGACTGAAGCCTGATTCATACTTTTGTGTCACAGTTATATCCTAAGTCTGCTTAGTCCTAAACCTTTTGCAGAGGTCTACCATGTAGCCAACATGTACCTCCTCTGATTGTAACTCTGCTCTGAAACACAAACACTGGTCCGCTGGTTGGCACAGGCATATTGTAAGTGTTTCAGAGTAAGATAAATGGCTGCAGACTCAACTAGTCAAATCTAGCCAAGAATATCATGCTCTTCCTCCTCCATGTCTCTCTCAGGGGTCAAATAGGTGCAAGAAAACTCCATCAGAGATCTATTATTGTACGGTTGAATGTCTGTCTCTTTTTTTTTCTGCAGCGTTTCCGTCTGATCTGGTCCTAAAGGATCCTGGTCCCATCCTGCTGGGTCAGGAGGCGGTCCTTATCTGTGATGTCATGGACGTCTTCTCAGCCAATCAGATGAGGATCCAGTGGTTGTTTGAGAACGAGACTCTGAGGTCAGAGTTGTTCACGTTCTCCGGTTCCTTGCAGAACGTCTCGTCTGTTCTTCAACGCCAGGTCACAGAGGAAGAGCAGGTTCTGACCTGCAGGGCGGAGCTACTGACAGAGGGCGGGGAGGAGTGGATGTCCAGGAACGCCAGTATCCACCTGCAGGTCCACTGTGAGTGTCCAAGATCATTAAGGAGTTTCTATTAAAATAACTAGGGGACTTTTATTGTGACGTAGCAACAGGAAGTGCTAGGGTGTAAGATGAGGAGGCAGAAATGACACATTTAAAATAACAGACAACAGAAAAGGATAAAACCCAACCATTTTCCCTTGAACCTACTGAGACCCATTCATAACCATCAGCAGGGGCTATTTTAGTCATTCTGAGGTCGTTTTAGGAGTTATAAAATATCTCATCAAAAATCCCTCCATAAACCAGAGCTACAAAAACACCTTTAAAAACGAGGAAACACTAAAAACTATCAGACAAGTTATTAACAACAGGAATGCATCACTACGAATCAGAGACATGTTTGAAGCTGGCAGGAACAAGTTTGGAATTAAACTGATTTATTAGTGCAGAATTTTCACAAAAGGGAGGTTTAAAAAGAGCTTTACATACATGCAAAGCATAGAAAAGGCAATGCATAAAAACCTGGACCAAAAATAACCAAACTAATGACAACAACAGCACCTTTTTTTTGCAAAATGACCCAAAGAAACATACCAAACCGACAAAAATAACCCCCAAAAATACATTATGAGTATGCAGGCAACAGGAGAATCCAGTAATATGGACAGAGACCAGGAGACAGACAGATGTAAGATGAGAAGAATAAGATAAGAATGATAAATAGAACAATAAGAGGAGACAGAACAGAAAAGCAAAGGTGGAAGCTGTAAAATGACATAGGATGTTGAACAATTTTATTTATTTATTTTTTTACTTAGATGTATTCTACCAGGAAAGCCTCATTGAGGTTAAGAATTTCATTTACAAGAGTGTCCTGGCCAAGACTGGCTGTTTAACAATGAACATTAAACATAAAAACACCACAAAAACCAGATCAACCAATCCAGAGTCACAGATCAGAAAGTCATCAGTCAAAATAACCTGATGCATCTTCCTCCAACGCCTTCAGTCTACTTTTAAACCATTTGAAAAGACCAGCTCCCCAAGATGGATATTTTCCTGCAGAAGATTCCAGGCTGAAGGAGTAGCACACCTGAAACCCTTTTTACCCATGTCAAGATGGACCTTGGGTACAAGTAGGATGGAAGCAGATTAAGTAAAGCCTTATAAATAAGGATATGCCAATGATTTAGCCTGCGAGTGGTCAAAGAAGGCCAACTAACTCGATCATACAGAGAACAATGATGAGTTAAGGACTTAGGTTCACTATAAACCTCAGCGCCCCGTGGTACACAGTATCTAAAGATTTAAGGCACAGATGTCAAACTCAAGGCCCGGGGGCCAAATCCGGCCGGCAAGATGATCTCATGTTTCTGTTCTAATTGTCCCATCAGTCTGAGGTCTGCAGATTTCCTCAAGTATAAAAATGTGAACGTATTCTTGATGATTTAAGATATCCTTGTTAAGTCACAAAATCTGTAAAAAATAAGGAGTAAAAATATTTAGATAAGAAGTCAGGAATGTGGGAAAAGAAATTAATTTGAGTTTTATTTTCACATTTTCAATTTTGCATCTCACAATTAGGACTCAAACTTAGGATTTTGACTTTTTATTTCATACTTTGAGCATTTCAACTCATAATTTTGACTTCTCATATATTTTGAGCTTTAAGATTCATAATTTTAATTTTTAAGTGATATTTTGACCTTTTTAACCTTTTTGTATTTTATCTAATATTTTTAACTCCAAACTTTGACGTCATAATCCCATGGTTTGATCTCTCAGACTCACAATTTAAAATTTTTAATCATGTTTTGACTTTTAGTTTCATGATTTTTACTTTCTTTCTAATATATCTGCCTTTTAAAAAACATTATTTTTCAATTTCAATTCATGTTTTGCCCTTTATGAACTATTAAATTTATTTTTCTCAGATTGTGAGCCTTTAAACTTATCTATTTAACTTCTTAAATTTCAAAATCATCAGTGCTAAGTTTTTTTTTTCATATTTTATTACCAGTGAAACAAGGTTGACAGTTTATGGTTAAAAAGGTGACCCTGTCAGGCCCTCAGGTTAGTCCTGAATCCAGAATCTGGCTCCTGTTATCGCTGTTATTGAGTTTGGCACCCCTGATTTAAGGCACTGAAAAAATGCATGTATACAGAACATCACCGTAATCAACCAGAGGCAGAAAATGGGCTGCAACAAGTTTTTTCTTTGCAGAAAAGGAAAGACAAGATTTATTTCTGAAGTAAAAGCTCAGTGTCAGCTTTTACTTTTTACAAGTTGGTCAAAATGAAGCTAAAAGTCAAAGAATCATTGATCAAGAATCCAAGATATTTATATGAAGAAACAGACTCAGTCACATCACCCTGAGACGTGGTGACATGAGGAAGGTTAAATGACTTTCTCTTTGAGTTTGAAAACATCATCAGTTTGTTTTTTTCAGGATTCAGAATCAATTTAAACTCCCACAGAGTTTTCTGTACAATATCAAAGATTTCCTGTAAGCGACAGAGAGCCTGATGCTGTGTAGAAGCAGAACAGTAAATCACATTGTCATCTGCATATAGATGAACATTAGCGTTTGGCTCATTTTGACCAATTCTGTTGATATAATGTATAAATAACAGTGGTCCCAACACTCAGCCCCGAGGTACTCCGTTTTTAACTTCAATACATTTTGAAGTAGTTCCCTAAAGCCGGGTGTACACTGTGTGATTTTCCTGCGATTTAGCCATGAATTTTGAGTTGCACGACTCACTCTGAAGTCAGGCCGACTTTGAGTTGGATCTGGCGTCATTTGTTGTGCTGTTTACAGGGGGGTACAATGGCCGACCACGGCCCGACTATGACCTGACGACCTGCTCCTGATTGGTCGGGAGGATTTCTAGCATGTTTGATATTTTGGTCATATGACTTTCTGATGCACCCCGCTATGATAAGGGAAATAAACGAGCAGGAGACAGAGAGAGATAGCGGGAGAGGTAGAGGTGGGAGAGAGAGAGAATATGACTGGAAACTCTTCACCCTCAGACCCTGAGGAAACTTCGCTGGTTTCTGTCACAGTCCATCCCGACTTCAGTCGCACAGTGTGACCACACAGCTTGTGCACGGTGGTCGTGTGTCATAAACAATTCAGTCGTACAGTATGAGATGACATTCTGCCACGACTGTCGTATGGTCAGCTTGAAATCGCACAGTGTACACCCGGCTAAAGCCTGCACACGCTGAGTTCAGTTGAATAAATCATTTTCAAACCAACAGACCAACTGTTCTGACAGACTGATACACAAAGTCTGACTTTTAAAATTATCGAAAAACTGACAAAAAAGGCCATGAGAACCAAAGCAGACAAACTAACAAACAAAAAAAACAGGGAAGCGATAAAAACAATAAAGGAAGTAGAGACTAAAAATGAGAAGAGAAGTAAAAGGGACATTTCCAGTAAAAACATGGAGACAAATTAGTAAAACATGAAGACATTAAATAAATAGAAAAGTAAATAAATGCTTTAAGATATTTGGACATTACTCTGACTGTGTTTGTGGGGTCACAGAGTAAACTCAATGAGCCACTGCTCAGTATTTCGATCAGGGGTCTGAGAAGATGCTTACATTTTCATTTCTTATATTTATCTCTGTAAACTCACTCTGTGGCCCAGAAAACTCTTCCTAAGTCGCTTTAATGTCTCAGAAGACACGTAGACGTCAAGATAAATTCTTAAAATCAATGAACCAGTTGCATGGTGCAATGTTTAATGGAGCGTCACCAGTTAATCCAACTCCAGTTTAACCGTGACACCAGTGATGTGAGTTAAAACTTCTATTTAGTTACTTCTGAGATGTGTAATATTAACACATAATCAAGTATGCTGTGATAATTTAAAAATGTCTCTCTTTTTTTCCATTTTATTTTTTTGTGCCTATGATTTTTAGTTTTTCTTAATGACCTCCAGAGTTACTCCATCTATAGTAACACTTTGGGAAGTGCTGCTTTAAGCCAACAGAGACAAGTTTAAATCAAAAAAGCAGATCAGAAGCCAGTTTACACCAAAGAAGCACAAAGAAGGATCCCGTTTAAAACCATCAGAGATGAATTTATGATTAACAGAAACACTTTTAAATACATGTTTGTTTGTTCCCCTTAAGCCAGGCTCAGTAGATGTGATCTTCAGGTTTTCTTAAAACGGTTCCTTTTGTTCTCAGACGCTCCGAGGAGAACGTTCCTCTCCTTGAGTCCAGCTGGTGAGGTGGTCGAGGGCCAACAGGTGACGTTTACCTGCAGCTCTGAGGGAGCTCCGCCTCCAACACTGGTGCTAAGAAAAGACGGGGTGGAGGTCCAGAGGGCTGACTCCGCCTTCCCATCACTATCCTTTAATGTCTCTTCGGCCCAGCTTGAAGACTCCGCCCACTACCAGTGTGAAGCATCCAATCAGCATGGGTCTCAGCTGGTCGGCAGCTCACTCACTGTCAGAGGTACTGATACACTTTATCTTGCACAGCAGACTTTTATTTTGGTAGTTTATTTGTTTATATATCAGGTTTTTCAACAGACTGTTTCTTATGTCCATGGCATGGAATATATTTCACATCCATCAGGGCAAAAGCCCGCTTACAGGGTCTATGGGTCTCCTGTCTCTTTAAAACTGTCATATCTATGCAGCACGGGCTGTTTCATCCTCTGAGCTGCACAGTAGACATGGGTCGTTGTTAGCATCTTAAAATTAGTTAAAACAGCCACAGTAACAGGATCGACTTCATAAATAAATCTAACAAGTGCTCTGTTAGCTATATACCACCTTAAAGCCAAAGCAAATGAAAAATTGAGTCTTACTGTGAGTTGTCCCTTATTAGTGAGACATCATACTGGTGATCTCAACTGTAACCTCAGCTAAAACAGTAATTCCAGTGGTCATGGTTTATTTGTAGTAGTCCTGAAGACTACTGAAGAATCCTCCACTGTGGATAGTTCACCATAGTACTCCTCTTATCAATGGCTCTTCCCACACTGCTGCTGCTGATTAGCCAGGACGTCCCGAGCATGAACACCCAGCTATGGTGTAGTGAAATGGAGCTCTTGCCATTGATCCATGCCTTTCTACCTGGCATGATTCTGTGTTGAATTCTGTTCCAATAAATCTGAGATTTAGTCAAAAGTAGATTTACCCACTCATCAAAATGCATTACAGCTCTCTGCTTGGCCCAGGCCTGTCATTGTCCCATCAGTGTTTATGTCACTCAGCTCTCTACAGTTCCCTTTAATTCAGCTTCTGTATTACCTGGAGTGATAATTCCCTCAAAATCCTTCCTACCGCTGATTTCTCTGCAGTTTTCAGCTGCTCTGACAACCCGAAATGGGTTTAAATTAGCAAAAGAGGATTACCTGAGGCAGAACATAGGCAGAAATGGGTTGACTGGCAAAAATGGGCAAAACAAATAGTGAAATGTGGTTAAAATTGTTTGAAAATGGACGTAAAAAGTGGTAAAAAGGTATGAATAGTGTCAACAATGGGTCAACAGAGACATGGGACGAAAGCAGCAAGATTTGGTTTAACCTGAATTCCTCTTATCAGACAAACAAATATCCTTTTTTTATGTATTTGTGTAATAGTAAATAGCCTTCTTAAAATGTGAATTCTTTCTTAAAACATAATTAAAATAGGTTAAAAATGTCTAAAATTGGTGGAAAAGGTGGTTAAATTGGATTTTAAAAGTAGCAGAAATGGGTAAGAAGTGATAAAATTTAGATTAATGTGGCAAAAAATTGGCAAAAATTGGCCTAAAAAGTGGTCAGAGGGGATTACAAGTGGCTGAAATGGGTTTAAATGGGCAAAAGTAGTTTAACTGAGGCAGTAAATAGGCAGAAATGGGTTGACTGGCAAAAGTGGGCACAACAAATGAAATATGGATAAAATTGTTAAAAAAAAAAAAAAAAAGGACATTAAAAGTGGTAAAAAGGTGTGAATAGTGGATGAATGGAGGCATTGGCTGAAAGCGGCAAGATTTGGTTTAGAAGTGGCAAAAACAGGCTGACAAAAATATGATGGAAATGGTTTAAAATGGACAAAAAAGGGTTTTAAGTGTCAAAAATGTGATGAAATTGGGAAAATTGGTGGGAAAAAGTGATGGAAATGGAAAGAAGTTGGGAAACATTGTTTTGAAGTGGCAAAAATGCATCCAGATTGTGCAAAAAATTGATGACAAGTGGCACTTGTCATCAATTTTTGCAAAATTTGGGCCCTGATTTTACCACTATTATAGTGGGAAAATGGTGTTGAAAAGGTGGTTAAAAAGCAGCAAAAATAAATACTTACAGCATTAGAAAGCAACAAAAGTTTGACACACTTTTCGGCTCCAAAATGAGGAAACTGTAGCTCAGGATGTGAGCACCAATGCTACTGATAAACACAGGAGCCCTGTGGTACTCCGTTTCAACTTTGTGATAACAAACATTAAAACAGAACTTTTCAGATTCAATCCTCCACTTTATCTTCTGCGTTTTGTTCTGATGCTTTTTTTCCCCTGTTCTGACGGCTGTTATCAGCCCAGCGACCTCTCACTCCCTCTCCCGAGGCTCAGAGCTTCTGCAGACAGAAATAAACTCTGAGTAATCCTTCAGACTCCTCAGCCTCCAGCAGACGCTGATTCAGAGCCCATCTTCACTGAGCTCTCCGCACACGCTCATCAGTACGGATTATATTACAGTGATCAAATCAAACTGTTAGTGTTCTCACACCTGAGGGAAGAGCTGCTCAGTCCCAGCATGCACCTGTCTCACCTGTAAATGTCATTTTTAAAATTCTGGTTATTGATTTCAAAAGACAAAACAGCTCAAACACTTTGAATAGAGCGTCCATCAGCATGGTATGAATATGATTATTATGTTGGTGGTGGACTTTAACAAAACGAACCTTCAGCCCATTCACTCTTTATGCCAAGCTGCTCTGAGTTTTTATAGGTTTCTTCTATTTCCTCGTAAAAACACAGAATCTGTACGTCTCTTAACTGATAACATCAGACATCAGAGATTTCCACAGTTGAATAGAAATGGATTCACCTGACCCACTTTTGTCCTCATAGCCTCCATAGCCTAGGGTGACTGTTTGTCACAGTTTTACCAGGACTGTCCCGTTTTTCACATTCTGTCTCCTGAGCACTGGTGGACTCAGAGGGGGGGTATTTTGGTGCCCAAATGTGCCCAAAAGCTTTCTGTTCCCAAACGGTTCAAAATGTTGCAGGTAAAGATAAAGGCGGATGGTGCCACTATACACTGAATCCAGTCACTTGTAGGGAGGTTTTTAAGGTAGGAAGAATGAATTTGACAGCAGGGGGGTAAAGCAAACATGCAGCAAACTCATGCCTGATATAAAAGCTGTGACGGTGCATGCCAGAGCAGTGTTCATTTTGGCAGATATTTTTAATTCCAGTTTTAGTTTTAGTCTTTAAATGAAACGCATTTTAGTTTTAGTCACATTTTAGATGCTTCTACCCTTTTGAGTTTTAGTCTAATTTTTATTCTGCAAAAACTAAAAACATTTTAGTCTAGTTTTAGTCCGTAAAAAGTCCTCACATTTTAGTCTTTACTTTTAGTCCAAGCATTTATTTTCTTGCCTAAATCTGGTGCCAAATTATGGTAATTTGTTCTCTGCACTCTGTCTAACCTGGGGTCCATGCTTTCTACAGCTGAAAGGCAGAATAACTACAGCTACATTATTGTTAGGCAGATTTACCCACAGTAGAGAAATATCACGGATTTTGAATGTCCGACAAAAACTAAATTACATTTTAGTCTAGTTTTAGTCATCTTGATGAAAACTAAACTTTTTTGTCAGTTGTAGTCATCACAGATCTATTTTGTCCGTCTTCGTCTAGTTTTTGTCATGGAAAAAGGCTGTCGACAAAAATTTTTAGTCATAGTTTTAGGTCGGCCACACACAAAGGGATTTTAAGCCCGATTCGGAGCAAGATTTGCCCCCTTCGATGATCGTGGGGGTGTATACTGCCTGGAGCCTCGTCGCAAATGATTATTTGTCTGAGTAGTCTGCATGTGTGTGATTCATTTACTGCTCCAAATCGCGTCGTAGCCTCCCAAACCTGGAATCGTAAATATCAAACATGTTTGATATTTACGATTCGAGGTTGTAGTGCCGCTGACGGAGTACCCACAACAACCAATGAGAGTGAGCAGACCGGGTAGCGTCACCAGACAAATCACCGCTCCAGCCAGGATTTTGTCCTGAGTCTTTCCCTTGTTTTATGATTGTTACTGCACCTGTAACTCATGCCAGGACAGCCTGTTGTGGAGAGACAGCAAGACGGTATCGACAGACATGAAGTCACGTGATCACGCAAGGTCGTAGGCAGGTCAGCAGGTGTGTGGTCTCCAGTGATCTGACAGTCTGGCGTTCAGAGGATTAAAGATGAAATATCGTTGGAAATTGTCCTGAAGTCTGTGGTCTCTCAGGGTTTTAAAATTGTTTCAGATTAAAAAATCATCTAGTTTGTGGCAGGCCTTAGTTGTCAAAATTAACACTGGGCCGGAGCGAACATGTGAAGGAGATTCAAGCAGCAAGCATGGCGCCAGTCTGAAACGGCCAGTTAAGGCAGTTAAGGCAGTTTTTAGTTCAATATAAGAGAGATACACACATCTATCCAATAAGGTGAATTTGTCTGATCATGCAGGGTTCCTGTTAAATTGGGCCATGACAGCTATCGCTCCATTTCTCCATGATCTGCCCTCTTAAATAACTCTGCTCTTCTAAACTCCCCCAGAGAATCTCTTGAAGCTCCTGTATTCTGCATTAGGACAGACTGCTGTGAAAATGAAGCATGTAAAGATGACAGTATGTTAGCTACTGCACCCCCCTGTATCTATTACATAATGAATCCTGGATGTCAGACTGTGAATGTTTAAACCACGGCCATTTTAAATAGAACAGTGATGAGCTGTTTCCTTAAATGTGACAAAAACTGAAATGATGTAAACGTTTGTCTAAAGAGGAAGTGAACTAAAAAAAACCACACGCGGTCAGATGACAGAGGGGTCCGCTATCAGGTGATGATGTGTGGGTCGAAGGGTTAAAGCTGGTTAGCGGGGTCAGCTCAGCAGCTCATCGACTGGAGATTTACTTATCTACAGGACGTCTGCAGACAGCCTACTTTATTCCTCATGGTATCCTGAGGGATTTTTGATGCTTTTTGGTGTCTGACGGACACTTTTTGCTACTTTTAAACCATTTTTGATGCGTTTTGCCACTTTTTCCCACTTTTTTTCCCATTTTTGCTTTTTTTTAAACCCATTTTTTCCTTTTCCCCCATATTTTCCCACTATCTTCCCATTTTCTGCCACTTTTAATCAGAATGGGGTTTTATTGTTGAGTACATTTTCATAAACGGGGAATGTGACTTGGTGTTTGGTGCAAAACAGGTAACATAGAGCCCAGTGTACACCTAATGTTTAACCAGAATTGCAAAGGTTACAGTGAAGGGCAACCATAAGGGGTCCCAGTCAACTGGGGGATCATGGAGGCCAGTAAAACCATGGTCCATTGTTAAATTAAACTGTGATAACCAATATATTTAGCCTAAACAATAAACACTCTTATCAAAGTAACAAAAATTAGTTTCATTTATTTATGCTTTTGTCAGATAAAGCCTTCTTAAAAATGCAATCCCCTTAAACTGATAGTCTTAGCATATATGCTAAAAAGGCCTTAAAATTGAAATTATGTATAAAATTATTTTATTTTAAATCATGGAGTACATCTTTTCATTTAACTGAGAAAATACAAGAAAGCAGATTCTGCTTTTATATTTCATTGTCAGTTATTATTTTAACATGGATCATTTGTTATAAATGATTCATTAAAAATCCATGTAATCTTGTCGTTTGAGCTTTTAATTCCAAAAACGTGCACAGTCCTTGTCTACTGTATTGAATGACGTAGCGACTTGACTCTGGCAACATGGCGGCGACGCTGACATCCAACCGACCAATCTTCCGTCGCATATCATGTCTGTGCTCAGTGATATGTGAATTTGGATCATAAATCCAAAAAAAATAAATCCTAAAAAAATGGTGGCAAAAGGTTGCTAAAAGTTGGCAAAATTGTGGTAAAAAAGGGTAAAAAGTGATGGGGAAAAGGGGCAGAATTAGGCAAAAAATGGACAGTTAAAAATGGGCGGAAAAATGGAATGGCACACCCACTGCAAAAATGAATAAAAAAAGGGGGACGGGGCAAACAGGGGTCGAATGGGATAAAAAAAAAATTTGGCGTAAAAAGGCCCAACAATAGCAGAAGTGGGCAAAAATTGGCAAAAAGGTGTTAAAAATGGGTTAAAAGTGATGGAAAAATCTGTCAAAACTGTGAGAAGAAAAGTGGCCAAACAAAGGCAAAAATCTGTGAAAAAGGATTTGAAAAAAAAGAAAGGTGGCAAAATTGAGCAAAAAATGGCCAAACAGTGGAAAAAGTAGACAGAATTAGGTTATAAGTGAGTAGAAAATGTTGCAATAATGGGCAAATAATGGATGAAAAATGGCAAATAGGTGGCAAATGGGTAAAATGGGGGAAAAACATGTTAAAAGTGTCAAAAAGGTGAAAGAAGTAGGATACAAAAATAGTTAAGAGGTGGTAAAAAGGGGTTAAAAGTGTTGGAACAACTTAGGAAAAAAATGGCCAAACAATAGCAAAAGTGGGTGAAAAGTGGCAAAAAGGTGTCAAAATGGGTGAAAATGGGGTAAAACAGGTTGAAAGGGTCAAAAAGGTGACAAAAAATGTTAAAAGCAGTAAAACAGTGGCATGAAAGGAGTTAAAAGCTGCAAAATGGTGGTAGAAGGGGTTAAAAGTGATGAAAAAAAACATGGCTAAAATGGCTGTCTATAGCAAAAGAGGGTAAAAAGTTCCAAAAAGTGTCAAAATGGGTCAAAATTAGCAAAAAGAAGTGGTGAAAATGACAAAAAGCTGCAAAGTGTTGGTAGAAAAAGCAGTGAACTTGGTTAAAAGTAGCATGAATGAATAGTTTCAACACCAAAACCCAGTAATAGCCTGCCACGCTTTTCAGCTGTTAGCCAGGATGCTAGCAGCAATGCCACTAATCTAACACACATGCACTGATATCAATGAATCACAGCTGGGGGGGGGGCATGCTCTGGGGTTTTCAGAGGCACTGCCAGATCTGTGGGCAGGCCTGGTTACACTTGGCATAAAGTTGTAGGAATAACGTACGGCTGTACAGATTCCTAAGGCACACCTGGACTTACCTCAAGGCACACCGGAGTGCCTCGCCACCCTCGCCACAGAGGAAGACTACAGGTTTTAGGAGGCTGATAAATCATCTTTGCCACTTTTCATCCTTTTTCCACCTCATCATGGATCAGCAATGAAGTCTAACATTACTTTCCTCATAGTAAAGTTCATTGTGCCGGTACCCATTGGTAACATGACCAATAAAAGGGTAATTCTGTTTTTAAAAAGGGAGATTAAAATGATTATCACAGCTTAACTACACTGGACTATGATTTCCTGACCTCCATTGGCCCCAAGTTTGGCTCTGCCCCAGAGAACTCTCACCTTCACCCCCTTATGGGCTGCTGCTGGACCGTGAGGAGGATAGAGGAAGAGGACCTGAGAGTGCAGGAAGGTGTGCCGATGAGCAGGAGGTCAGAAATGTTTGGAGTGGTGAGGTTGTGGATGGCTTTGAAGGAGAGGAGCAGAATCTTAAAGTGAAAGCGGTAGTTGGCCAGTAGCCAGTGGAGCTGCTGAAGAACAGGAGTGATGGTGTAACCGGACGGGGTTCTGGGTGATAAGGGCACCAGAATTCTGGACTAATCAGAGTTTATAAATGGATTACTGAGGAAGACCACGAAGACAGGGTTTACAGTAATGGATCCAGGAAGTGACCAGAGAGCGGACTGAAATAGCAGCAGATGTGGGAGTGAGGGATGGACGGAGGCGGTTAATGTTGCGTGGATGGAAGTCTGCAGACTTGGCTGGTAACATTATTGATGTGGGATTGGAAAGATAGTCGAGGATTACGCCTGAGAGGAAGGAGAAACTAAAGAATGATCCACTGTGAGGGGGAAACTGTCAGATTTTGTTATGGTGGATCTAGTGCTGATAAGTAGAACTCCAGTTTTATCACTGTTGTTAAAGTTGTGTGGAAGCCAGGACTTGATTTCCTGTTGGGATCCACAGAAGGAGGAGGGTGGAGTTAGGTTTGGTGGATAGGTAGAGCTGGGTGTCGTCAGCATAGCAGTGAAAGTTGATGTTGAATACATGGAGGTCATGATAAGGAGGAAGTATGTAGATAGTGAGCAGAAGGACGCCCAGGACAGAACCCTGAGGAACGCCAGTAGAAAGTGGAAAAGGGAGAGATTTAGAGACAAGTTGTGTGAACTGTGTGTGGCCAGAGAGGTATGAATTATACCAGTAGAGGGGTGTGGTAGTGATTCCAATGGAGGTCGGTCTGCCGAGGAAGATGTGATGGGAAATGATGTCAAAGAATGAGGATGGTTAAGAGTCCTGAGTCAATGAGAACATCATTCTAATCAGTCTTAGTGTAAGCCATCTGGTTTAAGTCCTATATCCAAGATTTTTACCCTTTATAGTACTAGTCCTGTTTTTTTCACTTTGTATTTATTACATGTTTGTCATAAAGTTAAAGAAGAAAGAGGAAGTCAGGAATAAAAAACACAAACAAGCTGATTCACAGATATGTATGCATGCACAGCAATATATGAAGCCTAGTATTAGTTCACGCAGGACACGCCAAACTTTTTATCTCATATTTTGACCTTTTAGGTTCTTAGTTTTAAATTTTGAGTGATATTTTTGCCTTACAAACATGATTGTGACTTTCTTTTTTATATATTTGATTTTTTAAAGCATTATTTTAACATCTAATTTCCTTTTTTGACCTTTTGAACTAACAAGTTTGGCTTTTTATCTCAGATTTTGAGCCTTTAAGCTAATCATTTTATCAAAATCACCTATCGTCAGTGCTAATTTTTCCCCCATAATTTATAACTGGCAAAACTAGGGTTAACAGTTTGATTAAACGTGGGCCCCGTTAGGCCCTCAGGTTAGACCTCAGTTCAGAATCCAGCCCCTTCTGTGATTGAATTTGACACTCCTACACTATATGGACAAAAGTATTTGGCCACCTGACCATTCCACCAACAAAGACTGTAATGACTTTATATTCAAATCCATGTGCTTTAATACGGGGTCGCCCCTTTTGCAGCTCTAACAGCCTCCACTCTTCCTGGAAGGCTTTCCACAAGCCGAGCATTTATGAGGTCAGGCTCTGATGTTGGACCAAAAGGCCTGAGAGACGCGCGATTGGTCACTCCACAGTTTCCACTGCTCCACAGTCCAGTGTTGGTGTGCTTTACTCCACTCCATCTGATGCATGCTATCTGACTTGGTGATGTGAGGCTTGCATGCAGCTGTTACCATGGAAACCCATTCATGAAGCTCCTGCTGCAGTTTTAGTGTTTACATTAAAGCCAGTGGAAGCTCAGAACTCTTCAGCTATGGAATCAGAGGAGACTTTTACCCATGAGCCTTAGCAGTTGTTGACACCACTCTGGGATTTTACCTGCTCTTCTGCTTCTTGGCTGAGTTGCTGTTGTTCCTAAACTCTTCCAGTTTTTTATAACTTTTTATCACTTAAAGTTGAGTGTGGAATATCCAGCTGGGATGAAATTTCACCAACCTCTTATTTCAAAGGTGGCATCATCACAGTTCCATGGTTAAAGTCTCTGAGCTCTTCAGAACGTCACGTTTAGGATTACAGATGTTTGAACATGGAGACTGCATGGATAGGTGAAGATTTTACACACTCCAATGTGGATCTGATTGGAACACCTTATCTCAGTCATTTGCAGCTGAATGTTTATGAACCCTCCCTCCTGGATGTTTGCTTGTTGCTGATGAAAACACATCACGATGATCCTAAGAGAAGAAAAAGAAGATATCATCTCATCACCTCTAACATCCAGTCAAGTAGTGAGAGATTAAGGAGAGATGATGCTGGCATAAATAATTCAAAAGTCAAACCCAGAGAATCTAAGAAAACAGGCTGGAGCTAGAGATCCTGTCAGTGTCCTGACACACATTCCTCCTCACTACTAAAGGTCCTGGTACATGTGTGTGCCAAAAATAACAGGCGATGTCAGGTCACATGTTTAGTATGCATGCCAGCATGCTCCTTGGCTATTTTGACCCACAATCCTGCACAGAGTGGAGCAAACTCGGACGTCCCAATAACCAATGAGAGCTTCGTTACAGACTGAAGGTCCAGATGAAAAACAACACGACATAGAAAGACAGCACAATTCATAAAAAGCACAGTAAAAGTTTATTATTATTATAAAAAACAGAACTTTAATAAGTTCAGACTTACTAGAGGCATCTATACATGTCTCCATAACTTAAGTGCTATCTTTAAAGCATCATTATTATCTACCTGCAGCCTCTGCATGCTTGTTGTCTTATAGTTTGTCTATAAGTGTGCAGTATAACATCTATAAAGACTATTCCGTTCTGCAGCACACTTTAAAGACAGACATCCTCACAACATTTTCATTTATTTAACCTTTATTTGGATCAGAAATCTCTTTTACAAGAGAGACCTGGCCAAGGTAGCAGCCAAACAAAGTCAAAAGTGATATAAAACAAGTACAGATACATGACACATAAATGATCAATAAAACAGTAAAAATAGAGTAAGAGCTATTCAGAGAAAGTGGCCTCTCAAGAAAAACAGTGATATTCCTCCTTTACTGCATTCTTTATGATACTTTTAAAATCATGAAAGGATATGAATGTTTTTAATTTGGGAGATTTTTGAAGGATATTCTATGACCATGGTGCATGATAGGAGAATGCCGTTCTGCCCAGATCCGTCAAAAACTGGGGAACATTCAGAAGCAACCACTTGGAGGCTGGCAGATAGTCACTACTAGAGCTGATAGAGAAAAGGTTGCTGAGGTATTCTGGGAGTTTTCCTAGCAGAGCTTTATAAACTTAAAAAGTAAGGCCATTTGTGTTTGATACATTATTTCTTTGCTGTAACAATGCTTCTTGGTAATAAATCTTATACCATTGGAAAGCCTGTTTATTACCCTTTTAAATGATGCCACATTTGTAAGGATCATGCATTTGTAGGATGAGCAGCAGAGCTGAGTATGTGGGTTGCGCCCATGAAAAATGTGCCAAATCTTCTCTGCCAATGCTAAACAGTTTATTTTGCTGTTGCTATTGACTCTTGTTTTGAGCTGCTGTTACCCCAGAGACAAGTTTAGATGAACATACTGTATACTAGTGTTGTTGTCTACGAATGCTTAGGGATGTCCGACCAACCAGATCATAAAGAATGCAGTGGTGAGTGAGAGCTTTAGCATTTGAAATGAAACGTAGAGAAGCATGATACACTGAATCCAGTGTCTTTAACAGGGGTGTCAAACTCAATCACAGCAGGGGCCGGATTCTGGATTCAGGTCTAACCTGAGGTCCTAACAGGGTCACCTTTTTACCCATAAACTGTCCACCTTGTTTCACCGGTAATAAAATATGAAAAAAACAAACAAAACTTAGCACTAATGATAAACAATTTTGACATTTAACAAGTTAAAAAGATAAGTTTAAAGACTCACAAGCTGAGAAAAGTTAATTTATTAGTTCAAAAAATTCAAAACATGAAACTGAAAATAATGTTTTTTAAAGGCAAATATATATGAGAAAGAAAGTCAAAATCATGAGTTTAAAAGGTCAAAATATGAAATAACATTTGTATTCATGAAATTAAAAGTCAAAATATGATTCAAAGTTTGAAATTGTGAGTCTAAAAGGTCAAACTATGACATTATGAAGTCAAAGTTTGGAGTTGAAAATATGACATAAAATACAAAATAACTGGTTTAAAAGGTCAAAATATCACTTAAAAATTAAAATTATGAATCTTAAAGCTCAAAATGTAATGTGAAAAGTCAAAATTATGAGTTGAAATGCTCAGAGTATGAAATTAGAAGTCAAAATCCCATCTTTGAGTCCTTATTGTGAGATGCCAAATTGAAAATGTGAAATTAAAACTCAAATTAATTTCTTTTCCCACATTCCTGACTTCTTTTCCAAATATTTTATTCCTTACTTTTTCAGATTTTCTGGCTTAACAAGGAAATCGTAACCCCTTAAAGCCCGTAGTATCATATTTGATACACACTTTAATGATACCTCTGTCTAATCAATATGATCATAAATGGCTTAAAAAAACTTCTGAATCCAATCTGATAAGTGATAAAAATGCCCTCAAGTGGATTATGAGTTACCAAAAACATATAATGTAAAAATATCTATCTTAAATTCTATGGAAATGTATATTTTTAAAATTTAATTAGAAAGTGAAAAAAACATTTCAGTTCCAAAAAAATGAATTTTCTGGCTATAATTTGTGTTTTAGGCTTTAATGGGTTAAATCATCAAGGATAAGTTCACATTTTTATACTTGAGGAAATCTGCAGACCTCAGACTGATGGGCCAGTTAGGAATTCATGATTGACTGAATCAAACGCTAGAAAGATCTACAAATAAGGCGGCACAATGCTTTTTTCTTTCCAAGGCACCAATAAGACCATGTGTCACAGCCATGGCAGCAGTGATAGTACCATGGCCACTTCTAGAGCCAGATTGATACTCACATAAAATGTTATTATCAGACAAAAATCGTTTCAACTGATTCAAGGATTTTCGCTAGAACTGACAGTTTGGACATGGGACAATAGTTGTTTGAATCAGAAGGGTCTCCACCTTTATGTAAGGGAAGAACACATGCAGCTTTCCAAATTGTAGGTATTATTGAAGATGTTTGAAGACTTCAGTTGAAAATATATGCAATAGGCTCAGCAATAATGTCTGCAGCTATCTTTAAGAGATAAGGATCCAGGTTATCTGGACCTGCAGATTTTTTTGTGATCAATGTTTTTTAGAGCTTTGTGAACTTGGGTGACTGTTTAGGATTTTTTCCCCCGCTAGTCTCCTCAGTTTATGCACGCTTTGACATAGCCAAAACAGAGTGCCATGGTCATGTCTTTGCTTGTAATATAAGGACCTTCCCGAAATCTTCCTCCTACAAAAATCAGAGCCAAGAGGAGTCAAAGTAACATTGTATTCCTGGCATTCCAGTATAAAGTCTTTACAGAGTAAGCACATGGCCTTGGACATCAGATAAAAACACAAACATGTCGAACTGTCTGTTCTTTACCTCTGCTTGTTTTTAGTAGCAGAGACATTTTGACTGGTTTATGTGTTCACAAGAACACGTGGATGAGAGGAAATATAGAGACAGGGAAACCTGCAACACCCTAACTGGGGAACAAATGTGGCCAGTGATCATAGAAATGTTATACACTTGCATTACTTTATTTCAAAATAAACTTGTGTGGATTATCTTTAACCCTTTAAAACCTACCATTGTGCAAGTCCTCAGGACATATTCTTACATTTTTACATACTGTAGTGCCATTTTTAGGAGTGTTTTTATTTTTTTATTTCAACATAGGAAGTGCTGCAAATACCCATGGTCTTGTTTATAAAGATTTTTGTTATGTGCGATTTATTGTGTATTTTTACAAACCCATCACTGCAACGAAAAAGCGCTCTGAATCATGGTGAATGAATGAAATGTTAGTGTAACCCCCCAGGTTTTATATGCAAAAAGAATGATCCATCTATCTTATCTGGTTTCAAATCTACCGCCACTCAAAAATGAATATGCCAATCATAGCGTCAGTGCTGCGCTGGGTTCTATAGGGTTAAGTAATGGGCTGCTGATAACGACCTTGGAGGTCTGACCTGGCCCCACCCCTCAAACTGGAAAGTTATAACTGTCAACAATGGAAGAGATTAGCATGGATGCAGTTATAGCAGCAGTTTGATCAGAAGCAGATAACCACACTGGCAGATTTTCTTGATGGAGAAGATGCTTCTGCTTTTCTCCAGACTGACCTCAGCTAGAGTTTCATTAACCCCCTGAGGTCCAAGCACTCGCCGGCGTGTTTCTGCTATGTTCTTATTAGTATCATTGGCTGTAGAAATGTGGTTCAAACACTTCAGTGAATGGGAGAATCTCATCTTTCACTCATGTCCTCACTTGCCATCCCACGTGATTCACAGCCGGAGTTACAGAGCCGATAAGAGAGCCATGGCCACACATCGCCTCTTCTCGCTGTGTGTCAGTGGATGAATCCTTTGACCGTCAAACTTTCCCAACCAGTTGACACTCTGGAACCCCTAAGGCACTGATCATCAACTGGTGGCCCAGGGGCCATATCAGGCCCCCCAAAGCTTCCTGTCTGGCCCCCTAAAGATCATTAAATTCAAAAAAGGAGGACAAGAAGATGTTGTGGATTTAAGAGTATCCTTTGGCTTTAAATGTCTGCAGCTGTTAAATCCACCCCACAAACAGTTGATATTAAATAGTTTTAGAATGACTTTACATTTAATCTGTTTTTACAGAAATTTGCTGTCAAAATTAGTAGATATTAAAAAAGGGTTAATGTTGGCAGAAGTGCTGCAAAAATGACCAGATAAAGTGGTGAAAAGGGGTTAGACTGTGGGGTGATAAGTGGCAAAATGGGTTGTGGAGTGGCAAGAAATTAGCATAAAAAGGTGTGAAAAAAGGTTTAAATGTGGCAAAAACTGGTAAAAGAGGAAAGGGGGGAGAATATCAAAAATTGGTTACTAAGGACAAAAAACAGTGCAAAAAATTAAGGAAAAGGGGTTAAAAGTGGCAAAAAAAGAAGAAAAGTGGCACAAATGGATAAAGGAGTGGTCCAAAGGGAATAAAACTTAGAAAAAATTGTGTCAAAGAGGTAAAAAGGGGTTAAAAGTGCCAAAAATGAGTTAATACCAGTACTAAATCACTTTAGAGGAGGTCCATACTCTGGGATTTTCAGGGGCCCAGCCAATCCTGTTGTCAGGTCTGTCTCCTTGTGGCCTGCTGCATTATAGATAATAGGGATAGATCTCACTGGTCACGACTAAAAATGTCCTGCGTTTGAAGGAAAATACAAATACTACTACAATAATGTTTCAATCAGACCAAAATATGTATTTATTTATTTTTTGTGTATATGAAAGTCCAGCCCCCAGTGTTTCTTTCCAAACTAAATCTTGCCCTTGTGCAAATGTACTTGATGACCCCTGCCCTAAGGCCTTATCACAGTTTCTGCAGGAGGGGTAAGGCAGGAGCTAAGGGAGAGAATTAGACCTGTTGCTCTCCGATGACGGTGAAGCATTTGAATGTTGCAGAAGCCTTGTAACAAAGACTGAGAAGCAGTGATGAAGATGATGCAGCTTCATGTTGCTGAAAATAGAATGACAGAAAACATTTATGGATTTGGGCTTCCCATCCGGCCCCCAGATAGTTATTAAATTCAGAAGATGGCATGCAATTGTTTTGATTTTTTCTTGAAGCTTAAATAAAACCTTCAACTGGCGGCTTATCGGACCAGGAGCGCACTAGTATCTCTGTAATTTGGCATAGTAAACTTATTATTGTTATTTTGAATGAAGTTGCTGGTAAAAAATAAAAGCTGGTGCTTGTGAAAATGGAGTTGATGCCCCCTGCTTTACACAGTCCTCTAAGGCAGTGGTTTTCAAACTTTTTTTGCCCAAGGCACACCTAAGGTTAAGCCAGAATCTCAAGACACACCATATTCATATCAATACAAAATAGACTTTTTAAATCATACAGCAGTCAAGGCGGCCTATAAGGGGGGATAAAGGGGAGAGGTTTCTGGGGCCCAGGCAACTGGGGGTGGCAAAAGTGGGCAAAAGGTGCCTGAAAGGTGGCAAAAATTGGTTAAAGTGATGATATGAATGGGTTACAAGTGGCCAAAGGGGTAAAATGATGTAAAATGTGGTTAAAATGGTTTAAAAGTGATTTAAAAATGGGCAAAAAAGTAGCCAAACAAAGGCAAAGTGAGTGAAAATTAGCAAGAAGGTGGCAAAAATGGGTTGAAAGTGTAAAAAAGGTGGCAAAAATAGGTTACAAGTGGAAGAAAAGTGGCAAAAAAGGGTTAAAGTTGCTAAAACGTGGTAAAAAGTGATGAAAAAAATTGGCAAAAAATGTCCAAATAATAGCAAAAGTAGGCAAAAAGGTAGCAAATATGGGTTAAATGTGTCAAAAAATTCTAAAAAAGTTGCAAAAAAGGGTCAAAAGTATTTAAAAGAAGTTGCAAAAAAACAGCAAAAATGGTTCAAGTTGACAAAATTAGTGGCAAAATGGGCAGAAAAATTGGTTAACTTGGTTGAAAGTAGCATGAATAATAATAATTTCAACACCAATTTCAACTCAATAATAGCTTGCTAAATAAGGTAACTGTTAGCCAGGATGCTAGCACTAATGCTACTGATCCAACACACACACTCATCAATAAATCACAACCAGGGAGGGTCCATTCTCTGGGGTTTTCAGGGGTCCAGCCAGATTCCCAAGGCACACCTAGACTTGTCTCAAGGCACACTAGTGTGCCCTGCCACACCATCTGAGAACCACTGGT